>NC_091132.1:18344605-18681105 GCF_040183065.1 Periplaneta americana
TTAACTTCTATCATGTGACCACAGGCAATGTTTGCAAAATGATCGACAACGATGGTTCATTTCGACAGCGCGCTATCATTAAATCTATACTAATAATAAATCTGTAGCCGAAATTTTTCTGGTAATTTTCGATTTTCCAAAAATAATTGGTCCTAACATAAATAATTAACCACCCTGGAACCGAAAATCGCTTTTCTGAAATTTTTGTTTGTATGTCTGTCTGTATGTTTGTTACCTTTTCACGCGATAATGGCTGAACCGATTTCGATGAAAATTGGAATATAAATTAAGTTCGTTGTAACTTAGATTTTAGGGTATATGACATTCAAAATACATTATTTTAAAGGGGGGTTATAAGGGGGTCTGAATTAAATAAATCGAAATATCTCGCTTATTATTGATTGTTGTGAAAAATGTTACATAACAAAAGTTTCTTTAAAAATAATTTGCGATAAGTTTTATTCCTTCAACAATTTTGATAGGACTGATATTTAATGAGATAAATGAGTTTTACAATTAAAATAACTGTCATCTAAGGCCGTGTAATGGAATAAAAAACAAATGACTTCGTCTATAAGGGGCCTTGGACAACAACAATCGAAAGCTATGAAAGATAGCCTACAGAGAATGTTTCTGTGTTTGTATGAAGTAATATCGGAAGCTAAATTAACCGATTTGTATAATTAATTATTATTTCACCATTGGAAAGTGTAGTTTCCCTAGATGGACATAATACTATAATGTTATTACAGTAACTTCTGATATAATAATGTAATGTAATATAATATAATATACCGGTAATATAATATATGTAATGTAATATTATATAATATAATTTAAGTTATTTGAAGGGTTCAGAACCATTGTGGGCCAAGCGTCATTCACTGAATACGTAGAAAACAAGGGTTAAAATTAAGTTATTACCATAATTCAATGGAAACCTATAACAAGTAAAATAAAATATACACATTAAATCTAAATGATGTCAATCTTCATTAAGCTATGGTTGCATGTAATAAAAATTAAGAAACATGTTAAAGGAATTGTCATTGCACCAAATGAGTGTCTCTGGACCAAAATGATCGCATTTTAATTGTTTGGGTGCAATTTAAATTAAGTAACAAACTATTTATCCTTCTATCAAACACGAATGTTCCCTGGATCAAATGTCCTATTTTAATTATGTAATCACTTTATATTTATTTCTAACGGGTGCAGCGGAGCGCACGGGTACGGCTAGTTCCTTGATAAAGAAGAAAAGTCTGCTGCTGAAATTCACTTCAGACTTCAGCGTGCATACGACGATGTGTGCATGGGCGCCAGCAGTGTTAGGGGATGGGTGAAACCTTTCGAAGATGGGAAGACCAACATCCAAGATGAGCCTCGTAGCGGTCGCCCTCGAACTGTCTCCACGGAACGCAACAAGGAAAGAGTTGATGAGTTCTGGGATGCATTTTGCTTGGATTTCTTGAACCTGGACAGACCATAAATTCTGTCCGCTGTATTCAGACAGTGCTAAAGCTCAGTCGTGCGTGCCCGAGAAACGCCCTGGAAAGGAGGTCATCCTGAACACGTTAACACGTGGCCACACACTGATCGCGTCATCGTGGAGAAAATCAGAACATTTGGGTGGGAAACTCTTCGGCAAACTCCCTACAGTCCCGACTTGGCAGCCTCCGACTACCATCTTTTCGGTTCTGTAAAGGATTAGCTGCGAGGCCAACGCTACGAGACGCTGGAGGACATCCGGAAAGCAGTGCGTCAGTGTCTTCGGGAAGATGAAACGGACTTCTACAGCAAGGGAATTTTCAAACTTACAGAACGGAGGGAAAAATGTGTGCAAAGAAATGGAGACTATATTGAAGAGTGACAGAAAAGGCTGTAGATTAAGATGATGTACCTGGTTTGTCTAAAAAGTAAAAATTAAGATTTATAATAATGGGTTGCCCATGATTTTCAGTATAACCCTCGTACAATCTTAAAAGATAACCTTATTAGCATTTCACTCCAATCTTACTGATTTAAACTATCACTGATTACATTGTTACTTTTTTCTTTAGACATCATCCTGATTGTGCTGTATTTTCAAAATTGTCTAAATTTCTATTATCTAATATCATTTGAAATATATTAACATTCTATGTATTTTAGTTTAATTCTGCTACACAGTTTATTTCAGTGTTTAATTAATAGTTCATAGTATTTTGTTGTTTAATTCATAAATAACTCTTGTATACATGTAACTCTCATCTAAATCAAATTGTTGAATTCTTTGTAAGTTCATGCATATGTATATACACTTTTTGCTGGTTGAGTGGAAGAGAAGGCCTTACGGCCTTAACTCTGTCAGCTAAAATAAATCATTATTATTATTATTATTATTATTATTATTATTACCATCACAATCACTTCACCGTCTCTTAATAGCAGAGCCGGGAAATAGTCACTCTCAGAGAGCTTAGCTTCTCCCGCTACAGTTGCTGTTGAAAGTAGATACTCATTTTGACTGCTCTGTTTACAATATGAGTTTCTCACCCTTGCTTAATAGTCTCCATAGTTTAAAAAGGGTGTTAAATTTAGAACTACAATTACAGTCATCTCATTGTCTCTGAATAACATCTTTAGTTTAAAAGACTTGTTCATAATCTGTATTTTATAAAGGCTGTTAAATACAAATTTATTACAGTGACATAATTTTATTTTTACTTCAATTTTTATTGCACCTGAGTTTTTGAATGCACTTCACTCCCATCCCTTCTAGTAGTAAACTTCCACACACAACGAAGGCCGCATATGCAGTCAAAGTCGTCTTACGGTCATAGTAAACAGTACAGAGTAAGTGAGTATAGTACGTTCCAGAAACATGATCGCATTTTCTAGCGAAGAAAGAGCATTATTTATTGAATCATAATTCCACACGGGTATTGTGCATCCGTTTAGTTACGTCGCATCCCGGTTTTCCCTCACCCGTTTCTGCTGGCTCCTCTGTAAAGGCTATAGTGGCTGGCTGGCTGGCTGGCTGTATTAGGCCTTTTCTGAAAACATTTGGACGTCTACGTAATATTACACAACTATTTAAAATAATTTAAATAAAAGGGCCTCGTTAAGTAAGTAATTGTCACGTGATTTCCCCTCTTTCTAAGACCCTCCTACATAACCACATGGAGGTCCACACCTGTGGAGTAACGGTTAGCGCATCTGGCCGCGAAACCACGTGGCCCGGGTTCGATTCCCGGTTGAGGCAAGTTACCTGGTTGAGATTTTTCCGGGGTTTTCTCTCAACCCAATATGAGCAAATGCTGGGTAACTTTCGGTGCTGGACCCCGGACTCATTTCACCGGTATTATCACCTTCATCTCATTCAGACGCTAAATAACCTAAGATTTTGATACAGCGTCGTAAAATAACCTACTAAAATAAAATAAATAAATAAATAAATAAATAAATAACCACATGGACGGACAGTAAATAGCTTATCTGATAAAATTTATCTGTGAGGATCGGGCGGAAGTGAAGACTGAATTGACAGTATGTAAGGTACTCTGTTATAGAGTAGATACAGTGCAGAATTATTTCAAAAGAATTATGGCTCCCCCATGTCGCCTGATTTGAGTGCTTTGCATTGTTTCTTTGAGGTTACTGTGAAACGGTTGTGTTTGCTAAACATCCTACAATAATAGAAGAATTAAATAATTACATTTAAGAAACCATATATTAAATTTCAGAAGAGATGCTTGAAAACGTTTTTATGATAATATGCACACAAAAGAACTGAAGCCTGTATCGAAACGAACGACCACCATTTTAATAATTTGTTTAAATATCCATATTTTGATTACTTTTTAAATTTAAATGCACTGTAAATATTGTATGCTAATGTGCTGTAGACAATATACTATATACTGCATAATAAATACGTCCGCTTGGATAGTTCAGTTAGATAGTAAAATCACTTACTGTTAATACTGTACTGTATTTTGATTAAATAAAAACCTAACGAAAATGATCAAACTCAAAATCGTGACTTTTCTTCCCTCCTATATATTGATATTGATATTTATTTGTCATTCAACTTTACAATTCACAGTTATGGTGGACCTTCACATTTCTGTTTTTCGATCCACTATCCCTTTAATACATATAACTCTTTTCTATTAATGTATTCTTTGCCGAGTATTTCTTGATTGCTTTCTAATGTTCTATTATGACTGAATTGCTATATGTCCTTCCCCCTCTATCCTCTTCTATTCTCTCCCTCCTACCTAGACTGTTTCCCTTCCATTCCTAAATTTCCTATTTTATTACCCCTATCCATATATTTATTTCGATAATACTCCTACAGTTATAGTACCCCTGCTACTACTCCCAATCCAAAACATTGAAAAACATCAAATATCTAATTCACTTAAATTAAACTTCCAATTTCCCTCTCATTCCACTTCACATTTGTTCAGATATCATTGTATTCATTGTTTGATAGTTTATCTTATTACACTCTTACCCTATCTTCTTACACTAACACTTTCTTCTCTGTTCCTTTTCTTACACTTTTGCCACCCCTAACTTTTCTGTACTCACTTTTTAGCACTCTTCTTCTTCGCTATAACCTCTCCAACGCCCTATCTATTCAGTCCTCACAATCACTAATATCTGGTAGTCGCTTCATTCCTACACTCGTTCTTCTCATGTCTTCTCTTGCATTTCCTCCATTAGTCTTGTCTATGCTCCTGACCTCAGACACTACCAGTTGTTTCCCTAATCCTTCGTCCGCAGTGTTTATATCTGCCTCACGTTATGTTTTCCTCCTTGGTTTATTCTGGTCAGCTGTTTCGTACTCGAAGTAGACGTCAGGTATCGTCATTGTCCATCTCTCGTTTCATTGATATTGAAGTTTTGTGTCGTATGCATTTTTCCATTCTTCCTAGCGTGCTGCCTTGACGTACGCATATTTTCGCGTCCGTTGAACCTCCGTTTCAATGCGCCTTGATTCACCTGACTTTGTTAGATTTCGGTCCGAAACTCTGGTTTGTCACAATTCTTTCCACAGTATTCGAGAACGTACACTTTATCATTGATTTTCAATTTATCTATGCCTCAGACTAAGCAGATCTTTCCTCTGATTCACTTTTACACTTCACACGTCTTAGTTTGCACTTCCTTGTTTCTTTACTATCACATGACTCGCTGAATTTTTATATAGTTTCACCTATTTTCTCGCACATCTTTTTTTTTAGTTCCCTCTCCAAAACCTCCACGATTTCTGAACTTGACCCTCTGCGCTCTCGTTGACAGTTGTCCTTAAATATCACATAACTCGCTGCATTTTATATAAGTTTCGTCTACTTTCTCGCGTATCTTATTTAGTTCTCTCTCAAACATCTCCACGATTGTTGATCTTTGACCCTCTGCGCACTCGTTGTCAGTTATATACTCGACTTCTTTCTTCTCTTCCCCGCAATCCCTTTCGTAACTTCCACTTTTATCTGCACTCGCAAAGACTCCTTTCCTTATACTCTCCATATTCCCCTTCGATGATTCTCCTATTATTCCCAACCCTGGACTCCTCTCCTTCTCTTTCCTTCTTCTTACCTCTATTATCCGCTCACACGATTCATAACCATCAGTAGCTCCCTCTTCTTCACTAGACTCATTCATCATTACACAACTTAAACCTTTCTTTATCTTCTCATTCGCACCTTTCTTTGCCGCTGTAGCCTTTATGCCACTCTTCATAGAAGTGTACTTCTTCCTGTCTGTTAGCTTGGTGATCCGTTTTTTGCTCCCTGGTTCAATGTCTTCTTTCTGCGTGTGACGCCTTCTTGCTTCGACTCCTGATTCATCATTTTTCGCCGCATGCTTCTCGTATTCTACATTAGCTCCAATGTTTTCTTCCGAAGCCAGTTGAACTGTTCGCTTGATTTCCTTCTCTACTCCTGCTTTCGATTCCCGCTGCGCGTGTTTTTCAGTCTGCCTCTGATGTTTCTCTACCACGTTATTTAATCCAAATTCCGGATGATTTATATTCTTCTCACAAAACTCCAGGTCATAGTATCTCCCGTTGACTTTCAGTTTATCTTCATATATCTTAGCAAAATTTCCCTTATTTCTAGCAGCTATCATGAACGGTATCAGCGCTTTGCGTCTTCTTCTTGTTTCATAGTTTACGTCTTTTTCAACCCTTATTTTCGTCATTCTTAATTTTCTTAAGTTCCTTAAGATAATTTCTCTTGTTCTCATGCTTACGAAAGAAATTAAAATAGGTCTAAATCTTCCTTTCCCCATTCTATAAGTCTGTTCAATGTGGCCCACTCTCACATCGATACCAAAAATCTTATCGCACACGTTGCATACAGTCTCATATGTATCCATTCCATATTCATGACCCTCTTCTTCCATCCCGAAGAATATTAAATTCTTCTTTCTTTGCTTATCTTCATAATATTTGATTTTCTCTTTCATTTGCTCATTATCCCGTACCAGATAATCAATCTTCGCACAGATGTTATTTATTCTGCACGTCAAGCTTCCTGATGTTATATCCACTTGATTATTCGAGTTTCCTGTACTGTTCTGCATTTGTAGTCCTCCATTCCTAGCTTCATTTCTCCCCTTCTTTATCACTTCTCGTTGTAGCACTTTTTCCATTTTCTAATGTACCTTCCGCTCTATCACTCGTTCGTAGGTCAATGCCTCTATACGCTGTTCAGACTCCGTTCCTTCAGCACACGTCCTTACTCGGCTAAAACTCGTTGATGACTGTGCCCTCCTATATATAGTATTTTACACTAGTGTCGTCAAACTCAAGTCGTGGAAGGGGGGTAGCAAACATATTGTATTGTATTTTTGTATTTATTAACATTCCATGGTATTCATACATTGCTTTACAGCTAGAATATGGAACTAGTCAAAAAAAAAAAACTTAATACTATTATAAAGTATTAATTTATAGTCACAGTCTAGATGAAATATATACAGACGAGATTTACAATATAGTCTACTAGTACAACACACAGTTTTAGTATCAATTTAATGAAGTATTATTGAATGTCATGAAATTTGCGAGGTTGAATTTGCACAAGATTTAAATTGAATTATGTTAGTTT
Organism: Periplaneta americana; assembly: GCF_040183065.1. Taxonomy (NCBI): domain Eukaryota; kingdom Metazoa; phylum Arthropoda; class Insecta; order Blattodea; family Blattidae; genus Periplaneta; species Periplaneta americana. The sequence continues at coordinate 18,351,709 of NC_091132.1, forward strand.
TTTTACAATTTAATACCAATTTATTGACTGAGAACCAGTCACATATTTTGAAGAGAATTTCCTCTGTTGAAGATTGGAATGTGTTGGAGTTATTGGCTGTAATTACTATACTTGTGTCATCTGCAAATAATATGGGATGACCTACATCTTTTATTAGGGGGGGGGGGCAAGATCATTTATAAAGACTAGAAAAAGTAGGGGACCTAATATTGATCCTTGAGGAATTCCATTATTAATAGTTCCCCATGTCGATGTAGATTTCATAGTTGTATTGATTTCAACTTTCTGTTTCCTATCTATGAGATATGAGTGAAACCATTGGTGTGCAGCACATTTAATTCCATAATAGTCTAATTTATCTAGCAGCATTTTATGATTTATACAGTCAACTGTTTTGGATAAATCACAGAAAATCCCTCCAACTTGTAATTTTTTATTAACTGCCTCCAGAATTTTGTCAGTTAAACTAAATGTTGCATTTTCTGTGCCTTTATTGTTTCCTAAATCCAGTGTTTCCGATTCTCAATCGTTAATCCAAGGGTAAAGTCATATAAATATTGGAAATGTTAGTATAAACAAAATGATGTCCCGGTACAATCGTCTCAATATTCCTGAATATGCCCCGTAGTTTGAGAAGGACTGTAAATAAAGAATTACAATTGCAGGTAATCGTGTGATAGTCTCTGAACAGCCAAAGTAGTTCCGAGGGGACGCTACGTAAAAAGTGCAATTATGCCCACACTTATTTCCCCCAGGCTGTCTGAAATGATCACCACAATGTATGGGGCACTTGATTCTTCCGTCTCAGTCACTCAGAAGATAGAGTCCCGAGATGCTGCAGACATTTTCCTCCTTGATGCGACGTAAATACCCAAGAGCCTTATATCAACTTTATGAGCAATTCGTCGACATAAAAGTCTGAGGTCACAGCTAGAAAGCGCCCACATGTATGTACTTACAGTACGTAAAGGTGTCTGGCGTGGCTGCTACGCTGGTTAACAGACATACCTGACGCAAATTAACACAGTTCACGTTATTAGCTAATTTTTAGTAGGTTATTTTACGACGCTGTATCAACATCTCGGGTTATTTAGCGTCTGAATGGAATGAAGGTGATAATGCCGGTGAAATGAGTCCGGGGTCCAGCACCGATAGTTACCCAGCATTTGCTCATATTGAGTTGAATGAAAACCCCAGAAAAAACCTCAACAATGTAACTTGCCCCGACCGGGATTCGAACCCGGGCAACCTGGTTTCGCGGCCAGACGCGCTAACCGTTACTCCACACGTGTGGACTCTACGGTGAATACATTGATAATAACTAGCAGGTTTCATGTTCACACTATATTGTAACCGTTTACTACTCAACGTTATTCATAGGTAATCCAGAAAGACAAGTAATAGATGTGGCTATTCAAAAAAGGGCCTAACTAGCAACTTTTCTTTTTTCAAAAATAACTTTTTTCCAGTTTACCTACTTTACTTCTTCCGAAGGCGCTTGTGATCAGTAGAAAAAGGGCCAAGTCATAATTATATATCCAGCAGAAAATACGTAATGAAAATACTGGTCGGTATATAAGATTTCACGTTAAGAAAAAGCATTGGCCATATGGGGCTGTTCCATCAAATGACCAGCTGCCATAAAAACGCCTACCTACCACATAGCTTGTACAATGTATTAGGCAAGGCTCTAAAACCAAAGTTTTTTTAACGTGGAATTCTCTATAGAAAAAGGCCCAATTATTGCTTTTGGGACCTTATTGTATTAATATCGCATTTCAATTTGTAGAAGAACGGCCCAGTTATTTACAGTCCACCCTTCTTCTGGTAGCTTCGATTCATAAGACTATTATTTCATTACTATAACTCAGAGTTATGGGTGACAGTCGATTATGACTTCAACTATCGAAACTATCGATAGTCAAATTTTTTCAACACTATCGATAGTTCTAGCGACTCGATAGTATCGAAAAATGGGAAGATCATTCGGGCTATTCCATCTCAAATCGACCGAAATACAGAGAAAATTGACCTTGCAATTTTTAAATATAATGAAACTTTTTCTGTCCTTTGACAACTGTGATACAATGCTTTGTGCAAAGTTTGAGGCACCAGAACTTCATAGTTTTTAAATTAAAAATATTTAAATTTGTCGTTTTTTCATAAAATTAGCAACTTTAAACTATTGTGGCTCCGAAACCCTTTCACCCAATGATCAAAATCATGGTTTATTTTGATGCTGAGAAATTAAAGTTTATAATGACATGTAAACAGTTTTTCTTACTTTTTTATGGAAATGGAGAAATTTTTACTTTTCTTCATTAAGACGCCTTTGCCCACGAAAAAATATTGTAAAAATATATGGTTAGATTCCGCATTGAAAGTACAAATAAACACATATTTTTTACTGGTGCACCGTTGATAAGAAAGTATTGAAAATATCAAATAAAGAAAATAAATAGTACGCGCGTGAACTAACAAGCTGACTGTAGGTAGTCGAGACAAGCAAGGCCAGGAGACAAACAAGTGATGTGTCGTCTAGCAGTCATGGCTGGGCTAGCTTTATCACAAGTTTTCATAAACACATGAGTAAAATGACACCCAATGCTCGCTTATCTTCAGCTCTCGGCCAGTGCGTGGGGTACTGCGACGTTCAGGTCTAGGCGTGTGAAAATAATTTATTTAATACCCTCGGAACTTATTGCCGAGCCACTAAGCAAACAATGCCGAATCCCTCTTAATAATGCAATATTTTTTACATTTTTACAAATGGGTAAAAAGCCTAAGAGTAAGTAAAATCAGATTATCTGTCTCTCTGTATGCAATAAAAACAAGTATTACTTCCTATCATAACCTACTAAATATCAGCTTCAAAATGAGCTCCCTTTCAATGTTCTGCAGTAAATGGTTCCAGAGTTCTGAGCGCTGAAAGAGGCTTATTTTTATAAAATACGTTAAATTTATCGCTCAATAGTACGAAAACCGTTTGACTTTCGTTAGCATATTTTTGAAAATGCACTCTCCTCAGCACCTTTTATAAATAGGGAAAAAATTAGAGTATAAAAAAATGCGAGGTTTCTTACTGATCGATTTCATATGGAATAGCCCATTCATATTATTATAATTAATATTATTATTATTATTATTATTATTATTATCATTATTATTACTGTTATTATTATTATTACTATTATTATTATTATCATTATTATTATTATTACTATTATTATTATTATTGCCTTGTTCTCCTTTTATTCTCCTTGTTTCATTTTCGCACCGTCCACACATAGTTCTACATAAAGATATGCATCATAGTAAAGCTAAGCAGTTGTCGATTTTTAATCACAAACATCAACCTGTTCTTGGTGGGACTTGAACACCGCACTGGACGTCAACAGTAATATGCGTTACAAGAGCGGTATGTTGAATTTTCCATGTTCGAGGAAAAGATTGAAAAAGCGAAACGTAGTTGAGCTTTTTTAATTTCCGAGAACATGAAAACAAACATACCGCTCGTGTATCGTACATTATTTTGTGCGAAGATCGTTTATTACATACCTGAAAGACGAATTTCTAATTAGTTGCAATGAAATCTCCATGTTGGTTTCTGTTTAATGACGCCAACTTCGGAACACGAAAATATCTTTCTTCAACATTGTTGCTGTAAAATGTTTTCTATGTTTACTATACTCCAGCAGGCCGTGATATACGTCTGTCTTTTTTTTCCCCGCAGTCTATAAATGCGAACTTAAAACAAACGGTAAGGTTATGTAATGATTTATTTTTCATTTTAATATTTTAACAATATTATTTATATAACATATTGCAGTAATAACATCGGCATCTGGAATCTTGTTGATTTTTTCACGACTTCCTTAATGTTACTTGTATCAGGAATGCAATAAGTTTCGTGGAGTAGTAGACTTTACTTAATTTTTGCAAATATTTAAAAACAATAATTAACATTGCAATTTAGGTGAAATTGCAGTGGTAAGTTTCCAATTTATAATTATTACTATGTTAAACGTCTCTAAAAATAATATGTTAAAAGCCTAAAGCAGTAAAATGAATGTCGCGCTTAAGCGGTAAGAAGAGGGAAATTGTTATGTGTGTTACGTTGGGAATACTGAATGTGGTATTTCACACTTACCGCGTATTGGTTCTGTGCGGAAAACAAGCAAATACGCACGATCTCGCACAAACGTCATTCCTTGCACACTACATTATAAAATTTAACAAATCCATTCGCCGGCTTCGTGTACGGGGCAGACAAGAGGTAAGCGCGCAGAAAGTAATTCGAGTCGTGTCATAGCGGCATGCATGGTTGCCTAAGCTATGCGACTCTCCTTGCTTAACGACTCTGCAGTAGTTCCAGCTGAAATTAAAACTTCGCAACGATGCGTGTTGTTATTTTAACAAGGGTGGGGGCTCCTCGTTCTCCAAGATGCTGAGAAACGACTCCTTTGTGTTTGTAGCAACGCTGCACAAAGAATTTTTTTTTAATCGTTGCGTGTTCTGGTCCTACATGGCCACAAGAGCAGATACGGATGTGCAGAGATGCATTTCCAAGTTACAGAAATTTTAATTGGAGAATGTTACAAAAAAAAATTGGAATCTAAAAAATTACCGGACTAATAAATGCAATGTAGAATTTGCTCACTGTATGGAGAATAATTAACAGTGCATGAGCTCGAGGTAACGACCCTCGTTTTAATCCTGGGACATCAGTATAGAAATTGTTATAATATGTTCAAGTTAATGTAGACCATCATATTTCACAGAAAAGAGGATTCTGTAGTTACAAATAAAATAGATTAATATAAATACGAAACGTAAAAACGAATCTAAATCTAGCACTCAAATTTACTTTCTGAAAGCTATTTAATTTTTTTACAATAATCTCAAGAGAGATTTCGATTTATCTAGAGAAAATCAAAACCCGAATGGTGTTTAATTGACTATTACACGATTAGAAGAAAGTATATAAAGATTAAAAGAAATAAAGTATTATAATACAATAAAATATTAATTGACTTACTAAGTTCTATTTGACTAATGTTAACTTCACCAAAACGTTTGAAAGGAGCCGCCATTTTCAGTTGACAAATATGCGGGAAACAAATGACTTTGATATCACTTGTGAGGTTCAAACCTGTCTTCGGACAGTTGATTAAACAACAAAAGTATAAGGGAAACCCTGCTATTATTTGGTTGAGAAGTTTTTGTCATCCAGTCTGCTTTCAACTTATAAAACAGATATATTACCGGTTGTTCTGCATGGTTGTGAAACTTGGACTCCAACAGAGGTTAAGGGTGTTTGAAAATAAGGTGCTTAGGAAAATATTTGGAGCTAATAGGGATGAAGTTACAGGTGAATGGAGAAAGTTACACAACGCAGAACTGCACGCATTGTATTCTTCACCTGACATAATTAGGAAAATTAAATCCAGACGTCTGAAATGAGTAGAGCATGTAGCATGTATGGATGTTTCCAGAAATGCATATAGAGTGTTAGTTGGAAGACCTGAGGGGAAAGAGACCTTTGGGAAGGCCGAGACGTAGATAGGGGGATAATATTAAAATTTATTTCAGGGAGCAGGGATTAATGGTAGGGACTGGATTAACCTTCCTCAGGATTGGGACCGATGGTGGGCTTATTTGGAGACGGCAATGAACCTCCGGGTTCTCTAAAAGACGTAAGTAATAAACCTTACAGTCTAATTAAATGAAATAAGATATCCTTTCTACCTACAAATAGGCGAACATTTTTATCACAAAATTCTGTGTGATTAACGATGTTATCTTAAGCTTCGTACCAGTCACTCATTCTACCACTGACACGTTAACACTAGTAATATACGTTACAAGAGCGGTATGTTGACGTTTTCATGGTCGAGGAAAAGATTGAAAAAGCGAAACGTAGTTGAGCTTTTTTAATTTCCGAGAACATGAAAACAAACATACCGCTCGTGTATCGTACATTATTTTGTGCGAGGATCGTTTATTACATACCTGAAAGACGAATTTCTAATTTGTTGCAATGAAATCTCCATGTTGGTTCTGTTTAATGACAGTAACTTCGGAAAACCAAAATATCTTTCTTCAACATTGTTGCTATAAAATGTTTTCTGTGTTTACTATACTCCAGCAGGCCGTGATATACGTCTGTCTTTTTTTTCCCCCAGTCTATAAATGCGAACTTAAAACAAACGGTAAGGTTATGTAATGATTTATTTTTCATTTTAATATTTTAACAATATTATTTATATAACATATTGCAGTAATAACATCGGCATCTGGAATCTTGTTGATTTTTTCACGGCTTCCTTAATGTTACTTGTATCAGGAATGCAGTAAGTTTCGTGGAGTAGTAGATTTTACTTAATTTTTGCAAATATTTGAAAACAATTAACATTGCAATTTAGGTGAAATTGCAGCGGTAAGTTTCCAATTTATAATTATTACTATGTTAAACGTCTCTAAAAATAATATGTTAAAAGCCTAAAGCAGTAAAATGAATGTCGCGCTTAAGCGGTAAGAAGAGGGAAATTGTTATGTGTGTTACGTTGGGAATACTGAATGTGGTATTTCACACTTACCGCGTATTGGTTCTGTGCGGAAAACAAGCAAATACGCACGATCTCGCACAAAGAATTTTTTTCTTATAAATTGTTTCTATGGTTACAAAAGGAATGACAAATAAAGAACTTGAATGACTACTGCATTCTTTGTAGGCAAGTGAGGTTAATGTAATATGAAATTATCCCCTCAGATTCTATGATCGATGTGTGGTTCTCGATTCAATGCAAATGACGGTCGTCAATTGGTAATGGCGGACGCGTATGCAGATGCATTCATAAAGCATCGGTTACACTCATTGTAACGAATGAACAACTACGCGTGAGTACATAAACCGATCCAATGCAACAAACCAGAAGAAATAAAAGTCGCGTGTTGAATGTTCTGTGCGAGCACACAATCGATTCACTGTTTGTGGATAGCGAAATCTGCATCCACTTGCTAGCAATGCTGATTAACACACTGTTTGTTCATAACATGAGTTTGCAGATTCTTTTTTGGGAAATATTTCCATTTAATGAAACTGAGAAAAAATCGACAGAATATTTAAGGAAATCCCAATGATTGGTTGAAGCATCCATACTATACTACACTATACTACACTTACTGGCTTTTAAGGAACCTGGAGGTTCATTACCGCCCTCACATAAGCCCGCCATTGGTCCCTATCCTGAGCAAGATTAATCCAGTCTCTATCATCATATCCCACCTCCCTCAAATCCATTTTAATATTATCTTCCCATCTACGTCTCGGCCTCTCCAAAGGTCTTTTTCCCTCCAGCCTCCCAACTAACAATCTATATGCATTTCTGGATTCGCCCATACGTGCTACATGCCCCGCCCATCTCAAACGTCTGGATTTAATGTTCCTAATTATGTCAGGTGAAGAATACAATGCGTGCATCCATACTTGAATTAAAATAATAAAATACAATACAAGCTTTGTTGTTTAGTCAGCTGTCCGAAGACAATTCTGAACCTCACAAGTAATACCAAGAGGACACCACTTATGAGGCAACTAAGCCAGGAGATAATGAGGTATGATCAGTTCTTTTCCACCTCCATTGCATACATCGCGACTAGCTACATGTTACACTAGTCAGATTTCAGATGTACACAAACAATGGTTGGAGGTTAAAATGTCCATTTCAGTATGTCCGCAAACAGAAATGTCCATTAGCAAAATTTCCACTTACATAAATATCCATGAAAATTAAATGTCCACAAATGCAATGTCCACTTACATAAATGTCCACAAATGCAATGTCCACTTACATAAATGTCCATAAAATTAAATGTCCATATAATTAAATGTCCAATTGGTTTACCTACATGTAAGTTATCCATATCAGCATTGGTCAGACATCTCGCATCACAGGTCTTCTTTCCACACACCTCCAATATAATTTATTACCAATTTTGCTCCTTGAATGCAAGTGATACGAAAAGCCATCCTTTTTTGTGAACATATAATTTCAGCCATTCTGTAACTCTTGATTTAAAATTTGGTACATCGCTTAGCAACCTCAATAAAACATATTTTACATTGTAATCTTTCTCCTGGTTACCGCTTCTGTAAAAAAATATATATATATTATGGATTTTTTTTTCAATTATGGACTTTTTATGGGCATTTTTGAGTGCATACTTTTTATAATGGTCACTTTGTTGTGGACATTTTGCTAGTGGACATTTTTATACTGGACATTTTGTTGTGGACATTTTTTGTATATGGACATTTTTTACTGGACTTTTCCCCTTAGACATTTTGCTCTGGAGATTTTTGTTTGTGGCCATTTTTCCTCCGGTCATTTTGAAGTGGGAAATGTAACCTGGAAGCCAAACAATTGTTCTTTCTCTGACACATATCGTCAAGTGAGATGTACTGCCTGGTAATAAAGAGTATCACAACAAGAACACCTGATTTAATAGTGTGATTATCCTGATAAGCCACAGAGCCTAGAGCCCCTAGCTGTTAAATCTGCATGGTAATATTACTTCCAGTAGGAAGCTTCCCTCTTTATTAAAAACAGATTGTATAGAACTATACCGGGTGTGGTTTATTGCTGGAAATTTTGAACAGCATCGTGCTTCGTACGTTTTAGGTGTAAAGTATACGAAAAATAATTGTCTTCAATTCCTTGTATTGTCATATTTACTCTGGAAATACATTACAAACACAACACGTCCTTGGTAAGCAAAGTATGTAATATCCTCTTACTTACTTACTTACTAACTTACTGGCTTTTAAGGAACCCGAAGGTTCATTGCCGCCCTCACATAAGCTCGCCATTGGTCTCTATCCTGAGCAAGATCAATCTATTCTCTATCGTCATATCCCATCTCCCTCATGTCCATTTTAATATTATCTTCCCAGCTACGTCTCGGCCTCCCCAAAAGGTATTTTTCCCTCCGGCCTCCCAACTAACACTCTATATGCATTTCTGGATTCGCCCATACGTGCTACATGTCCTGCCCATCTCAAACGTCTGGATTTAATGTTCCTAATTATGTCAGGTGAAGAATACAATGCGTGCAGTTCTGTGTTGTGTAACTTTCTCCATTCTCCTGTAACTTCATCCCTTTTAGCCCCAAATATTTTCCTACGCAACATTCTCAAATACCCTTAACCTATGTTCCTCTCTCAAAGTGAGAGTCCAAGTTTCACAACCATACAGAACAACCGGTAATATAACTGTTTTATAAATTCTAACTTTTAGATTTTTTGACAGCAGACTGGATGATAAAAGCTTCTCAACCGAATAATAACAGGCATTTCCCATATTTATTCTGCGTTTAATTTCCTCCCGAGTATCATTTGTATTTGTTACTGTTGCTCCAAGATATTTGAATTTTTCCACTTCTTCAAAGGATAAATTTCCAATTTTTATATTTCCATTTCATACAATATTCTCGTCACGTAATATCCTCTACCGTCTATTAAATAGAAAATAATTACTAATTACTAAGAGTACCAACAACAACACACCTACCACAATGTCCATTATCTTGAATTAAGAATAATTAAATTATAAATTACGTTTTTAAAAACAGAACTTAACTAGGTTACAAGCAGGCCTAGACTGAGAGAGGATAACAAAGAACGTTAATGCGTTGTACGAACAGCGTGTCAAATAGGTATATCACAATAAGTAGCACACTCCCAAACTCTCTTGTCACCGTTTGACAAGGATCGTCTTAACGATTAAAGTTAACAGAGGAAAGTTTCCTTCTGTATAAAAAAGTATATAGCTCTGTGTAAGAATCCCTGATCATATATATAACAGATTGGTCATCCCCTTGTTAAAAACGGTAACATGTGGAAGAGAACAATCACCAGGATCGCCAATGTCGATTGGTAACGTCCGCTAGATGGAAGTACAGTTGCTCCGTGCAATTCAAATGAGAGTTATAAATTCTTCTGTAGTCGCTAGATGGCAGCATAATGAAATTGATAAAAGGTGTTTTATTTTATTGAGTTATTTTACGACGCTGTATCAACATCTAGGTTATTTAGCGTCTGAATGAGATGAAGGTGGTAATGCCGGTAAAATGAGTCCAGAGTCCAGCACCGAAAGTTACCCAGCATTTGCTCGTATTGGGTTGAGGGAAAACCCCGGAAAAAACCTCAACCAGGTAACTTGCCCCGACCGGGGATAATAGGTGTTGCCTTCTAAGCTCATAAGTAGACTTCGAGACTTCTGACCCAATAGAGTTTTTCAGTGGGAAATCCGCATAACAGCGTACTGAGTATAGTGGTAAAGCGTACAGTGGGTGGGGTACTGTAGAATGCATGGCAACAAATACGCAAAGGAAAACGCTCTGGATTTGAAGGTTTTGACGAATGAATTGGTTTTCATACAAACTGTGTCTGAAACTATTACACGGTTAGAAAAGTCAGAGCAAGAGATGCCGGAAGCCCTCAAAATTAGTTAAGGAAATGACACAGAGAATTAGACACCAAGTACACCGGTTACTGAACGTGTAAAACAGAAGTGGAAATCAATTTTATAAAAAAATAACGGATATGGAACATTGTGTAACATAAAAACAAATTAGTGGGCATAGAGTCAGCTGAGAATAAAATCTTAGAGATTGCAATGATGTTAGGTTTTTTCGTTTTGCTCCTATCACGTCATGCGACGTAGAGCGCAACTTTTCAAAGTACAAACTGTGTTTGGCAGATAACCGCAAAAGATTTACATTTGAGACATTGAAAATGTATCTTATAGTGCATTGTAATTCGGTACTGTAACTGCACTTCCTGAAGACGATCAATAGGATAAATGAAGAAATTAAAATTGCTACATGTTTATTTCCACCATTAACACTGTTTATAATTAAACACAAATGCTTATAAAAGACAGGAGAATAAATGCTTTTCACATTCTTTTGACATTGTCATTGTGTAATGTATATTTATTTTCAGAATGTACATATGTGTGTGTTTCCCCATACTACCGTACTCTATTCTAAATAGCAACGTTGTTACCTCAACACATCTCTACCTTTCACTACCTGCAGCGAGTCAACAACCTATAGTACATGCACAGTAAACTTATCGTATCGGGTACCAAGTCTCGAAGCCTGCTCATAAGACTTAACAATCTGTTAATATGTGATCTGGGATAAGAATTAAGTACGCTGTAAATAACTTGAACTATAATATAGATTCATACATCCAAACTGGCGAGGTTTTGATATGGGATAAGTACTGTATCTTTGACATTTCCACTACACGTACAATAATGCAAGCAGCTATAAGTCGCTCCTCTCGTAGGAAGACTCACGAAACACGTTGTATGATAAATTTATTGGTCGTGTTTTGAATTCGCCGCATCATAGGTGGCCACGCGGTAATATCCAGCGCTGTACTGCTGGCTCCTGGCTGAGCTGTACATAAAACAGTACGTTCCAAGTAGTCTCGGATTCCTCGAAACGTTTTATGTTACCTCTCTACATTACCCACAGATGAAGGCAAGAGTGGGAAGTTTTGCTGCTCTCTAAAAGAGAAGGAGAGACAAAGCACATCTCTATCCATGGCCCCCACATGACACACAATCGAGTTGGAATAGTGAAACGTACTCCAGGAAAGAAGTGAGGTTTTTCATTGGAAACCTCCAAAGGAAAACTCATTATATTATTATCTTCATTACATTATAAGCAGGATTATGGAAAGGTAGCATTAAAAGATAAGTATGTTCGAAAGTATAGCTGTGAGGAAAGAGAAATGAGGTAAATGTCCACAGTCTATTATATAAGTCACGAAGCTCAATATGTAATAAATATGCATCCATAGATGGTTGCTAACCACTAGGATCGCTACTATCGGCTCATTACAGACAATGCGAAATAGTACCTGCATAGTCTATTGTTCCTAGCAACCTCATCAACTCAAGCTTCGTGACTGTATATACTAGACTGTGGTTATACTTAAGCAGCGGTATAGTCTGTACCCTGGGCTGCAAAAGAAATGCCGATACGAAATTATATCGTTTTCCGAAGACTTCAGCAAACATGGCTAGGTGAAAAGCTGTTTTTCTGAGATTATTATTTTAAAAACTTGTAAATACTATTTTATAACATGTCCACATTATTATTATTTAATATGAATCGGTTTTAAATTATTCATATACTCTTATTTTACGAATTAATAAAAATACTACACGAAAATATTGAAACTGCAGTTTATATGGTATTCCACAGCCTTCCTTATTATCCATGGATGCTGTCATTGTTACAATGGATATGTACGGCCAGTTACGTTTCATATTGTATTAACAAAAAAGTATGAATTTTATTATAATATAACACACACCCTTTTCGAAACAATCATGAACACACAACACGACAACAGGAAACCGGCATTTAGATAATTATATAGTATGGACACTTCGCGTCGGTACCTTTGATGTAGCAGGACTGATGTCAATGACCTTCAAACCAGTTTGAGCGTGAGATTCTGCTTTCTCCCAGGAGTTGGCACTGACATCACACCAGCTAGCAGTCGACACAGCGGAAATATAACACATACAATTAATACATCTAGGTACATTATGTACTCAAATAAAATAAATTGGATCCATAAAATAATAAATCCGTCATGAACTGTAATGTCTAGACTCTAGAGTTCCTTTGTAATGAGAGATGAGACGTTTGCCCCAACAACAATTAAAATAATGTAATGATTTGATAGTGCTGAAAATGGAAAAACAAAACTCCTATGAGAAGTAGAACCATATACCTTTATTATATTGTATACAAATATTAAACGAATTTTATACATAATTTTATAATGTATTATATTATTTTATAATATAATTTATTATATATAAAATATAAACAATTATTATTACAACTAGTTTGTCACTGAGAAATAAGTAGAAGATGTTAACCTGAATTTATTTGAAGCAAAGCGTTACTGGATTATGCAATAAGGTAGGCGATGTTTGGATCCTGTGTCTCAACTCTATTCTCAATTATTATCTTACCGTGTGCTCGATTACACTAACCTCTAGCGCTTGAAAGTGGAACTAAATGCCGGCGCACAGAGAAACAAAGTAGAGGAAAATTCGCTCAATGTCCATTCTATATAATCCCTATTCGCTGAGGAAACTAGAAGATAAGTGCGGAATCTCCACTAGGCTTTGGATAATGGTGAACAAGACTTCGAAACTAGTCGCCAGGTAAATCCTAAATATTAACACAGTAAAGAAGTTGGAAATTTAATCAGTGATAAAATAAATCTCAATTTTGAGGAAAAATGAAGTGTAGCGTTTTTTTGCCTGTCACTGTATTTCGTTCCAGGTATCAGTTCGTTTATTTTCAAAGAAAGCAGATGACCTTTCTAACGTATTCTATGTCGTTACTCTAGCTATCCGACTCGTCGTTAATAATATTTATGGTTGCTTACGTAAAAGCAGAAAAATTACATAATTCCATTGTTAACGATGATGACAGTACAACGTAGACTATATGTTTATCAGTGTGGCAGTTGCTTCCAATTCTCTGGCAGTCACGTGAAAGTAATTTGTGTAGGTGGTTCGCAAGCAGCCATGAAACACGTAAATTCAATCGCGCTACAGCTATAAAAAATTCTTTTCGAGTCCGAAAAATTTGTTGAGACGTAAATAAGAGAGCGAAAGACATGAATAAGCGAAATTTAACAAGCACCGCGAATTCTTATGCTCAAGAGGACAAATACGATTCTGCTGAAACTACAGACGAGAAAGAAGCTGTCGATTCTACACGCGTCAGAACTTCTGACGTCACTGGAGAAAGAAGTTGTCAACGCTAGCAAGTACACCAGCTGTGCCCGCCACTAGGCAGAAATAGAGCATCAGCTGATGCGAACCTAAAAGAAGTCAGTCTTTACTCCGTACGACGTACGTAAGAAAAGGATGGAAAATCGGGAATATTGTTAAATTACGAGTCTTATGATTCGAAGGTAGTTGTTTCTGCGCTATTCCATTGTTTTTATCAGTTATTTCACGACACTGTATGAACTGAGAAGTTAACTATCGTGAGTTAAATTTGTGATTACCTGATATTCACCTTACAATTGCGCAAAACCTCGAAGAAAACGCAATCTGTTAATGTGGGCAAAAGGAATTATAAGGCATATTTATTATACATTTTTATCTTGTTTATATGATGACTACCACCTCTCAGAATAATGAATACTCTTTTTTAATGGAAATCACATTGAGCATTTCCTGTTATGTTGATGAACTTGTACTAATATCTCGGAAGATATTCATTTAGGACCCATCTTTATAAGATTTTTGTCTTGTAATATTTATTTCTACCTCTCGAAATATTGAATTATAAACACCCTCTATGGCACTCTGACAGATGATTGTACAACTCTACGAGCATGAAAATAGGTGGAGGATTATTTTAAACCTGGTTTTCATTAATTTGAATATTAAGTATTTAGTTTAAATTGTGCCAGTAATATGTACCAATTGTGCTGCCGCTATTTAATGTCTTATTTTTCATGTGTAATATATAAATATTTTAATGCAATAATAAAGTTAATGTTCATTTAATCAAATCATATCCAATGTCTTGTTCATTAAAAAAGAGACAGCACTACGGCACGGAATCTCTGCTCAGTTACCACACCCGGTTGTTAGGGGCAAGCGAGCGAGCATATTAACATGTTCTTTTCGTACTTCTGTAAAATTGAACTCTTTTAAATAGGACGTCGCTGTTCAACACCAATGAAATCGTACTTTTTTTTACCAAAAAATTTAAAAAACTTCACCTCTATGTATCCTTAAATTCTTTACCGAATTTCCAACTGCCTTAAAACCTGCATCTTTCTTTCTTTCTTTCTTGCTTACCTATTTACTTACTTACTTACGGGGCTTTTAGAGAACCCGGAGGTTCATTACCGCCCTCACATAAGCTCACAATCGGTCCCTATCCTGAGCAATATTAATCCAGTCTCTATCATCATATCCCAACTCCCTCAAATCCATTTTAATATTATCCTCCCACCCACATCTATGGCATACCAATTAACAATCTATATGCATTTCTGGATTCATCCATACGTGCTGCATGCCCTGCCCATCTCAAACGTCTGGATTTAATGTATCTAACTATATTAGGTGAGTTCACACCTGTGGAGTAATGGTCAGCGCGTCTGGCCGCGAAACCAGGTGGCCCGGGTTCGAATCCGGTCGGGGCAAGTTATCTGATTGAGGTTTTTTCCGGGGTTTTCCCTCAACCCAATATGAGCAAATGCTGGGTAACTTTCGGTGCTGGATCCCGGACTCATTTCACCGGCATTATCACCTTCACATCATTCAGACGCGAAATAACCTAGATGTTGATACAGCGTCATAAAATAACCGAATAAAAAAACTACATTAGGTGAAGACTACAATGCATGCAGTTCTGCGTTGTGTAACTTTCTCCATTCTTCTGCAATTTCATTCATCTTAGCTACAAATATTTTCCTAAGCATCTTATTCTCAAACACCTTTAATCTCTGTTTCTCTCTGAAAGTGAGAGTCCAAGTTGCACAACAATACAGAACAACCGGTAATATAACCGTTTCATAAATTCTAATTTTCAGCTTTTTTGAGAGCAGACTCGATGACAAAAGCTTCTCAACCTAATAATAGCGATAAAACCTGTATCTATCTCGTGCAAATGATATGGCCTCTTCTCCTCTATCTGACGTTCAACATCCTGAAACTCCATATTTAAGTTTTTCCTTAAAGACAAGTTCTGAAGAATATTTCACACTTAAAACAACAAAACGTACACAAACGCCATAATTTTTAGATGTACTTCTTGGTCAGTAGACTTGTGTACAACTTTTGGAATATGATTTCAACCTTGTGATTTTGACAGCCTTCATTGTACGCAGTAGACTTTAAAATTGAGGCCAACTGTTCTTACAGCTGAAATTCTATGACGTAGATTACAGTATGCATTAATTAACCCGCTTTCTGCGAGATAGCAACATCGAAACACACAACCCTACTCTAAATTTATTCCTTGCAGAATTAACAGTATTGCACGAACAAGGCAACACTACCAAGATATGTCCCTTAATACTTTGAAGTCGTCTATTATAAATTACGGGAAGACAAGTTGCCAGAGTGCCTGCAGAAACACGAACCCATAGATATATGTGCCGGGAGGAAGAGAGATGCCGACGCCTTCGTTAGCAAGGACTGCGCTAAAGCGTCATGATTCAGTAGCTCTCAAGATGAATTCAGAACCTCTGCAGCGTAGGCTATCCTTCGGGTATGTGCATAGAAGACCCTGGGTTTATTCCTTAAAACTGATCAGACTTAAAGCTGTGAACAAGAGCATTATCAATTTGTGATAGACAAGGATAATCCTGTGACAGTTTTCTTTTCCAGATTTTCTTTGGCTGGAAACCTTCTTCACCAGTGTTGTATAAATCAACAGCAAACCATTCCATTGTAGAATAATACATAACATAGCCAGAAGACTCCTATTGGACAATGGCCTCCTACTCAAAATAGAGTGACTCAGTCCATCTCCAGTGGTGAGTCAATCCATAAGAGAAGTTATCTAGTGTTTTCCTTAACTTAATTGATTATAAATTCAATCAATCACATAATACAGAGAGAGGCAGCGAAAAGTTACCGTACCATGCAGGGGACGTCGGGGAACAGATTGCCCGCAATCCATTGCTCGACTCACCGGTAAGCTGTAGCAGCGCTGGCGGGCGTCCAATTTCATTACTACAAACTTGTCGAAACAATATTTTCGCATCTGACGTTTGATTTCTTATAGCAACTGATGTTAAGAAATATTTCCATTTTTTTCCCCTTAAAAACACAGTGGGCAGTGATATTGGCTCATGGCCGTGCTAGCAAATAGGTCTTACTTACTTACTTACTTACTGGCTTTTAAGGAACCCGCAGGTTCATTGCCGCCCTCAAATAAGCTCGCCATTGGTCCCTATCCTGAGCAAGATTAATCCAGTCTCTATCATCATATCCCACCTCCCTCAAATCCATTTTAATATTATCTTCCCATCTACGTCTCGGCCTCCCTAAAGGTCTTTTTCCCTCCGGCCTCCCAACTAACACTCTATATGCATTTCTGGATTCGCCCATACGTGCTACATGCCCTGCCCATCTCAAATGTCTGGATTTAATGTTCCTAATTATGTCAGGTGAAGAATACAATGGGTGCAGTTCTGTGTTGCGTAACTTTCTCCATTCTCCTGTAACTTCATCCCTTTTAGCCCCGAATATTTTCCTAAGCACCTTATTCTCAAACACCCTTAACCTATGTTCCAAGTTTCACAACCATAAGGAACAACCGGTAAATAATTGTTTTATAAATTCTAACTTTCAGATTTTTTGACAGCAGACTGGATGATAAAAGCTTCTCAACCGAATAATAACAAGCATTTCCCATATTTATTCTGTGTTTAATTTCCTCCCGAGTGTCGTTTATATTTGTTACTATTGCTCCAAGATATTTGAACTTCTCCACCTCTTCAAAAGATAAATTTCCAATTTCTATATTTCCATTTCGTACAATATTCTCGTCACGAGACATAATCATATATTTTGTCTTTTCGGGATTTACTTCCAAACCTATCTCTTTACGTAGCAAATAGGCCTATAAATATTAATTAAATATCAACCCCTTTCCGCTTACTGGGACAATATGACACATAACGGTTTCATATTCGTATAACTTATGATATAAGCATATATTTCCAACTGCATACTGGGATAGATATGGCACTCTGTCAAGAAAAACTGGATTTGACCATATGTGACATCAGTTGAGAAAGAGAGAACTACTTAAGTTATATGAATATTAAACCAGTGTGTGCAAAACTGTCCTATGCAGTAAGTGGTTAATTTATAATATAATATATTTATGTATGTTATAATAGTATATTGCGATACAAGGTTGGAAAGTGGTTTTTACAAAACCGAGGAAAAGTTTGAAAAAACGAGCAGAGCGAATTTTTCAGTTTCCGAGATTTTGTAATGCACAATACACAAACGTGTGTTGTACAGTATTTTTTTCACGATAGCATAATATTTTGAAAATAATATTTTATTAAATTTTAATATACATAATTACACTATGACTGATGTTAGCAGTCTGTCCAACGTACAATCTTCACCATCAACTTCAATGTGAAAAGTAAAAATGATTCAGGTAAGCTACTTGTAATATTTCGTATTCAATTGGAATAATTTTTATTTATTTTTGTTAAGTGAAGTTTGAATTGTTTAAATAAAGTTCAGTACATTTCAAATACAGTGATTTGTTTCGTATAGGCCTAATATATTGTGACAGCGACGTGAGATTCGAACTCACGACCAGCGTCCCGCGAAAGCAGATCGCGCGGAGCACGGAGGAATGGCGCGCGGCGAAGAGGGGAAAGGGCCAACGCGGCGAGAGAGTGGAGCGAGAGTGCGCGCGCATCTGGTGCTGGTAGAGAGGAGAGGGCTCTGGCTTTTTATGGAGTGCCATCTCTAGAGACGCGTGGAACCTTCGAGGCTACGTCGCTGTGGTTATAAATTACGGTCACGAAGGAACGACAGCAGTTTTCAGTTGATTAGTCAGCCAGTCAGTGAGAAAGCCAGAGCAAGCAAGCCAGTCTTGTGTACCGGAGTTCGGCTTGAGTGTGCGTCCGCAACTGCGTCAGCAGCCGAAGGCCTGAGTTCGAGTGCAGTGGACCGCAGTTGGAGGGACCTGAGTTCGAGTGCAGTGGACCGCAGTTGGAGGGACCTGAGTTCGAGTACAGTGAACTGTCTCTGAAGGTCTGTGGTTCGAGATACTGTGAACTCGAGTGACTGAGATAGAAGAACTGTGAACTGAGAACTGATAGTTCTGATTTGTAAATAGTGCTTTGTAAATATTAGTTAAGATTAACAGTTCATTGTTGTTCGTACTAGTCCAAGTAAATTGTCATTGTCGTCGGTGGAGTGCTATAACGAATACTGTGTTGAGTGAAAATCCAATTGTTGACGAGAGCGTTTAAGGCGAATTGTAGAAAGGAACTATTGTTGTGACGAATAAATTACATTGTTGTTACTAATAAAGGTCACAATATATTAATTAACACTGCCTTTTGCGTATGAATTTTATATGTAGGATTGTAGCATATATACATAGAAGGCAATGGTTTTTATTACATCTCTAAAGCAGTTATTTGCAACATTTCAACATATTTATCTAGTTGGCAACTCTGAATTCATTAAAATCAACGACGAGAAAACAAACTATCGTGCAAAAATAGTTTATTAATATATTCGTGAAATAGTTTTACTCATATATCACAAGAGTTCTCATATTATCTATAATTCACTAAATGAAAGTACCTAGTCCAAAATAAAAGGTTATAACCTCAAATAATTATTTGTTTGATTATCTGTTTCACTAATCATAATTTCTATAGCTATTGTCAAATGTTTACCCGCGAATTTCATATTGCAGGAGGCCAAGGCCATGCTGGCAGTGAAATATACTAAGTTATCAACTAAAATATCTTATTTCATAGTAATATAATAAAATTAACGTTATCTTCTTTTTATTAATTATTCATTACTATTTGCGAAATAGTCTTATTCTAATATCACGCAAGTTCTTTGGATAATTCATTCGCGCTACGCTCTCACGAATTATCAACAAAATGAAACTCTTATTTTATTACCTACTAGCCGTACCCGTGCGCTCCGCTGCACCTGTTAGAAATAAATATAAAGTAATTACATAATTAAAATAGGACGTTTGATCCAGGCAACAACTTTTACAACAGCGCAAGATAATCTGCTTCGCTCATTACCCATTTTTTTTTTTTTTTGCATTGCATTTATTGCATATATATTTTATGTATTTTAACACGATTCAATTGAGCATAGTTAAAATTTGAATTATAAAATAATAAATTGCTAAGCTAACGTACTATTACTGCATACTAAATCAATACACTCTCGTTGTTCGTTAATTCTCTGATATTAAAATGAGTGTACATAAATATTATTTTAAGAAATACAGAAAACGAATGTACAAAATAACCTATCAAATTTTCTGTGCATAAGAGCCTATTTCAATCTTACCTGTCCTCGATTTACTCAAACGTTACTGTAATAACATTATAGCATTATGTCCATCTAGAGAAACTACACTTTCCAATGGTGAAATAATAATTAATTATACAAATCGGTTAATTTAGCTTCTGATATTACTTCATATAAACACAGAAACATTCTCATTAGGCTATGTTTAATAGCTTTCGATTGTTGATGTCCAAGGCCCCTGTTTCGATTGTTGTTGTCCAAAGCCCCTTGTAGACGAAGTCATTTGTTCTTAATTCATTGCACCGTCTTAGATGGCGTTATTTTAATTTTAAAACCCATTTATCTTATTAAATATCAGTCCTATCAAAATTTTGTAAAGAATAAAAGTTATCATAAATCATTTTTAAAGAAACTCTTGTTATGTAACATTTTTCACAAAAATCAATAATAAGCGAGATATTTCGATTTATTTAATTCAGGCCCCCTCATAACCCCCCTTTTAAATAAAGTATTTTTAATGCCATAGAGCCTAAAATCTAAGTAATAACTAACTTAATTTATATTCCAATTTTCATATAAATCGGTTCAGCCATTATCGCGTGAAAAGATAACAAACATAGACAGACATGCAAACAAAAAATTCTAAAATGTGATTTTCGGTTTCAGCGTGGTTAATTATATATGTTAGGACCAATTATTTTTGGAAAATCGAAAATTACCAGAAAAATTTCAGCTACAGATTTATTATTAGTATAGATATAGATGATAAAAAATTAGCAATTACATTTAAAGACTTAAAAGACAGACTTCTGTAAAAAAAAAAAAAAAAAAAAAAAAATGAGAGCATGGAACATGTACTTAAATATCATAAAATCTATGTCAGAACCACAATTTCTTGGACAATCTCGTTCTAACCTCTCTTTCTTACTCTCAGACTATGAAGAACATATTTTGGAAAGATAAATGACACTATTTAAGTGTGTTCAGACGCAAAAGCGATTTAAGAAAACAATCAATCTCCAGTAAGCGAAAACCACATTACTGAGACTGCCTTTTTAATCGAGGGCATTGTGCAGTAATTGAGCACATTAAAATGATATCTCCAAGAGCAGGGTACCTTCATTTCAAAAGTCGTTCGACGCCATCCTTGTAAATCCCTGCCAAATGTGCTGGGCTTCGATCTCCTGAAGATGCTTTATTAGGTGGGAGATCTTTTCTACTCATGGATCCCCCTTCGAGGGGCACAAATTGACAGAATCGAAGCGAGACGAGGCTGAGTGAGTGAGTGAGTGAGTGAGTGAGTGAGTGAGTGAGTGAGTGAGTGAGTGAGTGAGTGAGTGAGTGAGTGAGTGAGTGAGTGAGTGAGTGAGTGAGTGAGTGAGTGAGTTGTATTATAGTTTTCTTTAGGTTTTCATTCCGTTTAAACGTATTTATTATACCTGGTTATTTTAAAATATTTGTTTAATTTATGGTTACTGAAGGTTTTCTCCCTGAAACGAATCAAATTTCCCACACTGACTTACTTGTTCTATTGTTTGTTTAGTGAAACTATTTTACTCCATAATGGATTGGGTCCCTTAAATGTCTTGATTTTGTTCTCTTTAGTGATATTATTAATCCTTATTTCGTTATAATTTTTAATCCCGATGTAGCTTTATCATCTTTAACATTATTACTGGATCATCTACAAATAACAGAGTATTTATGATATTTTGTTCTATGCTACTTTATAATTACACTGGTCAAAAAAGGTTAAGCATAATTAGGCATATAACTGTTTTTATTAATTAAAATAAAATAGATAGATTATAATTGGGTTTCTTGGTTGCACAGAATAAACTTAAAAGTAGAAATACACTATTTGTTAACAATGGACTCAATATGAAATGAAAAAGTTGCATTGTTTGGAAACAACGGAAAAGATAAGGGAAGTTGAAATTCGTACATCATCAAAGAAAAGGAAATGGTGCTTTCAGTACCCTGTTTAATAACGTGTTGGTCCTCCACGAACCCTGAGGCACTCTTGTATGCGACGGGGCATACTCAGTACCAACGCATCTAAGCTCTCCTGAGGCAAATTATCTCATTCTTCCAAGGCAGCATTCCTGAGTTCTTGAATCGTTAATGGGTGATGTGGACGATTGGAAATGGCTCTCCTGAGAAAGCTCTATGCATGCTCTATGCAGTTCATATCCGGTGAGCATGCTGGCCAATCCATTCTTCGGATCCCATGTTCTACAAGATACCGCTGCACACTATGAGCACGATGAGGCCGAGCATTATCGTCCTGTAGAGTGAACCCTTCTCCTACAGTCTCTGCAAAACCACTTACTATGGGTTAGAGGATGTTGTTCTCATACACGGCAGCAGTCATGTTTCCATCTATTGAAACCAGTGGTGTGCGGCGGCCAAACATGACACCTGCCCAAAACAAGATTGAACCACCAAACTGTTGGTGACGTTCCACGGTCATTGAGGGATGATTTCGTTCCCCTGTTCGTCTCCATACGCGAATAGAGTTATTGTCAGGGTGTAGGCCCATTCTCACTTCGTTTGAGAATAAAGTTCTGGTCCATTGGCCTCGTGTCCAATTCTCATGTGCTCTAGCCCATCTTGCACGAGCACCCCTGTGATGTGGACGGAGTGCTGGAGTCTTGAGTGGTCTTCGAGCATACAACCCTATGTCATGGAGTCTATTGCGCACAGTTTGGCTACTTACAACAAGACCAGTGGCTTCGCGGAGGTCATGGCGCAGAGTTGTAGCTGAGGCTATAGGGTTCCTACGTGCAGATAACCTTACATACCGGTCCTGACCTGGTGTTGTTTTGCGTGGACGGCCTTCGCGAGGTCGATCTGCTATTGACTGGGTTTCCTGGAACTTTCTCCACAGTCTGGAGACAATACTCTGATTCACATGAAGGATGTTAGCAACATCAACTTGTCTCATGTTTTGTTCCATCAAAGTGATGATTTTGATGCGGTCTGCCATTGTAAGGGTGTTCCGAGCCATTGTACTGCACTATGAAGCACTATGAAGCAAAATGACACTGACTGAACTTTGCTCGAATTACAGGCTTTTCTTTACTAGCCGTGATTTGGACGTTACCTAGTGATGCAGACTAAAACAAATGAAAGAGTTTGAATTGGTAAACATAACACGTGCCACATAAAACAAAAAAAAACATAAATATCGGGTATTATTGGGTAAACTGGAAATATGCTTAACTTTTTTTGACCAGTGTATATCCCAGATTTTATGATATAAAAATGTATGCCGAGACGACTAAATACCTCTCAAATATAAAAATAGGCTCGTAAAATAACAAAATAGACACTTTAAATATTATAATACGCCTTAATAGTAATATACGTTACAAGAGCGGTATGTTGAAGTTTTCATGTTCGAGGAAAATATTGAAAAAGCGAAACGTAGTTGAGCTTTTTTTAATTTCCGAGAACATGAAAACAAACATACCGCTCGTGTATCGTACATTATTTTGTGCGAAGATCGTTTATTACATACCTGAAAGACGAATTTCTAATTAGTTGCAATGAAATCTCCATGTTGGTTTCTGTTCAATGACGGCAACTTTAGAAAACAAAAATATCTGTACTCCAGCAGGCCGTGATATACGTCTGTATTTCCCCCCCCCCCAGTCTATAAATGCGAACTTCAAACAAACGGTAAGATTATATAATGATTTATTTTTCATTCTAATACTTTACAATATTATTTATATAACATATTGCAGTAATAACATCGGCATCTGCAGTCTTGTTGATTTTTTCACGGCTTCCTTAATGTTACTTGTATCAGGAATACAATAGCTTTCGTGGAGTAGTAGACTTTACTTAATTTTTGCAAATATTTAAAAACAATAATTAACAGTGGAATTTAGGTGAAATTGCAGTGGTAAGTTTCCAATTTATAATTATTACTATGTTAAACGTCTCTAAAAATAATATTTTAAAAGCCTAAAGCAGTAAAATGAATGTCGCGCTTAAGCGGTAAGAAGAGGGAAATTGTTATGTGTGTTACGTTGGGAATACTGAATGTGGTATTTCACACTTACCGCGTATTGGTTCTGTGCGTATTTGCTTGTTTTCCGCTTGTGTGTTCTAAATTTCATGCATATATCTTTAATAGTTCAGAAATTATATCCATTTTTGCCTGGCAATGTAGCAAAAAAAAATGAAGTTACTGGAAACCGATAAAAGAGGGCGTGTGGCTTAAAAATCCATAGCGTAGGAAGTTTAAAAATGACTTCTCAACATCCGATAAGGGCACAAATACCCACAAAATGTTATGCAATGCATTCCACACATACCAAAGGGTATTTTAAAGAAAAAAAAATTTGAGAATTTAATTTACCGGAAACAACAATAAAAGTGGGCGAGTGATTTAAAAATCCATAACGCAGGAAGTTTAAAAATGTCGACTCAACATCCGATAAGGGCACAAATACCCTCAAAATGTTATGCAATGCATTCCACACATATCATAGAGTATTTTAAAGATTTTTTTTTTTTTAATTTACTCATTTTTCGCCAAAAAAATACCATCCTCTCCCCTTAATAAAAGAAAATATTCTTAGTTTGCTCCTCTATTAGTCTCTGGTCCACTTGTTCAAAATTGAGTGGCACCGTGATCACTGCCAGGTGTAATTAGAAACATAAGTACGGTAAGAGTGTTGGTGCAATTTAATTTTATTGAACACGCTGTATGTAGAACACTGCGGACTGTGTCGTTACAGCTATGCTGGGAGGACCGTGTGCAGCCCAAGTGTCTCCTGTTGTCCACACCTGTGGGTGCAATACTTCAGTTCCCGTTTATGGCGTCGAGTTATTGAGCCAGAAGGCTACAGTGATAACATGTATTGCCTGACCCCCGCCCTTCGTCGTTATCGAGATATCCTGACTCATGACGTCACGAGAGAAAGACTTGAGAGAAGATAAAAGGTCTGAAGTAGCCATGTGAAAATGGCAGCTAGAAAGTATGGGGCGGGTGGGGTATCTGCGCAGAAATAATGGCCTTACAGCGGGATTCTCAAACTGCCAAGCGTACGAGCGCACCAAGACTTTCAGCAGCGTGAAAAGAAAATCCATCCCATTCACTAAATTTATATTCTTCCTTTAAGATTTACTTGCCCAACTTAAACCTCCCTCTCCCCCATTTCTTTTCCCATTCTTTATTGTCGTATTTATTCTGTCTTTTGGATGTTGAAGGGGTCTCCGTGCGTATTCTCACATATCCTTCTCTACTTCTATCTCACTTTTTATTATTTCATTCGACTTCCCTTTCTAATCCCCTCATTCTTGCAGCTCATCTTCTGTTTCTGTCGCCTTCCCCCAAGTTCGGGACCTGCAGTAGACTCACTTTTATTTCTTAAACTTGATCTCGCATCATTTTTCTACCATATCTTAACCAGCACTTGAGAAGTGTTAGAATTGCGGTCGAATACAAGTTCACACAGATCATGTCCTTTGCTCTTGTTGAGGCCTTTCTTATAAGTACTATAATATATTATGTAAGTCGACTGCATTTTCCTGTATATATATATTTTTTTTTTTAATGTACATATTTATTTACTAGCCGTACCCGTGCGCTCCGCTGCACCTGTTAGAAATAAATATAAAGTAATTACATAATTAAAATAGGACGTTTGATCCAGGGAACATTCGTGTTTGATAGAAGGATAAATCGTTTATTATGTTACTTAATTTAAATTTAATTAAAAAATTAAAATGCGATCATTTTGATCCAGAGACCACTCATTTGGTTATAAAAATTAGTTTAGGAAATACAGGAAACGAATATACAGAATATCCTATCAAGTTTTCGGTGCATAAGAATCTATTTTAACCTTACCTGTCCTCGATTCACTCAGACGTTACTGTGATAACATTATAGCATTATGTCCATCTAGAGAAACTACACTTTCCAATGGTGAATTAATAATTAATTATACAAATTGGTTAATTTAGCTTCCGATATTACTTCATAGAAACGCAGAAACATTATCTGTAGGCTATCTTTCATAGCTTTCGATTGTTGCTGTCCAAGGCCCCTTATAGACGAAGTCATTTGTTTTTTAATTCATTACACGGCCTTAGATGGCAGTTATTTTAATTTTAAAACTCATTTATCTCATTAAATATCAGTCCTATCAAAATTTTTCAAAGAATAAAACTTATCGGAAATGATTTTTAAAGAAATATTTGTTATGTAACATTTTTCATAAAAATCAATAATAAGCGAGATATTTCGATATATTTAATTCAGGCCCCCTTATAACCCCCCTTTTAAATAATGTATTTTGAATGTCATATAGCCTATAATCTAAGTTACAACGAACTTAATTTATATTCCAATTTTCATATGAATCGGTTCAGCCATTATAGCGTGAAAAGGTAACAAACATACAGACAGACAGACAGACATACAAACAAAAATTTCAAAAAAGCGATTTTCGGTTTCAGGGTGGTTAATTATATATGTTAGGAGCAATTATTTTTGGAAAACCGAAAATTACCAGAAAAATTTCGGCTACAGATTTATTATTAGTATAGATTTATTTAAATTCAAATATACAGAATAAAGAAATATAATTACAAAAACAAACAAAGAGAAATACAAATAAAATAATACAAGCAATATAAAAAGAAGATACAGTAGTATTAACGAAATTTGAGACCGAATGAGCAGCGCTCGTGCTCGGTCGCAGTTCAGATATAATATTAAAATAAAAAATAATAATATAAATAAATAAGTAAAATAAAATAGGAACTAAAATATAATTACAGCGGCAATGGAATTATATAATATAATATTAACACTAGAGAAGAATAATATCGCACGTGAAAAGTAGGATTAATATATGTTTCAAAATTATAGAATACAAATATAATATAGGTTGATTAATTCATACACATAGGCTATAAATTTATTTAATCAAATTGAAGATATTAACACGTTTCTAATTTTCTTGTTATATGTTAGTGGGTTACATGTTAGAAGTTCTGGGTGTAATTTAGTTAAAGCATTGTACAACCGAAGGCCAAAATTTATGCTATGCTTTAGACCAGCAGATGTGAGACATTTAGGTTCTACTAATGTTGAATTAATATTTCGTCTTGTGTCATAATTGTGTGTTTGAATACAAACTTATTACGATTTTTATGATAAAATTTTAACAGCGTATAATTATAAATTTGTTCAATATTAAATACATTAAATTCAGAATAAATTAATTTAGTTGGATAATCGAAACGTTTCTTCAAACAAACAAACAAACAAACAATTATTATTATGATTATTATTATTATTATTATTATTATTATTATTATTATTATTATTATTATTATACAGAATATTTCCCTCACTTATTTTGCATTTTGCACATTTATTAGGATATCATGCACCGTGATAATATACCCAGAACTTTTTTCATAATTGGTCAAATCATTACGGAGTTATGTCATACTATTCTTGCATCTGCACATAAAATTTGGCAATCTGTGAAAAATGTTTCGCGTATCAGGGTTAATACTGTCAGTGGTATAAACGAAATGTTTTAGCTGTAAATTAACTCATTCTTAGCTCTTTTCAAAGCCTCGTTTACAAAATGCCTAAGAACCTGCTTGGTATTATTATTATTATTATTATTATTATTATTATTATTATCATCATTCCGAGGCTTATATTACCGGTTGTTCTATATGGTTGTGAAACTTGGACTCTCACTTTGAGAGATGAACATAAGTTAAGGGTGTTTGAGAATAAGGTGCTTAGGAAAATATTTGGGGCTAAGAGGGATGAAGTTACAGGAGAATGGAGAAAGTTACACAACGCAGAACTGCACACAGTGTATTCTTCACCTGACATAATTAGGAACATTAAATCCAGACGTTTGAGATGGGCAGGACATGTAGCACGTATGGGCGAATCCAGAAATGCATATAGAGTGTTAGTTGGGAGGCCGGAGGGAAAAAGACCTTTAGGGAGGCCGAGACGTAGATGGGAAGATAATATTAAAATGGATTCGAGGGAGGTGGGATGTGATGATAGAGAATGGATTCATCTTGCTCAGGATAGGGACCAATGGCGGGCTTATGTGAGGGCGGCAATGAACCTCCGGGTTCCTTAAAAGCCAGTAAGTAATTATTATTATTATTATTATTATTATTATTATTATCATTATTATTATTTTTACACATAGTATTCCGCTCTTGTACCAATGCATCAATGGGATGTAAGAATCTATTGAGTTTAATCAATCAAAACCAATAATTAATAAATTATCAACTGCAGTTTTGTCGAAGCAATCTTGTAGCTCCTGATACGAATTTATTTAATATCTTGCTTTTATTTCGATTTATTTATAAAATAAGCATTCCTTTATTTTGTGTGTGTTTATTTAAGTTTCCAGCTCTCAAGACTCGAACCAGATCTCATTCCATATCAGCAGTCCAAAACATAGCCTACACCTTAGACTACGCAGTTACGGAGTCCAATATCGTAGATTTACAGAATGTAAAATTTCCCTTTCTCATGAACAAAGATTAATGAAGGAATGATTCTACGTCTAGATTCTGCATTACTTTCTCCTCTTCTTCTGGCAACAGATGTTACTGCGATATGAAGTGGGGAGACTTCTGATGGAGAAGAATGGAATATGTCGATTCATAATCTCAGTGGTCGTCTGTGTGAAGATCTTCCTGACAAAGTAAACTAAATTTGACCTAAGAATCATAATTTAATATCCATCCGCGCGCCAACAGAGGCTAAATTATGGGATTGTGATCTTGTGTGAGAATTCGTTTTCACATAGCCTGGATGCGATATAATATGTCAAACAACTAATCGTAACCATGGGAACGATATTGCTTTTCTTCCGTAAAATATTAGGCTATGTGCAGTAAATAACCTACGTTATCAGCAGTATTTATTATAAATAAATATGTTACATTCATTATTGTATGGAACAGTGGTTATAGTTTCCTATTTCTAATTTTACGAAGAAATTCTTTATAGACTAACAAAAGTTATAAGGAGTAAAGAAAAAAGAAATATTTTGAACATGTTTTTCAAAAACTACGTATTTCATTTATAGACAATTTGAAAAACTCTTCTTTTTTTGTAATTGCATATGTACTTATTTTCCTAATTTCGGATATTTCAGATGTCAAAACCCGGAAAGTATAAAAACATTTTTTATACATTAAAAAAAGGCATTAATGGCTTATAGGCCTAAATAAATACATACCATTTTAATTTATCAACATTATTAACACAAGGCATAGCATTTAAAGAAATAAGAACAATTAAAACCAATTGAAAAATGTTCTAATTCTGTACCGCATTGACATCAGTTTACAGATGTTTAAAATGGCTCCCATTTCCGCCAAATAATACAAGTCTGTCTTCGAAATACATTAATATTTTCAGTTACACTGTAGCTTAATTTGTTTCAATTCATTCCTAATTCTTAGTTTTAACTCTTCCAGGTCTCGTGGTCGATCTTAGTATACTTGCAATATCAAATAAATCCACAAGGAAAAATCCAGTGGGTTGAGATGAGAAGATCTTGGGGGTCATTCATTACTTCTTCTTCTACCTATCATCAGTATTTCAATTCGTTCTCTTTCTATAAGATTCCCCATGATTAATCACATGAAAGAAATATTGTTATACCATCCTCTTTAATTAGCAAAGGTCTTTTTCTCTGGCCTTCCAACTAACACTCTATATGCAATTCTGGATTTCCTCATACGTGCCACATGCCCTGCCCATCTCAAACGTCTGGATTTGATGTTCCTAATTATGTCAGGTGAAGAATACAATGCGTGAAGTTCTGCGTTGTGTAACTTCCTCCATTCTCCTGTAACTTCATTCCTCTTAGCCCTAAATATTTTTCTAAGTACCTTATTCTCAACCTTATTAGCCTCTCTTCCTCTCTCAAAGTGAGGGTCCAAGTTTCACAACCATACAGAACAACCGGTAATATAACTGTTTTATAAAGTCTAACGTTCAGTTTTTTGAGAGCAGACTGGATGACAAAAGCTTCTCAACCGAATAATAACAGGCATTTCCCATATTTATTCTGCTCCTATATATTTAAAAATTTCCACGTTTTCAAACGATAAATTTCCAATTTTTATATATTTATCCTAATTTCATTACTCTAATTTCTGTATTGACGTTACATGCAATCCTATGGATTTCCTGAATTCACCCTTTTCGCACATTTCCCGAAATAAAGTTACATAGAATGTCCCATATCCAGCATATTTCTCAACACAATAACAGAGAATCAATAAAGTGTCTGCAAGAGATCGTTTAAAAGAATTATCACATTTTCTGAAAGATTTTTCAAACAAATTATTTCATAACAGAACGAATAGAAAAGGGGCAAAACTAGAACAAACAATTCCCCAGCTGGGCATTTGCCGGTTGGTGGGTGTTATTTGACATTGCAATTCACACCAATCGAGGGTATTTTTGACGGTTAGAGGATAAAAATGGACAACACTGTCCCTGTCCCTGTCATCTAATTACGCACACTATCAACTCATATAAAGCGTTTGCAATGTAAACTGTGTAATTACGGACTGAAAATTGAAAGCAGGGTACAATAACTTCCAACCAATACGAAACTCAATTGTTTAACATGTAGTATCACATCAAGATATAAATGGAAACCAAGAGGGATAAACGTTTCATGTCCACTTTCGGTGCAAAAGGTGCTGATGCTGCCATCTAGTAGCTTAGCATGAACACTGTAACTCCTAAAGCACGAGACCGAAAAACGTACGTAAAGTCGCTTTGAAAGTTGGCCGCCAAGGGAAAGAAAGAAACAATGCTTTACGTTCACGTAACACTGTGCAATATATAAACACCATGAACATGTGACATGACAAGAAGACAAGAAGAACAAGGGGAAGACAAGGAGAACAAGAAGAAAAGGAGAACAAGATAAATTCAAGGAGAACAAGAGAAATACAAGGAGAACAAGAGGAAGACAAGGAGAACAAGGGGAAGACAAGGAGAACAAGGGGAAGACAAGGAGAACAAGATGAAGTCAAGGAGAACAAGAGGAAGACAAGGAGAATAAGAGGAAGACAAGGAGAACAAGGGGAAGACAAGGAGAACAAGGGGAATACAAGGAGAACAAGGGGAAGACAAGGAGAACAAGATGAAGTCAAGGAGAACAAGAGGAAGACAAGGAGAACAAGGGGAAGACAAGGAGAACAAGAGGAAGACAAGGAGAACAAGGGGAAGACAAGCAGAACAAGATGAAATCTAGGAGAACAAGAGGAAGACAAGCAGAACAAGATGAAATCTAGGAGAACAAGAGGAAGACAAGCAGAACAAGATGAAATCTAGGAGAACAAGAGGAAGACAAGCAGAACAAGATGAAATCTAGGAGAACAAGAGGAAGACAAGAAGAACAAGATGAAATCTAGGAGAACAACAGGAAGACAAGGAGAACAAGGGGAAAACAATGAGAATAAAGTGAAGTCCAGGAGAACAAGAGGAAGACAAGGAGAACAAGGGGAAGACAAGTAGAACAAGATGAAGTCTAGGAGAACAAAAGGAAGACAAGGAGAACAAGGGGAAGACAATGAGAATAAGGTGAAGTCCAGGAGAACAAGAAGAAGACAAGGAGAACAAGGGGAAGACAATGAGAACAAGGGGAAGACAATGAGAATAAGGTGAAGTCCAGGAGAACAAGAGGAAGACAAGGAGAACAAGGGGAAGACAATGAGAATAAGGTGAAGTCCAGGAGAACAAGAGGAAGACAAGGAGAACAAGGGGAAGACAATGAGAATAAGGTGAAGTCCAGGAGAACAAGAGGAAGACAAGGAGAACAAGGGGAAGACAAGCAGAATAAGATGAAGTCTAGGAGAACAAGAGGAAGGCAATGAGAATAAGGTGAAGTCCAGGAGAACAAGAGGAAGACAAAGAGAACAAGGGGAAGACAATGAGAATAAGGTGAAGTCCAGGAGAACAAGAGGAAGACAAAGAGAACAAGGGGAAGACAATGAGAATAAGTTGAAGTCCAGGAGAACAAGAATAAGACAAGGAGAACAAGGGGAAGACAATGAGAATAAGGTGAAGTCCATGAGAACAAGAGGAAGACAAGAAGAACAAGGGGAAGACAAGCAGAACAAGATGAAGTCTAGGAGAACAAGAGGAAGACAATGAGAATAAGGTGAAGTCCAGGAGAACAAGAGGAAGACAAGGAGAACAAGGGGAAGACAAGCAGAACAAGATGAAGTCTAGGAGAACAAGAGGAAGACAAGGAGAACAAGGGGAAGACAATGAGAACAAGGTGAAGTCCAGGAGAACAAGAAGAAGACAAGGAGAACAAGGGGAAGACAATGAGAATAAGGTGAAGTCCAGGAGAACAAGAGGAAGACAAGGAGAACAAGATGAAGTCAAGGAGAACAAGAGGAAGACAAATTTTACACAACGCTGAATATTTAAGCAACTGTGTCAAGAAACTGCACTGTACGTGTTAAATACTGCAACAGCTGGCTCACAACTGATAACTTGTCGACCTTGATGTCCTTGATTGTCGAGCGTGTCTCAACAACTGCGCGCACAAAGCGGCGTATCAGTACAGGCCGCTTTCCTGGCCTCACCCGTAGGCGAACGCTCTGTACAAGCAGAATAGGGGGAACACAAGGAGGACAAGAGGAATACAAGAAGAACCTGGGGAATACAAGGAGAAGGAGGGGGTCGCATTTTTGTGCGACAAAATTCCCAATTTTTTTCACCGCAAACCTAGTGGGAGAAAAACGTATTTCCACGTCAAAATTTCAGACCGTTTTGAAGGCTATATCATTCTTATATGATAGACTACTTGCCATGTCTCGGTCACAGAAACAGCCTTCATCTTCCACTAGATCCTTTATCGATCATAGGATGCGAATCGAACTGGCGCTGTGCAGACAGCATGTTGGTTAATACATGTTAAGAGGCTTAGGAATATAAATTCAGGCCGTGTCAGTACATGAGCCCTGCATTAACTGCATGTAGTAGCGAACAATAAATCAGACATCTACACTTTCATTAACTATGAAACTGTCACCATTAAAGATACAGTACGATGAGTGCTACACAAACGTGACAACGAGGCATTGTGAACGACGTAATTATTTGCGTTGTTGAACATGTTATTAGCGGCAGAGAGAAAACTTCATTCAAGAACCCCGCTCCAATTATGTGATTGCCAAATTTCAGTCTGATTGCTACTAATATGAAAAACATTGTATTGTCATGAGGCGACGTGTTTAAAAACATTTGCGTTTCAAAGTAAGTCTCGCGTTTTTATAAATCACGAATTGGACACAGTTCCTCCCGTACAGATAGATTTTTGTGATATTTCAATGGGATTTCCTATGATAATTTCGAGTTTCAATAATTAAAAATGTGTAAAATTACGAAGACAAGATCTGAGACAATGCCCATACCATTTCTAATTGGTTGCAACCAGTTACTATGACCCTCATTAATGTATTAATAAGTAAATCTAATCACACATAAAATAATACTAAAGGCAGGTTCACAATAAACCGAGAACGGAAACGAGAACGAAAATAATGTTAAATACATTTATTTTAACAATATTTTCGTTCTCGTTATCGTTTCCGTTCCCGGTTTATTGTGAACCAGCTTTAATAACTGGGTCCATAAAATTCGTATAATAAAATTATGTCTGTTATTCTGAATATATTATGGAACAAGTTTATAATATTATACTTCATGACATGAGTCAATTTTTAAGGTACGAGCAATGAGAGTTTCTTAATTTTGACGAATTCAATAACTGTATGACATTAAGAACGTGTGTCATAAGTTATTTTATGCTCGACCATGCCGAAATGTAGTAATTATACACCTGGTAGCAGACACCTTTAATGGACCTCATTAAAGTACACCTACTCATTAAAG
Source organism: Periplaneta americana (assembly GCF_040183065.1). Classification (NCBI taxonomy): domain Eukaryota; kingdom Metazoa; phylum Arthropoda; class Insecta; order Blattodea; family Blattidae; genus Periplaneta; species Periplaneta americana. Next base: position 18,385,798 of record NC_091132.1, read on the forward strand.
GTCAGGTCTTTCAGCCAATGACGACTCAGGTTACAACTGTTCAGCCAATGACAGGTCAGCTTTCTACCGTTATAAAACCGCAAGTATCGATTATTCTCGGATATGCAATCGAAAGAGAATTAGCGAAAAGTCACGGAGGCTGGAAATCCAACTGTCGCAGAAGGTTATGTTCTGTTACTATAATAATTAGCGTTAATTGTAAATAATATTCAAATAAATTCAATTTGTCATCTCGTTTTTCAATGTCTAATTTATTTTTAATGTTATCTCTGTAGGTTCTTATGGCCTAGCAAGGTCATTGTGAACATCTGTTCCTCGGAAAAAATCAATACTTTCGCGCCTGCTCACATCTCACAACATACGGGACATTGGCCAAGGTCAGATACAAAGAAAATTAATAATATCAAGTTAGAAATATGGTCGAGCATAAAAAGTCGTATGAAACTCGCCTATAATGGTAATTAAGAAGCTCGAATGAAAATTATGAAACTCGCTTGCGCTCGTTTCATAAATATCCATTACTCGCTTCTTAATTACCTTCATTATAGGCTCGTGCATAATGTACTATTTTTGTACGACAGCATTATAAAACGAACGGGGTCAAATTCCGAATTTACAGAGACAAGTTTCGCATAAAAGATGGTCAGTACAATAACACCATAGGCAAATTCCGCAACAACAAAAATTTCAATGCCAATACCCGTAGGAAGTTCCGGACAATGTTGAACAGGAAAAGTGAAAATGTGACATTTTCCTTCCCACTTTTTCCTGACTTAGAACTGGCTGATTTACAAGGAATCAGGTGTGGTTAAAAATTTGTCACTTTCAATTTCTGGCTGATTTGCAAGAAATCAGTTGTGGTTAAAAATTTGTCTCTTTCCATTTCTGGCTGATTTACAAGAAATCAGATGTGGACTTCAATTACTCCGTCGATCCGGTTTTTTTTACCACTACTGTACATCAAAACTCTGATTTTTTATCATATCCACTTACTTTTGTATGAATTAATGTCGAAAATGTGCACATGACAACGAAACCAAACTATTATAATGTCAAATTGTCAAAACTGGTTTCAAAGAGCTCGTGCTTCGTTACGCCTCCGCCCTTGCCTCCCCTCAGAGTTGCCAAACGTACCAATGCATCGGCTTGTAACTGAAAGTGGTTCTGGATATATCCATCTAGCTGCATTTTAAATATATGTGCTCTTTGGTACCTTCGATAGATTTCTCATAATCATTTTATTGGGCTCTGCGTGGCATGTAACCATTCTCAACAATCTGATATTATACCGGTCATATGAGAACAACAACACAACGCTCGAAAAATAGCACAGAAATATTCACCGGGGCCGTAATTCCCACAAATTCACGTTCCAAACAATAAAATTTATAAAGTACCCTCACATAAACTTACTCGACAACTGAAGTCCCTTATTAATGTTATAGTCATCCATTTCAGACCACAGACCTAATGATCCGTAGCGAGCTCAATGGTTTCATGCCATCTTTTTAAGCGTCTCGCAAAAGATCGTTTTCCAGCAGGGCGATTAATAATTTAAGTTCTTTCTTGGCCATTCTGGCATCCTCAATATACGACTCTTTTATTTAGCTTTGTATTCCTGCAGGAAAGCAGTTACGGATTTAAATTATAGTTCCTCTAGAAATGCACTCATTTCGTTTCTTGTTCCAGTTTGTGGACCGTGCTGTTTTCCTCAACAATCTCATTTAATTAGCTGTTATTCTCTGTATGTCCCTTTTCGTAAGTGCCCACGCTTCAAATCTACATATTAATAGTAGACCTAGATCTTGTCAATACGTTATACGTACACTGGACTGCAAAAGAAATGCCGAGTCGTAGTCGTTATCGATTTGAAATGCTATGCAACTTTATACACTACCTTAGAAAAACTTATTTATCCATGATCATAACGAAAAACATGCCTTTACTAAATACGTTTGCGTTTGTAAAGTAGGTTTTTATTCAACATTACTTTATTCTACTAGTGAGATAAAGACTTTACCCCACAGTTTGAACTTTATCTCACAGTTCATTAGTATTTTCCTAGTACCAGGGCACACACGTATACTTTTCCATTCAACTATTACTCAAGAAGTTAATAGGCCTATATTAGTCACTAGATGTCACCACCTCTAGTTCTTTATTACCACTTCTTAAATATGCATACACTCAATCTCCTTCTCTATCTACTACGTCGTAATTTGTGCATTGCATCCATATTCAATATGTATTTTTTTTTAATTCCGTAATAATTTACCTTTTGGGATGCGAGGAGACTTTAACCTGCGAAGTTGGGTTTATAGGATTAAATAAAAACACGCGTTAGCCAACTGAGCTAAACAGACACGATGATTATATAAGTTTTAATATTCCTCTTAAGTTTACAGAAGTAAAATGTGAAATTTTAATCACATTAGTCCCGTGAACACTTCTAAATAATCCCTGAAACTTCAAAAAGACGAACATACACGTTTAAAATGAAAAAATATATATTGAAATTATATAATTAATTATAATTCGTTATTTATCCAACGCCTTAGATACCATTCTTCACTATTCATGGCCTCCTACATCATGACCTACCTAGTACACGTATCGATTCTAAAATCCATGCCATGATATCTGATTATATGAGGACTTATTTTCAACATATTTTCTTTTATAAAACATAATTTTTCGTTATGGTCATGGATAAAATTACGTATGGTACTTGTGAGCGTGATCTTTATTGCACTCGTGTAATTTAAGCACGAGGCGTCAGCCGAGTGCTTAAATCTTTCCACTCGCGCAATAAAGATGCACTTACCTCACAAGTACCATAAATAACTATTTTTTAACATTGTTAGAGGACATTCAAGTTTTTCGTGACTTATGAATAACCCTACGCATCACAAATTTCAGTTCTTGTAGTCATAGCGACACGAACCAATGTTATCAGCTCGAAACGTCGATGTCATCAGGTTAACAGTAGGCCGTGACTGAAATTAACATGCAAAAAAAAATGCCTTTAATGATCGGCTCTGTGTATAACCGGGATAAAAGTCAATTACATACATAACAGACAATAATGATCGAACTGAAATGCCACAGATGTAAGGCACGGCAAACTACTGCATTTTCACGCTGCGAACTCCTGCAACAAAAAGGCGATTATTCGAGTGGCCTCTTGTAAAGGCATGCAGAAGAGGTCTCTAATTGGAATAATTGCAACTGCGCCGTTTTCCGCGGGGAGTTGCGCCATGTTACAATGAAATTTGTCTATAACAAGCGAGAAAATATTATCATTATTATGGGAATCACGTTTGCACAATCGGTCGATGGTCCTCACCCCACCTGTTTAATCAAGAGTGCCGGCAAAGGGGGGAACAGGGGGGTGGGTTCTGAGCTAATAATGAAACATTCTGTGATTCCGTTTGCATTGTGGGTAAACATGACGTGAATGGGATGGGCTCTCGGTAAACCGATTATATTAAACATTATTACTGACGGATGAAGCTGCAATCTGTGGTCTGATGCCACCAGTCTGTGTCTCCGGGGCACCGGCAAAGCCCTTCTAATTGTATTTATTACTAATGGCGGGTTTGCTTGGATTAGACAAACAAAACGCATGCTCCGCCTTTGAGTGATGACTAAATACAGACCGACTCCTGAATCAGGTCCCGTGCACCAAACATCATAACAGATATGTGAGGGAAACTATTAACAGGTGGCCCTTATTTCGACCATCTTGTTGCTGACCAGAAAGTAACACCGTAACTTCAAACTAATACATGAGAAAATTTAATTAAATCCATGCCGCGACAGCCCATGGAGGAACAAGCCCGATCAGCCGATTCCTAGCTTCCCGTCCACATTCCTCAGCAAAGGTAAACGATCATCCAACAAGCACAGAGGTAACGTATAAAAATACAGATATTAGCTTCTGAGATGTAACATATGTATTCGACTCACACTGGTAGAAAATATGAAATAATTTGAAAAGAAACGTAAAAAATTATATATTACTGTTATATGAGCACTAATCTATACTAATAATAAATCTGTAGCCGAAATTTTTCTGGTAATTTTCGATTTTCCAAAAATAATTGGTCCTAACATATATAATTAACCGCTCTGAAACCGAAAATCGCTTTTTTTAAATTTCTGTCTGTCTGTCTGTCTGTCTGTCTGTCTGTCTGTCTGTCTGTCTGTCTGTCTGTCTGTCTGTCTGTCTGTCTGTCTGTCTGTCTGTCTGTCTGTCTGTCTGTCTGTCTGTCTGTTTGTTACCTTTACACGTGATAATGGCTGAACTGATTTATATGAAAATTGGAATGTAAATTAAGTTCGTTGTAACTTAGAAATTAGGCTACATGACATTTAAAATACTTTATTTAAAAGTGGGGTTATAAGGGGGCTCGAATTAAATAAATCGAAATATCTCCCTTATTATTAATTTTCATGAAAAATATTACATAACAAAAGTTTCTTTAAAAATAATTTCCGATAAGTTTTATTCCATGCAAAATTTTGATAGGACTGATATTTAATGAGAAAAATGACTTTCAAAATTACAATAACAACGCCATCTAAGGCGGTGTAATGAAATAAAAAACAAATGACTTCGTCTATAAGGGGCCTTGCACAATAACAATCGAAAGCTATGAAAGATAGCCTACAGAGAATGTTTCTATGTTTGTATGAAGTAATATCGAAAGCTAAATTAACCGATTTGTATAATTAATTATTAATTCACTATTGGAAAGTGTAGTTTCTCTGGATGGACATAATGCTATAATGTTATTACAGTAACTTCTGAGTGAGGACAGGTAAGATTAAAATATCTTCTCATGCACAGAAAACTTGATAGGCATTTGTTTCCTGTATATCCTAAAATAATTTTTATGACCAAATGAGTGGTCTCTGGATCAAAATGATTGCATTTTATTTTTTTAATACAATTTAAGTAACATAATAAACGATTTATCCTTCTATCAAACACGAATGTTCCCTGGATCAAATGTCCTATTTTAATCATGTAATTACTTTATATTTATTTCTAACGGGTGCAGCGGAGCGCACGGATACGGCTAGTAAATATAATATAATTATTAAAAAATTAGTAAAAGTCAGACATGTTTCGGAGATGCTTCTCCATCCTCAGTGACTTTACCACGACTGCAAAAGGAAAACAAATGTAATTAATCTCATGTATAATTATATTTCAAAAAATAATGACAAATAGAAAATGTGAGATGTCTGAATAGTAATATTTAAGCCTTTCAATAGCTGTAAAAGTTAAAAAGTACTAATTTATAACCAGTATGTCTTCTATATATGCATATGAAAAAGAGAATATAAAAAGTATGATAGAGTTAAAAAATGTGAAAGTAATATGAAATGATTTGTTGGAATGGTTTCTTACAATGACGTCATTCGAATTTCGTTGCCTTGGAAATGCTTACGTCATATGCGATAAACTCACTGATTAGATGATCGAATCCATTCCTATAACTTATACCTGCAAGGGGAGTCGGCTTATACATCTTACAGGTGCATACTTGGAAAAGTTTACTATAATCCATGGTGCGTTGCAATAATAATCGTACATGATGATTTTGATTATGATTGTTTCAACGGTAGTCATTATTTTGACGGTAGTGATGATCTTGACGAGTCGTGATTTTTATGGTGGTGATAATGACTTTTATGGTGGTGTTGATTTTGATGGTGGCTATGATTATTATTATTATTATTTTAATAATGATGACAAGTTTGATGATGTTGGTGATGACTTAAGGTGATAAAGGTGATAATGATTTTATTTGATGATTTTGATGCTGGTGATGACTTTTATGCTGGTGATTTTTGTACTAATGACGATTTTTGTGATAATGACAATTTTTGTGATGATTTTTCGGTGATGATTTTTGTGGTAATGACGATTTTTGAGATGATGGTTTTTTGGTGATGATTTTTGTGATAATGAAGATTTTTGTGTGGTGATTTTTGTTGTGATGACGATTTTTGTTGTAATGGCGATTTTTGTGGTGATAACAATTTTTATGATAATGACGATTTTTGTAGTTATGACGATTTTTTGGTGATGAGTTTCATGGCAATGACGAATTCTGTTGTAATGGTGATTTTGTAGTGATTACGATATTTTATAGTACCGTAAAGAATTTGCAGGTTTAAATGTTGGCAAACAAAGGAAGATAATAAAAACAGAAGAAAGTATATAAAGATTTTAAGAAATGAAGTACTCTAATAAGTCTAATACAATAAAATAGATATTAATTGACTTACTAAAATTATATTTCACTAATGTTACCTTCACCAAAATGTTTGAACGGAGCTGCCATTTTCAGGCGACTATCTATGCGGGAAATAAATGACGATCGCAAAGTATGTTTTATAGTACCGTAAAGAATTTGCAGTTGGCAAACAAAGAAACAAATGCTAGAGTAGTGATAAAAAGAAACAAATGCTAGGGAAGCGATAAAATTAAACAAATGCTAGGGAAGCGATAAAACTGTGCGATAAGCAAACATGATAGGTTGAAAGACGTCCTTTCGTACTGTTTTATTGGTAAAAAGTATAATAATAATAATAATAATAATAATAATAATAATAATAATAATAATAATAATAATAATAATGTTTTATTTTCGCTGGCAGAGTTAAGGCCATAAGGCCTTCTCTTCCATTCAACCAGCCTTAATCAATACAATACATATTTAAATTACAAATATTTACACTACACTTAAAAGGTTCTCCAGCAATATTCCTCAGTTTTAACGACTAGTAGACTACATATTTATTTAAATTTAGATAAACCTATAGGACAAAGTAGTAACTTAATTTATGAGCTAATTTAATTCAATCAATTAGGCCTATAATTAATTTAATATTTGAGATAGCTAGTAAAATGATGAAAATTAATTTAATATAAGCTTACTAGAACTATGTTACAGGGAGAAATATATATATATATATATATATATATATATATATATATATATATATATATATATATGTATATAAATCTAAAATATATTTCTATAATGAGAATATTAATGTAATTGCCATTAGAGGTTTTGTAAATATATTTAGAGAAATTAATGATAATAATAAGAATGGACAGATGTTAGTTTCATTATAAGTAACAAATATTAATCAGCAATTAATCTGTTAAGTAAGAATTTATGTAATTTTGACCTAAATGAAGTTATTGTCCAACAACCCCTTACATCACTCGGACGTAGTAGTAGTATGACGTAGCAAAAGTGTAATAGTCTGTCTAACCCATCGTCTTCGTTACAGTTTTCTATATCTCGCACTGGATACCAATGTTCAATTTTACTGATATAGTCGACTATACAAAAGAACGGGATCCTGTTTCATAATTATTTTTTGTATAAAAAAGTTTGAAATTCAAAGTCAGAGAACCGTAGTGGATTTTCCTGCATAAAAATATCATATTCCATTCCACTCACTACCATCACCTTATGTTTATTCATGATTCCTTCCTTACGTCGCATTATTTTTAATTGTCTACTGATTAGAGACTGCACGACTTCAAAAAACTGAAAGACGGAAATTGTGCCAGCTTTTAAAAAATTAACAAATCCTACAAGGCTTGCTCCTAATTAGACTGCTGTAGTGGACAGCATTTACGGTTCGTAGTAATTCGAGAGTCGAATGCTTGTTATAGCAAATTAAGTTCATACTGCATGCATTCAAACAAGGCTTCCTTTATTCCATTCTCTTGATTTGAATTGCTGATTAGGCCCTATGCTCTGTGAAAAACAAACTAGAAACGATATACCCGGATGGTCTGTGTGTATATACATGGCTGCTGGACATTGTCATTGTAACTACAAGGAATCAAGGATGGGTAAAACAGTGTAGCACCCCAATCAATGTCCAACTTCCCAACCTTTCACGCCGCGTTGTCTTACCCTGTCTGTCGCATAGCAACCGCTTCTAAAGATCGAGGCTTTCGTTACAAAAACATTAAAGCGTAGAATGTAGAACCACACAAAGCAGATGTGTAACAGTTGTATGTATGTATTTATTTACACTGCAAGTGGGCAAGCACCCGGTGGCAGTGGTATATACAATATTAACAATACACAGTTAAAATGATAAGCAATACACAATAAAATTTACAATACATAATACAATTTACAACACATATACAATTTTATACACAATACAATAAGAATACACAATACAATTTAACACAATAATAATAAAACATAAAATAAAACACTTACTTTTACAACACAACCTACATAATTATGTATAGGTCCTACATAAGTTTCAATAGTCTTTCACTTTACTCTCATCTCATTCCCTGTAGTGGCACTATGACGCATTTCACTGACACTTTAGCACACATTTCACTGACACTCTGTAACACATTTCACTGACACTATAGAACACATTTCATTGACGCTATAAATTATCACTGATCGGAACTGTTCCCTGCACTGTAAAATCATAACTTCACTGACTCACCTCGCTTCACTGATACAACAGTTCAAATAAGTCAAATAATTGCATTCTTATGCATACTTATAAACAGAACTACATTTAAACTAAACATTTCTAGTCTAAGGCCCTCTTACACGCTATTTTTAAATAATTTATAATTCAAACCAAGGAAGTAAACTCGTAAGGCTAGATAAATACATGTCAACTTAAAAAATTAAATGTTGAATGTTACCTTAATTTTAATTTTCACTTTATACACAACTCTTTAAATTATTCTTGAATCTCCTTAAGGAAGGACAGCCCTCAAAGACCGCTGCAGGTAGGTCATTCCAATCATTTGACGTACTGTTCAAGAAATATAAATTTGAAGTAGGGGTTTCAATTCAAACTTCGCCATGTTTAAAAGGAAAAGGGATTCATATTCATTTAATCAAATATATTGAAGTAAAACGGGCACTGACTAAAAAGAAAAACAGTTTTCATGAAAATTCACGCACTAACAAGAATTCGAAATTTCCTCCCGTTGCTTCTCAAGAAGAATTTAGTGCAGTCGCTCTTGATGCCTCATTTTGATCACTGTGACACTCTCTACACTGATCTTAACATGAGACTGACAGACAGACTACAGAGTGTTCATAATGCATGTGTTCGATTTATTTGGGCCCGTCTCAAAGAGCGAAGAACTATTCGCTCTCTCACGTTACTCTTCAATATTCTTCAAACCTCTAACCCTAGCTACTCAGCTTCTCGTTTTCAACATTTGTCCTCATATCACGAAATAGATACTCGCTCACAACACCATATCACACTCTCCATTCCTAAACACAGAACATCCTTCTACTCTTCATCTTTCACCGTCTCTGCAGCTCATCTCTGGAACTCTCTATCACAACATGTCAGAGACTGTCTGACATTGTCTAGTTTCAAAAATAAATTAAAATTGCACTATTTCAATTCAGATTCCTTTCAGTTATAAGCCTTTTTCTCTACGATAGTTTTGTAAAAATATAGGCTATATATTCCTTTCCTTCCTTTCGCCTTTTTGTTCTCATTATCAGCCGATGAATTTATTAGCATAGCCATTTTATTGTGAATTTTATTTAATATTCGTATTTCTTTTCTTTTTTATTATTATTTTATTACATTCCATTTTGTTATATTCTACCTTACGTTTTCCATATTAACCATTTGTACTAAATGAGTTGCTTTCACTATATTCCAATGCATTTTACTTTCTTTTTTCTATTATGGTATTATTTTCGTGTTGTTTAGTGTCGATTTTATTATGCTATTATTATTAGTTTTTGTAGTTTTTGTTTTTTGTATTCTGTTCTTTAATTTTATGTTAAATTTTAACTGCTTGTATACTTTGTGACCTGGTAAGAGAAGGCCCTATGACCTTAACTCTGCCAGTACAAATAAAGAATTATTATTACTATTATTATTATTATTATTATTATTATTATTATTATTATTAAAGAAATGTGCGCGCATTCAGTGAATAAACTTTGTTTACTGTTTTCCTAATTTCGAATAAACACTAATTGTTTTCAAATAAAAAAAAATTAGATTGTTTTATAAAAGATTTAATTACTTGAAATAATTATTCTCATCTATATTATAACTGCACTACCTCAACATTAAGTAAATACAAATTTAATAAAATATTTCTTATAAAAGAAAAAAACACGTCAATAATATAAATACTTACTTACTGGCTTTTAAGGAACCCGTAGGTTCATTTCCGCCCTCACATAAGCCCGCCTTTGGTCCCTATCCTGTGCAAGATTAATCCAGTCTCTACCATCATATCCTACCTCCCTCAAATCCATTTTAATATTATCTTCCCATCTACGTCTCGGCCTCCCCAAAGGTCTTTTTCCCTCCGGCCTCCCAACTAACACTCTACATACATTTCTGGATTCGCCCATACGTGCTACATAATATAAATACATATGATATAATTATAATAAATTATATAACACATTATATGGTACATACAAAATAACAAGAAGGCAACTAAAAAGTAATTAAAAATTAAAAAAATTATCCGGGGCCAGAAAAGACCCCAGGTAGGTTTTACGTAATTTTCTATCTGATAGGTTGCGAGGGTTTAGTTACATAGAGTGCCACAAAATTAATGTGCATTTGATAATACATTAGAGGCAATTTAAACCAATAATTCTGGTATAAATATGTGGTAGTGATTGAATTCAGAAATGCCTGCGAATCTTGGTCGAAGGAGAGGAAGACCTTCAGAACTACTTGGAACCCAATTGGAGCTTCCCCCAGGGAATTAACGGCAGGATTACGAAGTTGAGCATTCACCTTTCTCCACACCAGGAAATCCCACATTCTGTAGCGTACCATAAGCCCTAGGGTCAGCGAGGGAGTTGAATGAAGGTAAATATCCCTAATATCTTGCTGAAAATCGATTTACGCACTTCTAGCAGCAGTTATTATGTGTAGTAACTCGTGTCGATGGTGGGAATTTATTAAAGATGTACGAAATCAACGACATAAGTAATTCGTGAAATATAGTGCAAATGCTCAGTCTATTAATAATTACCTTTCAACTTGTCCTTAATAAAGACAAGCCACATGTGTCACTGCTCACACTGCGGTAGACACAGAACGGTAACTTATAAATCACAATTTATATAGATTAGTACAGTATTCTAGTATAATAAAAAACTGTCACAAATATTCTCATAATACGTTTCACGCGTGTAGTAAAAACTCATTTCCTTTATTATGATTTGCAGTGAAATACTATTCAAAAGTTTAGGCTGTATCTCAAGACAATTTAGAGTAAGTTCTTTGTCCTTTAAACGTGCAGAAATTTCATCCCAAGAAACGTAAATTTTCGTTCTGCAAAAGAATTTTACAATGTTACATTCGTTTGGATCACATTTGGACCGACTGCACTACTGATAGGAATTTATTTATTTATTTGTTTATTTATTTATTTATTTATTCATTTATTTATTTATTTATTTATTCATTTATTTATTTACTTATTTATTTATTTATTTATTTGTTTATTTATTTATTTATTTATTTCCTCATTTACTCACTCATTTACTAATTTATTTATTTCTTTACTTATATATATATATATATATATATATATATATAATCATTTACTCATTTATTTATTTACTTACTTAATTACTTACCTAACTACTTATATATTTATTTATTTACTTAATTACTTATTTATTTCTTTACTTATTTATTTATTTACCCATTTACTCATGTATTTATTCATTTACTCATTTATTTATTTATTTATTTATATACTCATTTATTTATTTATTTATACATTTACTCATTTATTTATTTACTTATTACTTACTTAACTACTTATATATTTATTTATTTACTTAATTCCTTACTTAATTACTTATTTATTTGTTTATTTATTTATTTACTCATTTACTCATTTACTCATTTATTTACTTATTTATTTATTTATTTATTTATTTATTTATTTATTTATTTATTTATTTATTTATTTATTTATTTATTTATTTATTTACTTAATTACTTACTCAACTACTTATGTATTTATTATTTACTCATTTATTTAGTTATTTATTTATTTACTCATTTACTTATTTATTTAATTATTTATTTATTTACTCAATTATTTATTTATTTATTTATTTATTTATTTATTTACTTATTTATTCTGGTAGGGCTAAGACCAGTAGGCTTCTCTTCTGTCAAGCGAGACTCTAACTGAATAAAATAGGCTTGCCTATTGCAATAATAATTACAATAACATCTAAGATGTCCAACAGTGAGTGAGTAGTAACAGTAGAGAAGTAAAAGTAATAAAAAGTTATGTAAATAGTGTAAGTGAAACAATACTCAGGATTAATAATAATAGTAATAGTAGTAGTAATAATAATAATAATAATAATAATAATAATAATAATAATAATGTAATTTAGTATATTCTATTACGTACATAACCAGTTAAAAATTAAAAAGAAAATAAAACACTACTACTGCTAACGAGAAGACTACTGGGAAGAGAATGTATGCAAAAGACAATATAAGGGAAAGTTTTCAAACAGTAGGCATAATTTATTGGATAAATATTTGGATAGAATAATCTGGAACGATATTGTTTGTTCTGCAGCGAAAAGCTTTCACGGCTTGTAAAGTTAATAATAAGATTGTTATACTTTCTGGAACGCAGTCTAGAACTTTGTTATACAATTTTAGAAGCACGTGTATCATAAACATCTCTTGCAAAGCAACTTGCTGTCTGGAGTCGCATTCGTCCTAACAGAACACTTAACCAAGTTCGCCCGCACTTGTTCCCGTTTAGCTGGCACTGTCAGCAGCACGCTAAGAAATCTGGCGCAGTTGTGCCGTACTTTTTATTTCGTTTTGCTGTAAGCAGTGAATGGCCAAAAAGTCCGCGACGGGGAACAAAAGAGAAAGTTCTGTTAACATCCGGTTACTACATGCATGAGGCGAAGTCGTCAATTAGGTGGCTGTCGTGTAACTTCGTCATAGCTCTAAATGAGAGATTAGCATCATACTATTTAATGCGCACTTGTGTGTAAAAATAGCGCCAATTTGCTCTCACTTCTCTGAAAACAGCCAACCTCACCCCATCATTCTGGTAACAGCAGCCGTTTAAATTCCTACAATGCCTTTATTTCATTGGGCTATGTCTAATCTATCCCGAGCATATTCTATCAGTAATGGCTGTTTATTCCAGATTTACATACTTTCATTTATATTCTCAGACAATTTTCGATCTATTCTGGACGTATAAAGTGAACAGTAAGTAATGTCATTAATTTCAGGGGGTTATTCTTTGAGATATACTACTTACTTACTGGCTTTTAAGGAACCCAGAAGTTCATTGCCGCCCTCACATAAGCCCTCCATTGGTCCCTATCCTATGCAAGATTAATCCAGTCTCTATCATCATATCCCACCTCCCTCAAAACCATTTTAATATTATCTTCCCATCTACGTCTCGGCCTCCCCAAAAGGTATTTTTCCCTCCGGTCTCCCAACTAACACTCTATATGCATTTCTGGATTCGCCCATACGTGCTACATGCCCTACCCATCTCAAATGTCTAGATTTAATGTTCCTAATTATATCAGGTGAAGAATACAATGCGTGTAGTTCTGTGTTGTGTAACTTTCTCCATTCTCCTGTAACTTCATCCCTCTTAGCCCCAAATATTTTCCTAAGAACCTTATTCTCAAACACCCTTAATCTCTGTTCCTCTCTCAAAGTGAGAGTCCAAGCTTCACAACCATATAGAACGACCGGTAATATAACTGTTTTATAAATTCTAACTTTCAGATTTTTTGACAGCAGACTAGATGACAAAAGCTTCTCAACCGAATAATAACACGCATTTCCCATATTTATTCTGCGTTTGATTTCCTTCTGAGTGTCATTTATATTTGTTACTGTTGCTCCAAGATATTTGAATTGTTCCACCTCTTCGAAGGATAAATCTTCAATTTTTATATTTCCATTTCGTACAATATTCTGGTCACAAGACATAATCATATACTTTGTCTTTTCGGGATTTACTTCCAAACCTATCTCTTTACTCGCTTCCAGTAAAATTCCCGTGTTTACCCGAATCGTTTGTGGATTTTCTCCTAAAATATTCACGTCATCCGCATAGACAAGCAGCTGATGTAACCCGTTCAATTCCAAACCCTCTCTGTTATTCTGGACTATCCTAATGGCATTCTTTGAGATATACCAAACAAAAAATGAAATACAATTTTTTTCTAGTTTTTGTTTTATTTTCGAGATAAAATTTCTTTTATATGAAACATGTCATAGAGTCCTTTTGAAAAGCCATTGATTTAATTCCCAATATGCTCAGTCAATTTAAGAGAGCAGTGTATTATGATAATAAATATTGTAAGAATTTTGATTTTGTCCTTTAAATGTGCAGAAATTTGATCTGGACAAATGTAACTTTTCGTTCTGAATAGCAATTTTGCAATGTTACATTTGTTGGATCCTTCGAAGAGGTGGAAAAATTCAAATATCTTGGAGCAACAGTAACAAATATAAATGACACTCGGGAGGAAATTAAACGCAGAATAAATATGGGAAATGCGTGTTATTATTCGGTTGAGAAGATCTTATCATCCAGTCTGCAGTCCAAAAATCTAAAAGTTAGAATTTATAAAACAGTTATATTACCGGTTGTTCTGTACGGTTGTGAAACTTGGACTCTCACTCTGAGAGAGGAACATAGGTTAAAGGTGTTTGAGAATAATGTGCTTAGGAAAATATTTGGGGCTAAGCGGGATGAAGTTACAGGAGAATGGAGAAAGTTACACAACGCAGAATTGCACGCATTGTATTCTTCACCTGACATAATCAGGAACATAAAATCCAGACGTTTGAGATGGGCAGGGCATGTAGCACGTATGGGCGAATCCAGAAATGCATATAGAGTGTTAGTTGGGAGACCGGAGGGAAAAAGGCCTTTGGGGAGACCGAGATGTAGATAGGAGGATAATATTAAAATGGATTTGAGGAAGGCAGGATATGATGATAGAGACTGGATTAATCTTGCACAGGATAGAGACCGATGGCGGGCTTATGTGAGGGCGGCAATGAACCTTCGGGTTCCTTAAAAGCCATTTGTAAGTAAGTAAGTACATTTGTTGGGATTAAAAGAACAGGCAATGAAATTCGGATTGATAATTAATGAGAATAAAAAAAAAATTTAAATGCAGCACAAAAGAGAAATTTTAGGAGATTTTAAAATAAATGATATAATGATTCAACAAGTTCCAAATTTCAAATATCTTGGATCAACTGTTAATAACAACAACACCATTGAGGAAGAAATAAGAGAAAGAATTGTATTGGGAAACAAAGCATACCATGCCAACCTGCAGTTATTTAGAAGTAAATTGATATCTAACCAGTCCAAATTTAAGCTAATCTGTACTACAATAACACCTGTAGTAACTTCTTAAAAACTCCATAAAACACAGACTTCTAATTTTTGAAAGAGCAATACTAAGAAAAATTTTTGGTCCAACTAAAATGAATGATGGTACATGGAGAATTAAATACAACAGTGAACTGAATGAGCTGATAAAGAATTGGAACATAATAAAACATATAAAATCGCTAAGATTAGGATGGTTTGGTCATATAAATAGAATGGAGAATAATAGACTGGTCAAACAAATATACAAATGGAAACCAATAGTTAACAGAAAGCAGGGTAGACCAAAAAATAGATGGGAGGATGATGACCTGAACGATTTGAAATTGATGAAGGTGGAAAATTGGACAAAGATAGTTGGAAGCCGTAAGAAAGTTGTTGAGAAGGCCAAAACTTTCATCTGAGAGTTGTAGAGCCTGAAGAATAAGAAGAAGAAGAAGAAGAAGAAGAAGAAGAAGAAAAAGAAGAAGATACATTTGTTGAGATTAAATTTCTCAACATTTAAAGAAAGAACTAAATTCTTTCAATTCTTTATTTATCGTAGTAGGTTACATAGCTTTATTAAATTTACTGAGCATAATGGGGAATTAAATCAATGACTTTCACAAAACACGCTATAAAATGTTTCATATAAAACAATTTTTATCTCAAAAAGGAAGCAAAAAACAAGAAAAATTGTGTTACACTTTCTGGTTTGAAATATCTAAAAAAATAATAATCGCTTGAAATTAATGACATTACTTATAGTTCATTCTGTATGCTGTCAACATTTTGTTAAAAATTAGTTTTCTTCCTGGATGACACAACTTAAATAATAATTATCAAGACAATTTCGTTCTGTTCTGGGGATAAATTGCCACCACCGCTGACTTCCTACTTTACAAAATTAATATTATTTTAATGTAAAATGTCTATTTCGGAGATACAAGAGAGAAAAAGTGTAACGTTTTGACATGAAATGTTTACTCTGACGTCTGATTACCTGGTTGGGTTTTTCCGAGGTTTTCCCCAACCAAAAGGCAAATGCCGGGTAATATTTTGGCGAATCCTCGGACCGCACCTCATCTCACTACATCTCGCCAAAATATTGTAAAAAATTGCACAAAATTGTAAAAATTGCAGAAAATTACTAAATTGTAAAACTGTAAAAATTTGTAAAAATTGTAATTTTAATATTGTAAAATTTTGACTTGTTCCACATCTTAAAGCTTCATTGCTCATGTAAGATCTATGGAATAAAATAAATGAATGAATGAATGAATGAATGAATGAATGAATGAATGAATGAATGAATGAATGAATGAATGAATGAATGAATGAATGAATGAATGAATGAATGAACTCGTGGTATCATGGAAACAAAAGTATATATCCACATTTTAATTGCCTCCAGTCGTTCTTCTTGACTTCGTCGTAAAATCCATGTTTCTGCACCATAAAATTCCACACTCCACACAAAGCACTTCACTAGTCTCTTCCTTACCATTTTAAATTTCTTTTCGGTAAGTTACGACGGCCCATCCCGAAGCAACGCAACGGCGACTCATAGGTTAAGAACCCCTGGTATAACCTTATAGAAATACTTTTGAAACAATCCGTTTCATTTAGTCCAAAAGCCGAAAAATTAATATCTCACACGATTGAAAAATCAGAACCCACAAAATGTCACCGTTTACTTTATGTTTAAACAAATTCAATAATGTTACTTAACTAGTTCCAAGAATATGGAAACAAAGGAAGAACTAAAATTAAGTCGTATATGAATTAATTATAGACCACTAGATGTGAGGCCTACAGTACAATGAAGATCAGTTTGATATAGTTGTACATTACATTTTATTACTCCGCTTTCAGATTCAGAAGCAGCGTTCATTTCGTGTAACATGTAACTGCCCACTCTGGCATAACGAAAGTTGATGGAAATTAATTTCAGCAGTTTGTGAAATGAGTGTATGTTTATAATTTCATTATTTCATGCGAATAAAATGAAATAAGCTGGTCCTCATGTACACCAGAAATGTCAACTCGGGGTCACTGGTGATCCTGGCCTAGCTTTGCTCCGGGAGGCAGTCCAGTGTGTCTGCAGTTCTTGGCATAATCACGCTTATGCCCACGTGCATCAACTTCGGTTAGTGTAACCACAAGGTTAAAATTGCCACCTAACCTTTGGTTAAGCATTTTTACGGTGCATCGACCTCGGTTAGAACTTAAGGGGAGGCAGAGGTGAATATTTCAAAATCCACAAAATTTATCCGATTTGTTTGAAATTGATCAATGATACTAAGTATATTATTAATAATGGATATACCAAGTTTCAACTTTCTAAGTGCAATAGTTCTGTAAATATTAATAATTTTATAAAACTTTATATCGTTGATATAAAATGCTCCATGCACCATATTGTAAGAAATTTTCAATATTTCTTTTTATTTATATGTTCAGAGAAGGTATATAAATAATGATAAGTATTAGTTTATTGTGGGAATAATATAGTAATACAGTTATCTTGGTTTTAATTTCATGCTTTTAAGGGCACAAAATCAAAAACTAACATCGGAATATCAAAATAAAGATAATAAAAATGGAAAAAACCAAATTTTCATTTTTTCTTCAGTTTTGTTCGAAAATTTCACCTCTGCCTCCCCTTAAATAGGAGGTTAACAACGGTAATCTCTAACCAGTCAGGGTCGAGCGGTTAAAGGAGATAACCAGTGGTTAGTAGGCAAAGTAAAACAAAATGGCGGCCAGATCCACAGGTGATTATTTCAAAGATTATTATTATTGTACAGTATTTGAATTTCTTTAGTGGAAAGAGATATTTGAAAGTATTAGAAATTAATAAATCGATAAAATCGTCCTTCTTTGATTAGGCTCGGCAAGCAAATCTATGACGTCCTGAAGGCAAACGAGTACCCCAAATTTAAAAGTGCCTTATCCTAAGATCCATCCATAACCCTCTTCGTTCAGCCAGTAACGTAGAAAAAGAGATACTCGAGTGTTTCCTCTTAAAATACTAAATAAAAAAATTTTCAGAAATATCTGTTTATTATTAATGTAAGACATAAATCTATACTAATAATAAATCTGTAGCCGAAATTTTTCTGGTAATTTTCGATTTTCCAAAAATAATTGGTCCTAACATATATAATTAACCACCCTGAAACCGAAAATCGCTTTTTTTTTTAATTTTTGTTTGTATGTCTGTCTGTCTGTCTGTCTGTCTGTCTGTCTGTCTGTCTGTCTGTCTGTCTGTCTGTCTGTCTGTCTGTCTGTCTGTCTGTCTGTCTGGATGTTTGTTACCTTTTCACGCGATAATGGCTAAACCGATTTATATGAAAATTGGAATATAAATTAAGTTCGTTGTAACTTAGATTTTAGGCTATATGGCATTCAAAATACGTTATTTAAAAGGGGTGTCATAAGCTGGCCTGAATTAAATAAATCGAAATATCTCGCTTATTATTGATTTTTGAGAAAAATGTTACATAACAAAGGTTTCTTTAAAAATAATTTTCGATAAGTGTTATTCCTTCAAAAATTTTGATAGGACTGATATTTAATGAGATAAATGAGTTTTAAAATTAAAATAACTGTCATCTAAGGCCGTGTAGTGAATTAAAAAACAAATAACTTCGTCTATAAGGGGCCTTGGACAGCAACAATCGAAAGCTATGAAAGATAGCCTACAGAGAATGTTTCTGTGTTTGTATGAAGTAATATCGGAAGCTAAATTAACCGATTTGTATAATTAATTATTAATTCACCATTGGAAAGTGTAGTTTCTCTAGATGGACATAATGCTATAATGTTATTACAGTAACGTCTGAGTGAATCGAGGACAGATAAGATTAAAATAGCTTCTTATGCATAGAAAACTTAATAGGCTATTTTGTAGATTCATTAAACTATGGTTGCATGTAATAAAAAATAAGAAACATGTTAAAGGAATTGTCATTGCACCAAATGAGTGGTCTCTGGACCAAAATGATCGCATTTTAATTATTTAAATACAATTTAAATTAAGTAACATATTAAACGATTTATCCTTCTATCAAACACGGATGTTCCCTGGATCAAACGTCCTATTTTAATTATGTAATTACTTTACGGGTGCAGCGGAGCGCACGGGTACGGCTAGTAAGATTATAAATTTTAATATCCTACTGTTTTATTTACAAGTTTTATGGGCATTGAATCTAAGTGATCTTGGCTAAGTTTTAAGTAGTTTTGTTTCCTTAAAGTTTTCAGTACTTACTCATAGAGAGACCAGTTTGTTAACGTATGTTTTTCAAGTTGGAAGTTGGCCGCAAATCCCGAGACCTCAATCGCCGGTCCAATTCGTCCCAAAGGTGCTCAATGGGATTGAGATCAGGACTCTGTGGAAGCCAGTCCAAACGGTGAACATTATTGTCTGTATAACACTGCATAATAGCCGCCGAAACATGGGGCCAACTTCCATTGTCCAACTGAGTGCCATGTTGCAAGAGGAATGGCGTCGTATTCCAGTGGATATCCTGCACAAACTAGTGGAGAGCATGCCTGACAGGGTGGCTGCTGTTATAGCAACAAGAGGTGGCACCACGAGGTTCCAAAGGGACAAAAACAGTGCCCAATTACTTTTTGGTAGATAGTGTATTTACTGATTATGTTTTTGTGAACTAATTGGATGCCATGAGATTTGCATAGTTTTCATATGGACACTATCGGTTCCGCACAATTGACCACAGAAAATTGGTAACTGGGACAATTGGCCACAGAAAATTGGTAATAGGGACAATTTGCCACAAATAGACAATTTGCCACAGACAGACCATTTGCCACAAATAGACAATTTGCCACACCGTCCATTATCCAAAAATAGGATCGTAACAATTTATTTAAATGTGAATTAGTGGCAAATATGATAAGTTTCACGTTGTCCTCCGGTTCAAAATACAACAACCACCTTTCTCCTTGTACGGTCTTAGTGTATCTGTCGGCTATAACGTTCAGTTCGTCAATATTCCTTGGTTCAGGTGGTGGGTGCAGCTTCCTGGCACGGCGCACAGTCTTTTTTAATACATGGTTTCTTCGGCAGATTCACATTGGCTTCGCTTGCAATACGCTGTAACTCATTTTGAATAATGACAGACGTTGGATCTCGGGAAGTCCCCGCCCTTGCCTTCATTCCTTTGCCTTAATCCTTCCCCAGTCTACAGAATGATTCTTGTGTTCAGACGGTTCTTTGACGACACTGCTTCCATCTTCTGATAACGTGACTGTTGAATTACACCACCACGCATGTCACAGCGCCAAACAATCCATTCTTATTTTCTCTAAGTCTCGTGTACATGTAGCCAAGATATATTAATTTGTCAGAGCCTCTTTCTGATTTTGTGAAGCGAATTTCTTCCGGCATAGTTCCTATTTAGTTTACAGCTTCTAGATTTGTCTTGTGTTACCATAGAAATATATTATAAATTGTTGCGAATTTGAGTATTGCCTTGAATTTTAATGTGTGGCTAATAACTGTTTTTGATGCGAATTTAAATTATGTGGCGAGATGCCTCTGTGACCAATTTTCTATGGCCAGTTGTCCCCAACCACTATGAGAATGATATCTCTGTTTGCTTGAGGCAGAGACCTGAATTTTACACTTTTTGTTAATAAAGTGTGAAGTGAGTTCACAAATCTTGTATCATCCGTTTCTTTATTTTCTGTAATAATAATAATAATAATAATAATAATAATAATAATAATAGATTTTATTCAACAACTTTTTTCTCTAAAGTGATACTGATCTTCTAAATTGATTACAATAATAAAAGTTGACAAAAGTCATTTAATTAATTTCAATGTGAAGAGTTTGAAAATAGTAAAAATGTAACATTCGTGACAACAGGAATGACTGACAATCTGACTTTTAAAAAACAAGATACATTACGAATAAGTGCAGCATAAATATTTTTTCAGAAGAAAAAGTAAAAGCACTAGGCACTTGGCCAGTAATTGAGACTCGTTCAGACATGGTTTTTTGTAAATAGTTCTCTTAATATATCAGAAAATATTTCAGTATCCGGTAATTTCATCACTATAGAATTTTGTTATTCTACGTTTAATTTGTAATTAAGTAAATACAAAAATACTCTTTGTTCTTAACTTCTATGATAAAATGTCTAGCTGTCATTAATCAGGTTATCTTGTCGTACTTTAATTTTTATTGCAATTGTAATTGTAAATGTAATATTAATTGTAATTTTATTCTTCATATTATGGTTGTAATCCCCTGGTAGAGAGACAGAGAAGGCCTGACGGCCTTATCTCTTACTTACTTACTTACTTACTCACTTACTTACTGGCTTTTAAGGAACCTGGAAGTTCATTGCCGCCCTCACATTAGCCCGCCATTGGTCCCTGTCCTGAGCAAGATTAATCCAGTCCCTACCATCATATCCCACCTCCCTCAAATCCATTTTAATATTATCTTCCCATCTACGTCTCGGCCTTTCCAAAGGTCTTTTCCCCTCTGGCCACCCAACTAACACTCTATATGCATTTCTGGATTCGCCCATACGTGTTACATGCCCAGCCCATCTCAAACGTCTTGATTTAATGTTCCTAATTATGTCAGGTGAAGAATACAATGCGTGCAGTTCTACGTTATGTAACTTTCTCCATTCTCCTGTAACTTCATCCCTTTTAGCCCTCGGCCTTATCTCTACCAGGTTAAATAAATAAATACTACTAATACTGCTGCTGCTGCTGCTACTGCTACTGCTACTACTACTACTACTACTACTAAAGCATGTGTGGCAGTATTACAAAACTAATGAGGAAATTGTATCAATTTGATATCAATACTAGACAGTTTTCTAGCAAATGTCAGAAGAGAACAGACTCGCTCATGGATTATTCCAAAAACTGATATATTACCACATGCACATTTGTGCGCCGTTCTCCTTTATACTAGACAGTTTTCAAATATACACTTAAAAATGGATACATTATACACAAAGAATGGAGAAAGATAGACTACCTTTAAATATTATGGCAACATCCAACCATATGGAGGGAGGTCGCGCCAAAATTAACCAATGAAATAGGCGGGAACAAGTCGGAAATAAAAACGACGTAAGTACAGCCACAATAACTGACTTTAAGTAAGAGAATTAATATGGAAACTAGCATTTCAGATTCTATCAATATCACCAAGAAAGACGCTAGTCATTTCAAAGGTAATAACATCCTCCGAAATATGTGAAGTTATTTAAATAACAGCCATGGCAGTGATCCAAATAGACCCTTTGTCTGTAAAATATCCTAAATTGGACTAGTTATATGGGTCCAAATTACATTCTTTTGATCCCAAAAACTGTGAAACTGGATCAGTTTGACGACATAAAGTTCTGTTATTGTATGACATTCAAGTTTATATGAGAGTTACGATTAGCAATGAAACTTTATTTACAATCATATTCTTAAATTCTGTATGCAATGGAATTCTTCCAAGAAATTATGTTTTCACAGAGAAACGTAATACTCTAGTAAACATGACATTCATTTTGCGCAATTCATGTAATATGAGGGAATTAAAATGGTTAAAAGAAAAGCGTAATTACGTGAAATATTCTGTTTTTGAGAGTAATTTTCGACTTAGAAGCAAAATATCATGGAAGATCAGTTTTAATCAACCCCGGGCCATAAGCTTGAAACGGTGGAACCAAAAAGGTGTACTAGTATGGCCGTCAAATTACCCATAGTTCATCTCTTTTTCCGGTGTGTTTATCAGCTGTTTTGATCATATTATTACGATTACAAATTGTTTCGTGTTGTTGTGAATATTTCAAAAGTGTAGTCAAGTTCAACAGGAGTTTTTTTTTTATAAATAAGCTAATATTCTGTTCGGCTCAACTGTAGAATATGTCCGTTGATATGTCCCCCTGTGCTTTAACATATGAAGGAATGCCAACATCCTTCTTGATAAGAGAAAGAATGTGGAAATGAAGTGTTCAGTCCATGTCACAACCATAACACTTTTAATAAATATATAGTGAAATATACATCGATATAAGAATCTGCTAGTAGTCCTGTTACCTCCAGATCCATTCTAACCGATAGTAGCAATTTAATATTTGGCAATTGGCGGTATTTCGCGGTGGATTATGGGGCGTAAAAGGTGTAGTTTGACGTCATATCCGTCGCACCGATTTCAAGCATATTTGGGTTGAAGTACTCCCTCCTTTCTTTTTATCCTCTCAGGTTTTAATAAACAGGAAAATAACAAATGAATACAGAATATAGTATGTATCCAGGAAACAATTTTTTCGAGATACTACGTCGTTTAGATATTGTTTCCGTCTGTTTACTCCACTTAGGGCAGGTTACAGCAACAAATGTTAAAAAGGCATTAACACATAGGTATGCTAAAATTTTATCAACAGTAATCTCACTAGACGTTTTGATTTATCTAGAGAAAATCAAAACTCGAGTGGAATTTAATTGACTATTACAAGATTAGAAGAAAGTATATAAAGATTAGAAGTAACGAAGTGCTCCAATACAATAAAATATTAATTGACTTACGAAAATACAACTGTCTTCAAATGTATTATTGTACCATCTCAACATTACAAATATTACGCTAGATGCATGCTAGATGGCAGTAGTGTCTTTATACAGACACTGTAATGATTACTATTCATAAATCTTAATATTAAACAATCTCTGATACGTGACTATCCATAATATCATATAGCAGAAATTCTTTTTATCCTCTCAGAGCTGAAGCTATAACATAACCTAACTAATATACACAAGTGTTAGAAAATTTTTAATTAACGACGATGACATAAAAAATAAACATGAATAATTTTAAAAGGAATAATTATTGAATGTACAATTTTCATATTTGAATGTGTTTGGTGGTTCAATTGATGTTATATTGGACGTGTGCATAATAGAATTGGAACTCGTTGATTTAGGCCTACATGGTGCATTCAACTTATTCAGGATTTCCGAATGGTGCTCTTCATTTATTTGTAAATCGGATTTCAGAAGATGCATAGGTATGATCAGTGATTTTTATTAATTCTTGTTCTTGAATGGCAATGCGAGTCATATTTGAAACTGCTGTGCATCGACTGGAGTGTTTTGTAATTTTATATATATTTTTGACGTCCAGACCAGCGCAGTTTCAAATGTTGGCAAACAAAGAAACAAATGCTAGGGACGCGATAAAATTAAACATATGCTAGGGACGCGATAAAATTAAACAAATGCTAGGGACGCGATAAAATTGTGCGATAAGCAGCCATGATCGGTTGAAATACGTCCTTTCGTACCGTTTTATTGGTCAAAAGTAGTATGACGTAGTAAGAGTGTAATAAAAGGTAAAGGTATCCCCGTAACATGCCATGAAGGCATTTGGGGGGCATGGAGGTAGAGCCCCATACTTTCCATGACCTCGGCACTAGAATGAGGTGGTGTGTCGGCACCACGCTCTGACCGCCTTTTACCCCCAGGAAAGACCCGGTACTCAATTTTTATAGGAGGCTGAGTGAACCTTGGGGCCGTTCTGAAAGTTTGGCAACGAGAAAAAATCCTGTCACCACCTGGGATCGAACCCCGGACCTTCCAGTCCGTAGAGTAAGAGTGTAATAGTCAATATAATTATGTTAGCATTCTTTCGTGCATTTGGATTCCATCAACCATTATTTCGAGACGGATTTTTGCTAATGTGTTTGTTAACTTTCTTGAAGATTGAGAATATTATTAATATTTTTTTTTTAGATTTATATTCATTAAAATTGAAATAATACAAATACATAATTAAAGATAAAAGATAAGACAAAAGCACAATATTTCAAGCAACTGTAGGGATTCTACGATCTCTCTTCATTTTTTTTTGGTACTCTTCTCAATCACACTAGTGAGCAAATCCACTGTTTTCACATGGCAATAAGCAATAAATTTGACCAATGCGGTTCGGAACTAAACCGAACACTAATGATTCGTGTTGTGTCATAAAAATCAAGAAATCAGCATTCTAAAATTGGAATAATGAATTATTCATAAGGCTCAATGTTTTATTTGCACTAGTAACAAAATTGTGGCACGTTTCACTAGAGGAACAAACGGAATATTAGACTAGAATGCTGATGGCCTCTGCTCGGTCTCGATACACAGACCTCGTTAATGCGAGGCATTTTAATCGCCAAACCAACGCCGCGTGTCATAATTTGTGTGGTAATTCATACATATAATTTCCACAGCCTTGCCTGAAACTGATTTCCCATTTGGATTCCGCGTGACGTTTATTCAGGTTCCTGGCGGGCACCGCACACGTATGTACATTATATAATTAGGAGGTGCTCCGTAAGTGAATGCACTATTAGCGAATATTCCCCGCTGCGCTTGTGCGAAACTCTAATTTCTAATTCAGAAAGAATTACTTACTTTTCCTTCTGTGTATACCGCTTCTTTGTATAATCCAATTGTGCGGTTTGAAGTAATAACAAGTACAATGAAAGACGGTGCTATGTTACGGCGGTAATGACTCGGAGAACAGATGCACGCGATAACAAAAGCAATCATGTCTCAGCAAAAATAATAAGGGAAACATAAATACAGCTAATTTCAGCAATTCTTACACTTCTCGTTTCTGCTTACGCTGAAACTTTTTTCACAAATTTAATTCACAGACTTCATGGAAAGTCTTACAGACCAACGAACGTGAACTAATCCTTCAATAGCAAAAAGAAATTAACTTTCTAAATTGTACTGCAGCTGTTATTAAAATCTACATGGTGTTCACAAAATAATGGTGTGGTTTCAAAGTCCTATATAGATTTGGTCACTGGGTACGGGTGGATTTTGAAATTTGTAATTTCTAACCAAAAAAAATTAACGTCAAATGTGCAAGTCATTTATCTTGAAAATAATTTCTGTTAAGTGTCCCCATTACAATTTAATAAACACTAATGTAACCTTGCATTTTGTACATTGTTTCTTATTACTTTCTTCTCGTATGAGTTCTTTAAGGGGGGCTGAACTGAATTTTGGTAAATTATAAATTATAAAAGATGCATTAATTATTTTTGCATACTAGTTCTGGGCATTACTTAGTAAATATGTGCAAATTTTCAAAGCTGTAGTGTAAGTAATATCAGTATTATTAATTATTCATATTAATTTTATGTTAATATTTTGATATCAATATAATTCCTATCTTGTGTTACAATTTAACAAATTTTTTAATTATTTTTTCTCAATGTAGCTTATGGCATGGTAAAACATAATTAACATTGAGTTTGCTCAAGCTCTAAATATGTTTTGAATTTAAAATTATTAAATTTAATAATTTCAAGATTTAAAAAAATCATGTATTTTGGGGAATTAAAGAAGCAGATAGAAGCATTTGAAATGTGAATATGGAGAAGAATGGAACGTGTGAAGTGGACAGACAAAATAAGAAATGAAGCTGTGTTAGAAAGGGTGGATCAAGAAAGAATGATGCTGAAACTGATCAGGAAGAGGAAAAGGAATTGGTTGAGTTACTGCCTGAGAAGAAACTGCCTACTGAAGGATGCAATGGAAGGAATGGTGAACGGGAGAAGAATTCGGGGTAGAAGAAGATATCAGATGATAGACGACATTAAGATATATGGATCATATGAGGAGACAAAGAGGAAGGCATAAAATAAAAAATACTGGAGAAAGCTGAGTTTCTGTGAAAGACTTTCCCTTGGGCAGAATACTAAATGAATTAATTAATTAATTAATTAATTAATTAATTAATTAATTAATTAATTAGAGAATTAAAAATTTTTAGCCCCAATCATACATTACACTACACAAATCTGAATGCCAGTTATCAAATATTGGAATACACTGAAACAGCGGAAAAAATGTCAGAGCAGTATGTCAATGAATATGGGAGTAGATAGATTTTGAAGAAGTGAATGTATAGAAAAAATTTAAACCGAGAAAATAGGCAACAAGGTTTAAATGCATTCTACATACATACTGAAACTCTGTTGTCAGTTGGACACTTACATGTACTATCTGAAGCGGACTCTCTGCCTCAATGTGCAAACAATCACTCAGAAAATTGAGGAAAACCACAGTAATTTTGAAACAAAGAGAGGAGAAACCTAGAAGAGGGAGTAAGCGTGACTCAGCGTGGCATTTAAATATCGCACAACTTTAAAATGACGGCAGAAACACCTGTTAGAAGCGGAATATGCAAATTAAACTTGGTGAGATGATTCACAAGAATAGGCCTATTTACAATTTTGTAATGTAAAAATCTAAAAATCGCATTTATAGACCATATACCTATTTTTTTAGTTTAGTCTCCTCTTACTGGGCGACGCAGGCAAAAATTCAATTAAAAACAAAATATGAGGCGTGTCCAGAAAGTAAGTTTCCCTGGGACCGTTTAGAGAAAGAAAACACAATAACGTGGAAATATGTATTGGAACAGATACAACAATTGGGCTACTTTTCAACATATTCCCCACCGGAATTCTGACATTTGTCACACTGTGTGATCAACTTTTGTATCCCTGTCTTGTAGAAGTCTGTCGCCTGGGAAATTGTGACGGGCCCTTCAAAACAACGGCGCAGGTTCTTAGTGTCGGTGTTGTCTTGTTTGCACAATAACGTAATGCAACGTATCCTATTCTACTTCACAGAAATCTCTCAACTTAATACATTAACACAATGTCTCTTGTCCAAAAACTGTCACACCCGTTACGCGTTTCTTAAATGTAATAATATCGGAAGACAGGTACAATGTTTATCTCACAATTATTTATGACGGACATTAATTTATGTTATATTTAATATTATTCTGTTATTTGCAATTCTTAATTAAATTTAATACTAAAATCTACACTTTGAATTTGAAAAAAATCAGTAAAATGTCACACCCGTGGCTGACTATCATGAACAAGAAAAGTGCTGCAAATCTATCGTTCAGGTAAAGCTCCCTGTGAAGCAGACTTGAATAAATTCAAGGGAAAAGTTGTTCCTGGCTGGTATCTACTTCACAAGGAGCTTAATCTGAAAGCTAGATTTGCATAATATTATACGTTACTGTAGTTACGTTAACAGAAAACCACAATTTGAAGTCCCGCAGAGTTTGTGTGCACTCGATGTGGGTTTCTGGCGTCTTGTCATCCCACTCGATTTATGTAGTTAAAAAGGAAAAAATTGAGACGGTGTCGGGTGAAGTTCCTGTTTAGTTCAGTCGGTAGAGCGTTGCTGCGCTAAGCCAAAGGTCCCGCGAGAACAATTTTTCCCTCAAATTTAGTCAATCAAAGTGTTAACCCATTTTAAAATCGTATCCCGTTTGAGTATCCTTCATATCTTGGAACTCGAAACTCAGTTAGGCCTATGGGATTTCTTTTTTTCTGCACAATGTTCCCAATTTTTAAAAAAATGTCTTCACAGAAAATGTCCATCGATTTACTGAAAAATATATTCCATGGTTCATAAAATTGCTTAACATAGAAAACAAATTCATAATAGTATATTCGCCAATTTTTGCGTTCGCATTTCACAATCTACTAAAATCCATCCGTAACCAGTGATCAACCCTGTATTTTCTGTAATTTCCAGGTTATAAATTCATTACAAGTAACAGTCTAAAGCATAACTGCCTACGTCTGAAGCAACCCACTCAAATTCTAACTCCAGTCGCGTGATACGCATTTAATCGCAAGTCAAATTCCTGTCAAAACTTAGAGAAGATTATGTGTTTTGAAAGCATAAGAAAGAAGATGAAGCCTTCATTAACTTCATACTTAAATTACTAAACAAAAATTAATAATAAAAATAATTCAATCGTAATTCCCAAAAATAAACAATTAATTTAATAATCGATCCAGCCTAACTCGTTATTGGGATTACATAAACTTTGCTTTTCACATACCTTCATAGGTGTTAGGTCCGGGGAACGTGACGGTCACCGGATGTCAGCATGTCTAACACGTCCAATCCAGCACTGAGATGGACTCTCACATCATGACGGTAGTGAGGGGTGCTCCAGCCTGTTGGAAAATGTAGTCGTTATAATCACTTTTAAATTATGGAAATAATCATTCTTCTAACATATCCAGGTAGATGGTACTAATCGCTGTTCCTTCAACAGAGAAGAAAGGCCCGTACACCTGTTCTGCAGCCCACCTATAAAGTGTCACCGGTTTAGTGAATAATTGTACACCGACAAAAATCAATAAATAATCTAGTGCGATGCCTGATACTGTATAACTAGTGCCGCTGACTCAGAATCAAATAGTAGTTCACCATATAAAGACCATAAATAAAATAAAAGTGCTAATGAAGTAATCTATAAACAATCAATTTGTTTGCGTGCGTTTCATTTATCATACCGGTATCCTATTTTTATGTCATAAAATTGTTTCATTTTTAAGGATACACTAGGGTGAAATTTGAATTTGCTTAGACACTTGAGTTAGATCTTTGAAAATTCATAAACATATCTTGCTGCATGATGCAAAATGTCATCTCATTTAGTCCAAAACTATATTAATTATTCAGATTTTTATAAATTTAAAATTCATTTTGAAAAATCACTACTGCTGCTAAAAATTTCTAACATTTTGCCTGAAATTTGCTTCACATACCTTCAAATTCCCTGAAACAAACTTTGCTATTAACTTACTTTTTTCGGATTATTCGCCAATAGCTAAGAAAATATTTTATGTAACCAAATAAAAGCTAAAATTATGTCTAGCAGAAAAAATGTATTTCCCCCAAAAAATTTTTGAGATCTAAGAAAAATCCTGATAGCAAGTGTGTTATATACACTTTTAAGAAGATCTACAAAAAAATAAGCACATAATACTGTATGTGTACAAAGAGTAGCATTTTTAATAAAGCAATGTGTATGGAAAACAGAAATGAAGAAAATTGAATTTATAAGTTTAAAACCGCCCAGACCGTACAACATTTTAAAACCGGCCCCGAAACAGCTGATTGAAAGGGCCTAACTGAATGAAAATTTGTGGAGAAGTTCTCTGAACTATAAACAGTTCTTTAATGTTGAAAATGAAAACTCGAATTTAAAAGAATTAACAAAATTTCAAGTCAGTGTAATCTTTTAATTGTGATCAGTACTGAGTTTAAAAGTGTTAAATTTAATCCCAGTTTCGCATTTAATAATAATAATAATAATAATAATACTAATAATAATAATAATAATAATAATAATAATAATAATTTTATTATTAGGATTTTTCCACAGTACAGTAATTATCCTTCACCCGAAGAAATCTTGCTCTTTCACAAATCTCTATCCTCAGCATCTTCTTCAGTAAGATCTCTTCTAGTCATACTCTTTCTGACGTCGTTCATCCATTGTCCTCGTGACTTCTTCTTCTTCTTCTTCTTCTTCTTCTTCTTCTTCTTGCCTGCGCAGTCCACTCCAGTAATAATCTTCGGTATTCCTCCTTTTTTCATCCTCTTCGCGTGTCCAACAGCGTCCTTCCTTACCTCCATAATTTCTCTAATTCTTTGATTTCCAATTTTTTTCCTTTCTTGGTTTTCTCGCTACTCTACACCAAAAGTCCATTTCAGTATAATTACTTTTCGTGTGCTTTGTCTAATGTCCAAGATTCTGCCCCGAATAACGTAACACTTTGTACCAATGATTTGCAATTGTGGGTTTCTGTTTTATTTAAAATGTTCCTACGCCAAGGAATGAGTTCAACATAAAAATTATACTCCTTCCTTCACTTATTCTGTTTTCAGTTTCAGCCACACCTCTCCCATTAGCTCCTAAAATTAATATTATTTATTTATTTGTCTGTCTGTCTGTCTGTCTGTCTGTCTGTCTGTTTATTTATGTGCTGGACAACAGCCATAGGCCAATAAAAGTCCTGCACAGTGATACAAATAATGCAATAAAATGAACAACTATGGCACACATTACATAATAGAGATAACAACAAAATAAAGAACATGAATTACAATGATTAGTTTACAAGAATTAATACTATTATATTTTATGGAAAGGAGTTGATTATTACCAATATGTGTAGAAAGATAATGCAATTAATATTAGCAAAGACATTGCCATGTTCTAATACTTCTATACATTGAATGGATCGAAATCGCCTACATGTAAGTTAGCATGTTTAATACATCTGGAGACCGGCGAGGAAGATTTAGAATTTCTAATATAGAAGAGTTTGTGATGTCTCATGTCCTTCATAGGAATACGAAGGCTGACAATTAATGTCACCTTTAAGGACCTTACATAAGAATAAGTAATCGAGATCATGACGTCTGGCATACAGGCTTCGACATTTAAAGTGCTCGCTTTTTTATCATAGTTACACCCGGAGTTATTAGGCAGGAATCTGTACAGACATAATGAAATAAATTCTCTTTGAATATTTTCCAGTTTTGCCGAATCAGAACTAGTAATAGAGTTTCAAACTGCAGATGCATATTCGAGTTTCGATCTCACTAATGTATAGTATAGTATTAAAAGAGAGTCAGGTGTTGAAAAAGAATAAGTAATTGACCGAATTATTCCTAACATTCTTATTGCATGGTTATAAATATAATCAATGTGGTTGTGAAAATATAATTTATTGTCAATTAATACACCGAGGTCTCTAATACAATCTTTTCTGTTAATTAATACATTTTTTAGATTATAGTTATATTTTAGTGCAGAGGTTTTCCTTGAAAATGATATTACGTAAGTTTTGGATTTATTAATCACCATCCCGTTACCAATTGACCAATTGGTAATTGAATTAATGTCATCCTGAAAAAATTGACAGTCGACAACACTATTGATTTTTCGAAAATTTTTAAGATCATCAGCGAATAATAGATAATCAGAACTTATTCTTTTGCAAATGTCAATGAAAATTAAAAATAGAAGAGGTCCTAAAGTTGAGCCCTGGGGCACACCACAAATAATATTAAATGGATCAGAGAGAGTATTCCAAATTCGTACACTAGATTTTCTATCGTGTAAATATTTTCAAACCAATAATAATAATAATAATAATAATAATAATAATAATAATAATAATAATAATAATAATAATAATAATAATAATAATAAAGTTCTGAAGTAGAATTGTGAATCCGAATTTGCACATCATTTTTAAGTAGAATTTCACATTTGTTGTATGCATCCGCCCACCCAGTTGTGTCTGTTCTGTTCTTTAATTGCCTCGTCAGGAAAACAAATGCGACGGTGGCCGCTCTACAGCTCCCTGGAGACCGCCAGCCCGCCTGTCCGCCCACCCGCTCATAACCTGTCATACCTAGAGGCGTTGTACTCGTCACGTCTGCACTCGTGTGTTGGTTCAAGCCGGTGTAGTGTCATCTTCGGTTCTTTATTTAGCGGCTCTTCTAAACTCGTGTGATGTAGAGTTTGCTAGAAGTGGAAACAGTGAAGAAGTAACACCAGAACTTTAATTCCCCGTATGAAACCTACGCCACAACTACTCTGTGTACGAAATATGCTCAGTCGAACATGTTACTTTAGTGATGCTTTATTGGCTGACAGATTTATGGCGATGTCCATCAAACTTGGTTAAAAACGTAGTAACCATAGGTCACGAAACCATAGTTAACCATGGTTAAAATATAATTTCTTGCACCATTCACAATCAATCACTAGAGCCATGATTCACATAAATAAACAAAGTCTGAAATATGCATAATAAAACAAGAAATACGCAAAAAAAAAAAACATACAAAATCCAATTTCTTGTAGGATTTACTACCTTTCTGAAAAAAAAAATGTGAATGATATTTATTTATTTATTTATTTATTTATTTATTTATTTATTTATTTATTTATTTATTTATTTATTTATTTATTTATTTATTTATTTATTTATTTAACCTGGTAGAGATAAGGCCATCAGGCCTTCTCTTCCCCTCTACCAGGGGATTACAACTACAATATTAAGAATACAATTATAATTATAATTACAATTAATATTAAATTTACAAATACAATAAAAATCAAAGTACCTAAAGATTAACTGATTAATGAAAGCTAGAAAGTTTATTGTAAAAGTTAAGAAGAGAGAAGCATTTCTTTTATTGATTAAGTAAAAATTAAACCTATTCTACGCAGTAAGAAAATGCTTAATAAGTTTGCTTTTGAACGCTACTAAATTCCGACAGTCTCTGATGTCACTGGGTAGGGTATTCCACAAGCGCGAGAGCGAGATTGTGTATGATGATGAATACGATGATGTCTTATGTGTTGGTATGGCTAGTATGCGGCTATTTCGCGGCGACAAGTATACAATACGCTATCAAGAATTACAAATGAACAGATAATAAAATCCTTAGGAATATACCTTTAGAAAGTAAGAGAAACATGAATGAGGGAAATAAATAAGTTAAAAGACATGTAAAACAAATTTTAAAATATATGTGTGCATATAATGTAAGAAGGTCTACCTATGTATATATCGTCCTATTACTAGTAAATCCGATTAAGTCCACTTTTGTGTAAAATAAGCTAAGTACAGTTCCCGACTTGACTTGTCTAGATATTGTATGTCACGTGCAAATCACAGAAACCTGCAGAAAAGTATATTCTATTATTCATGTGCTAAAAAGGATAAATTTTCATCTTCCCTCTTGCTTAAAAAAGTCCCTTGTGCAGACACTTGTATTTCCCTATTTTGACTATGCTGACCTTTCCAGCGACAACAAAATGAAACTTCAACGTGCTCATAATTTGTGTGTACGTTTTGTAAGCAATGTTCGTAAATATGATCATATTACCCCATCCCTGGAAGCAATAGGTTGGCTTAAACTAGATAAGAAAAGAAATTTACATTCACTTCTCTTTCTCTTCGAAATCTTGAACTCTTCTATTCCTTCGTACCTGTCGTCTCGCTTCACTTACCTTTCTTCCCACCACAATCTGAACACACGCTCTCGCCATGAAACAATACTAACAATACCATCCCATCGCACCTCCTCATACTCATCCTCTTTCACAATAGCCCTGCCAAGACTCTGGAATTCGTTACCTGCTAGCATCAGGGACTGTCGAAATAAAATTCAATTCAAACGCAAACTTACTAGGCACTTGGTCAGTAATTGAGACTCGTTCAGACATGGTTTCTTGTAAATAGTTCTTTTAATCTACCACAAAATATCTCAATATCCGGTAATTTCATCACTATAGAATTTTGTTACTGTAGGTTTAATTTGTAATTTAGTAAATACAAAAATATTCTTTGTTCTTAACTTCTATGATAAAATGTCTAGCTTTCATTAATCAGGTATTCTTGTCGTACTTTAATTTTTATTGTAATTGTAATTGTAAATTTAATATTAATTGTAATCTTATTGTTCATGTTATAGTTGTAATCCCCTGGTAGAGGGGCAGAGAAGGCCTGACGGCCTTATCTCTACCAGGTTAAATAAATAAATCTAATCTAAATCTAATCTAATCTAATCCATATACCAGACCTGCAGAACTGTAGCTCCTCAGAGCGACTCCCTTACTACCCCTTCTTACCTCACCCATCTTTTCTACCAGTGTGGTCATGGTGTTCTAGTTACGTTCGGCTGCATCAACATTCATCCTCGCGGCGGCAGATATACAATACGCTATCAAGAATTACAAATGAAGAGATAATAAAATCCTTAGGAACATATCTTTAGAAAATAAGATAAAAATGAATGAGGAAAATAAATAAGTTAAAAGACATGTAAAATAAATTTTAAAATATGTGTGTGCATATAATGAAAGAAGGTCTACCTATGTATAGAACGATATATATATATATATATATATATATATATATATATATCGTTCTATTACTAGTAAAGCCGAATAAGTCCACTTTTTGTGTAAGCTAAGTTTAGTCCCCGACTTGTCTTTCCGTGCTCTGTATTCTACTAAAATGAAATAAGTCCGAAATGTTGCATGCAGGTAACAAACAAATTACTTTATTTGAAGAATTTATTATGATTTATCGTGCATTAATAAAGTTTTAATTCCTGTTTTTACAAAACTTGCATTACTGGTCTTAACTGGTTTTACTAGTAATAGGACGATAAATGAATTGTACGTTGATAAAAATGATAGCTATATGACAGGATGTCAATGCTCTCATTCAACATTGTAACGCACTCCAGCCAAATAAATAAATAAATAAAAATAAATAATAAATAAATAAATACACAATACGCCTACTGCAGTTTAAAGAGAACTGGAACATGGCAAAATCTAAACCCGTGAAGAAATACTACTTCCAAAGGAAATGGGAATATGATTATTTTGTTGTTGAAGGCGAAAGAATTGCTTGTTTACTGTGTCCCATCCAATTTATTTCTACTCGTCATTTCAGTACTAAACCACGTTTCAACAAAGCCCATATTAAGAATTATGGAGTACACAAACTTTCGGGTAAGTTCATTATTACGAACTGTACCTATATTGATTATTTATTTATATACTGTTAAATTAAGGACGTCACTCGTTCTCTTCATTTTGAATTGAAATTAATAGTGACTTTCAAGTTTCATTACTTAAATGCTATAAATTTATGTTTCCTAGGTGATGATAGGAGGAAAGTTTTCGAAAATATAAAGCAGGTTAGATGCATAGAAATCTAAAGAAACTACCGACAGGAAATCTAGCATAATTGTAAACCTTGAAACGAGATAACGCATTATAAATACAATGAACTTATTACAATTCTTTTTGAAAATTACATGCCGCCACTGATGGACCTTTGCACGGGGAGAGAATGTAAACAACTCTACGCGGAAGTCGATCATCCCCAATAGAAATGGAATGAGTCTGACGTCATATTTCCCCTACTTACGGGTTCTGCAGGCCTGGTATATACAGTTATTGTTTAGTCTACCGTCCGAAGACAGGTCTGAACCTCACAAGTGATACCAACAAGGCACCACTTATGAGGCAACTAAGCCAGGAGATAATGTGGTAGGGTGGCCAGTTCCTTTCCCCTCCATTCCATACATCTCGGATTAGGGGAAACAAACACGGCAACAAGGCACCACTTATGAGGCAACTAGGCCAGGAGATAATGTGGTAGGGTGGCCAGTTCCTTTCCTCCTCCATTGCATACATGGCCCACTAGCTACATATTACACTAATCAGACTTCAGATGCATACAAACAATTGTTTTTCCTCTGACATATATCGTCAAGTGAGATGTAATGCCTGATAATATGTAGATATTAGAGTTGGGTCGATTCGTGAACGAATCGTTTATTCGAACGACTAATAATAAAGAATCGTAAGAATCGATTCGTGGTATCAACGAATCGTCGTTCAAAAGAATCGTAACGAATCGTCGTTCAAAAGAATAGTAAGGAATCGGCATGGTATCGTAACCCACGATTCTATTAGTTGTTTGATGTAACCTGTCAGCGGACATTTCCGAACCGTGTCGAATGCTCCCGAGCGAGAGTGAAATCAAAATATGTACTGCATTTGTTAAGTATGGAAAATAATGATCACAAACCTGAAATTTGGATAGTTAAATAGAGATGTAATGCAAAAAATGTACTTCGTAATAAGGTTCAGTTGATAAATTATAATTTAGAGACATTAT
Source organism: Periplaneta americana (assembly GCF_040183065.1). Classification (NCBI taxonomy): domain Eukaryota; kingdom Metazoa; phylum Arthropoda; class Insecta; order Blattodea; family Blattidae; genus Periplaneta; species Periplaneta americana. The sequence goes on from NC_091132.1 coordinate 18,422,863, forward strand.
CTTGGGTAATTTTGTAGACTAATGGAGGTCATACTGAATGGTTCCAGCCAATGAGAAAGAGACAATCCAATGTCTCGCCTCTTATGCCATCTATGAGAGAGATGTAGAACGTTTTTGTTCTACGCGTGGTTTGCAAAGGAAAGTGTCTTGCGACGATTCAAAAGAATAGTTGGAATCGCAGACTGAGAAGAATCGTGAATGAATCGTTAGAATCGATTCGTAATATATGATTGAATCGCTGGAATCGACTTCTGAAAAAGAATCGTGTTGCCCAACTCTAGTACATATCATCCAGAACCTCAATCAGAGGTAATATACATTAATGGGCTGTAGTGCCACGGATTACTTCTCGTTCAAAGGATAAACCTCGAGAACAATACAATGAAGAATATCTAAAGGATGTACGGGTACGACAAGTAACACATTTAAACCCAAGAATAGAAGACCACAGTGTTAGACGACAGAGGATGACGGATACACAGAGTGCACGTGACGTACAACGTAGTGATATTGCAAAGCACTGAACTCGGTGCTTTGTGTCTTTCTATTTGCCTCAACCTTCTCTTTGATGCTAGTGATGAAAAATTTAGCGTGTCATCTAAAAACTATATTTTGCCTTTGTATCTCAGAAGTGCTTCACCTCACACAAAATGTCTCTTGCTCTATGTCTGCACTGTATGACACCATGCAAATTCTGTCGAGAAACCTGTCTAGTAACCCAAATATAAAGAGAGTTATTCCAGAATGTTACGCGTATTCCATGATAGGAAATATTAAACTATGTTAAATGACAGACAAAAGCAAAAGTACGTCCTCTTCTACTTCACAAAGATAGCCAATACTACAAAATTTCCAAAGTGCAAAAGATGTCACTTTCGATAACAAAGGGACGGAATTAAGTTGTTGGGACGAAATACAGACCAAATCGAACAGTAGTTTGAGGGGAGGAGAGAACATTCGGGTGGATGGATACAACTTAAACTTGGGAACACTATTTCCTTACGTCCATATACATTTAGAGAATTAGTAACAATCAAGACAAATATTATAATATTATTCGCACTGTCCATCATACGATTCCCTTTAAATTTGACTAACAGACCACGGGCAGCAAAAATAAACACGGATAAGTTGAAATCCTAAAGAGGGTTTAGGTCATAAAAATAAACACTGCCAGTTTATGCACAGCGATAATAGTAATATGCGTTACAAGAGCGGTATGTTGAAGTTTTCATGTTCGAGGAAAAGTTGAAAAAGCGAAACGTACTTGAGCTTTTTTAATTTCCGAGAACATGAAAACAAACATACCGCTCGTGTATCGTACATTATTTTGTGCGAAGATCGTTTATTACATACCTGAAAGACGAATTTATAATTACTTGCAATGAAATCTCCATCTTGGTTTCTGTTCAATGACGGCAAATTTGTAAAACAAAAATATCTTTCTTCAACATTGTTGCTTTAATGTGTTTTCTGTGTTTACTATACTCCAGCAAGCCGTGATATACGTCTGTCTTTTTTTTCCCCCAGTCCATAAATGCGAACTTAAAACAAACGGTAAGGTTATGTAATGATTTATTTTTCATTTTAATATTTTAACAATATTATTTATATAACATATTGCAGTAATAACATCGGCATCTGGAATCTTGTTCATTTTTTCACGGCTTCCTTAATGTTACTTGCATCACGAATGCAGTAACTTTAGTGGAGTTGTAGAGTTTACTTAATTTTTGCAAATATTTAAAAACAATAATTAACATTGCAATTTAGGTGAAATTGCAGTGGTAAGTTTCCAATTTATAATTATTACTATATTGAACGTCTCTAAAAATAATATGTTAAAAGCCTAAAGCAGTAAAATCAATATGTCACTTAAGCGGCAAGAAGAGGGAAATTGTTATGTGTGTTAGGTTGCGAATACTGAATGTGGAATTTTAGACTTACCGAGGATTGGTTTTGTGCGGAAACCAAGCAAATACGCACGATCTCGCATAAAACAATGTGTGAAATAATTTCAGAGGAGGAAAAATAGCGATTTCTATGTATTCCACCATGATGGATTAGTATTTAGACCAATATATTATCATTGTTGTTTTCCAGGTAAAATATGTAAAGAAGTAGCATAAAGCACCATAAATCACAGCTGTTCATATTAAAAATTCAGCACAGCAAAATAAGTGAAAACACTGATAATGTACAGTAGTGGCAAAAAAAAAACGGACCGACCCTTGCAGCTGATTTCAGAGCCTTGTTCACTCCAGAGCACGATAGACTGGTAACTAAGACTTTCGTGGTTCGAATCCTGCCTGGGAAGGAAACTTTTTTTGTTCCTTATTCAAATTTATTCCCAATACTTTTCGATTCCAACGATATTTTACTACTTAATTAACTTATTATTCCCAGAACATGAATTTTACCAGCAATCGAAAAGTATAGATTAGAATAAGGAACAAAAAAACGTTTCCTTCCCAGGCAAGATTCGAACCACGAAAGTCTTAGTTACCAGTCTATCGTGCTCTGGAGTGAACAAGGCTCTGAAATCAGTTACAAGGGTCGGACCGGGTTGTTTTTTTTTTTTTTGCCACTACTGTACATCCAGTATGATATATACAAGGCTTTCATTTCAAAACTTCCCAATATAAATAACTATTTCATTTAAACAGATACAAGTCAATTTAGATACTGAAGGAAAGTTCAAATGCAGTGTTAATTTCATTTTGTCGCTGTGCCTTCAAAATCCGCCATGTATTTTCAAAAACATTTTTAGAAGCATTGTCACTTTTAATTCCCTTTATTTCCAAAATTTATTTCGGTATCATTTAATCATTTTTCTTGTAATGATTGAAATTAATATATCGAAAGTGACTTTGAAAATCAAGGAAATTAAAAGTGATAGTATTTTTTTTTATTTCTCCTGTAAAATCTTTTTAAAACACATAGCGGATTTTGGAGGTTCTACGATGATTTTAGGCTTCATGCCCCCCCCTTGAAATTTCAAGTAGCACCCCTATATTTTGATACTTAAATCTGAAAGAGTACTCAATTGTTTATACATCTCACTCATTTGTTCTCACATTATTTGTTTTTTATCAATGCTTGGCAATTTTTATTTTTGTTATTGTCAGTTGATTATAGAATGAAAATGCAGTTTATTTTGGGAAATTTCCTAAATTTCATTAATTAAATTTATTAGATTAAATGTTCAAAATGTACTTCATTTTGGCTAGACAGTAATGCAGCCTATTTCCGAACTCCTCTATATAGCATTGCCATAGTATTAAAAACCTTAATAAATAACGTAAATTCAAACTTCGGCAATATTTTTCCGTCAGGTCCCCCAACTAACACTCTATGCATTTATGGATTCCCCCATACCTGCTACATGCCCTGCTCATCTCAAACGTATGGATTTAATGTTCCTAATTATGTTAGGTGAAGAATGCAATGCGTGCAGTTCTGTGTTGTGTAACTTTCTCCATTCTCCTGCAACTTCATCCCTCTTAGCCCCAAATATTTTCCCAAGCATCTTATTTTCCAGTACCCTTAATCTCTGTTCCTCTCTCAAAGTGAGAGTCCAAGTTTCACAACCAAACAGAGCAACCAGTAATATAACTGTTTTATAAATTCTAAATTTCAGATTTTTTGAAAGCAGAGTAGATGACAAAAAGCTTCTAAACAGAATAGTAATAACAGGCATTTCCCATATTTATTCTGCGTTTAATTTCATCCCGAGTGTCATTTTATATTTGTTACTGTTGCTCTAAGATATTTTATGCTCGACCATGCCGAAATGTAGTAATTATACACCTGGTAGCAGCCCTTTAATGGACCTCATTAAAGTACACCTATTCATTAAAGTTCAGGTGTTCCACCAATCAGAAAATACCATTGTAGCAATATGATAGCGCAAGTATCGATTATTCTCGGATATGCAATCGAAAGACAACTAGTTCTGTTACTATAATAATAAGCGTTAAATGTAAATAATATTCAAATAAATTGTAAATAATATTCAAATAAATTCAATTTTTCATCTCGTTTTTCAATGTCTAATTCAATTTCAAGGTTATATCAAGATTAATGTTTATTTTACTCTCTAGATTATATCAAGGTCAATGTCGACATTTGTTTCTCGGAAAAAATCAATACTTTCGCGTCTGCGCGCATCTCACAATTTACGAGGTATTGCACAAGGTCAGTTCCGCTCCTCAGTCAGATAAGAATAACATGAATACTTATGAATAATTTCAAGTTAGAAATATGGTCGAGCATAAAAAGTCGTATGATACTAGACTATAATGGTAATTAAGACGCTCGTATGGAAATTATGAAACTCGCTTGCGCTCGTTTCATAAACATACTGGCGTCTTAATTACTACCATTATAGGCTCGTTGCATAATGTACTATTAATTTATAGACTTCTTTAAAGAATATATTTTCAAATTTTCGAGGTTTAGCTATATTGTCAATATCAGCGAGTATTTGGAATAGGGAATAGCATAAGTTTTAGGTGTATAGAGACATACACGTCCTAACGGCGATATCCCTTATTGTATTATTACATTAACTACTGAAAATGTATATAATTATTGTGCCAGATCGTGCGTATTTGCTTGTTTTCCGCACAGAACCAATACATGGTAAGTGTGAAATATCACATTCAGTATTCCCAACGTAACACACATAACAATTTCCCTCTTCTTACCGCTTAAGCGCGACATTCATTTTACTGCTTTAGGCTTTTAACATATTATTTTTAGAGACGTTTAACATAGTAATAATTATAAATTGGAAACTTACCACTGCTATTTCACCTAAATTGCAATGTTAATTATTGCTTTTAAATATTTGTAAAAATTAAGTAAAGTCTACTACTCCACGAAACTTATTGCATTCCTGATACAAGTAACATTAAGGAAGCCGTGAAAAAATCAACAAGATTCCAGATGCTGATGTTATTACTGCAATATGTTATATAAATAATATTGTTAAAATATTAAAATGAAAAATAAATCATTACATAACCTTACCGTTTGTTTTAAGTTCGCATTTATAGACTGGGGGAAAAAAGACAGACGTATATTACGGCCTGCTGGAGTATAGTAAATAAAGAAAACATTTTATAGCAACAATATTGAAGAAAGATATTTTGGTTCTCCGAAGTTGCCGTCATTAAACAGAAACCAAGATGGAGATTTCATTGCAAGTAATTAGAAATTCGTCTTTCAGGTATGTAATAAACGATCTTCGCACAAAATAATGTACGATACACGAGCGGTATGTTTGTTTTCATGTTCTCGGAAATTAAAAAAGCTCAACTACGTTCCGCTTTTTCAATCTTTTCCTCGACCATGAAAACGTCAACATACCGCTCTTGTAACGTATATTACTATTCTGCTTCTATACGTGACAAACACACAAAATCTCTCCCTATGCTCAATCTGTGCCTATTTATTTTGGACTTTTCGAGAACTGAACTTGAGACTCCTGCATGGAAAACCAATACATTATCCATTCATTTCGTCATGTAATGATAAATTTCATTTATAGCTTATTGGTCACGCCATAACAATTACCGGAGTATTTAGCATGGATTATACTAATGGTATTGAGTCAATAGATGGGTGAACACAAGTCAACCGTTCCCGTGGGAATTTGCTGCTCGTAATTCAAACGCATAATCCAGAGATTCAAACCAAGGGCGACTTATTCATGGCTCTGCCGGGAACGAAACTGATTGCATATCAACCAAACGGGAAATATAAAACTCGGATGTTCCAGTCACGCGTTCGGAGATATTTTTTTAATCCCCCAGTGTCGAAGGAAGAGGGAGGGAGTGCAGAAATATTTTCGATTATGGTCAAGTAGAGCGGGCCTGGCTATCCAAATACATGGGAATCCTCTAATGCGGAGTATACCATTACAAATGTAATTTAAAAGCTGTGGTTACCAAGTGTAACGGCCTCGTCCTAGTGGGCCGTGCCAGGCCAGAAAGATCTCTCTTCCACGGCCCCCCCTCTGCACTCCATTCTCGCAAATGGCAAAAACGTAGATATCGTGTAGACATTAACTTAATATGCTTTTCATCTATGAGATAATTAAACAGATTTGCATGTTATATAGAATCCCATAGTTATGATTTTTGAACAAAGCGAATTACAAATCAAATTTCCCTAGCCATCCATTATAACCCACTGACAATGGATATGAATTCACGTAGTCTTCAGAGATTTTGTTTGCAGTAGATAAACAATGTACTACGTAGTAGAATAATGTGATTCGTGTACAATAGTTGCGAACCAACAAACTTTTTTCCTCAATTTATCTTAATCTCTATCCCATAAGCATCCATTAAAAAACATTTGAAATTTTCGTACAATAAAAAGTACTGAACAAAAGATGATATTTCAACACAAATGTTTATATTTTTCTCACAGGTTTATCATTCCCTTTCCCATCGTCCCTTCTTTCTTGCAATCACTTAGTTCCTTTCTCTCTACGTTCATTACCAACTTCCTTCCACCTTCTCTTCCACAATATTTATTACTTCTCTGTACTCTTTTCTATTTTTCCTATCATTTACCTTTTCACTTTCTCTTAACTCTTCATTTCCATTCACCAATTTATTCCTATTTTCTCCATTTCTATTTGCCTCTTTCCTTATACAGGACTTTCATTTCAAAACTTCCCAGTCTAAATAACTAATTATTTAAATTGAATTAAATTTAAACAAAAACACACTCAGGGACAGGAGAACGCGAATTCGATTATGCGCACTGTTCAAAACATACAGAGGTGAGCCTGCCTGGAGAGAAATAAAAAATGGGTTGCAGCCGCCAAATTACTCTTCAAGGAACGTCCACTCATATAAACTGAGGGAAAGAAGGCAGAGAACGGACACTGGAAAGTTTTCTTTTCTCAATCGTACTATCAGGGACTGGAATGCTTTACCTGCAGACTTACTAAAGGCTTTACCAACAACCAAAAATGTATTTAAAAATAGGCTTAAGAACCTTACTAATAGACGGTAGTATATTATACACAGTATTTAAAGGGTGTAATTGATATGTTGTTATTGAAGTGTTGTATCAGTGAAGAATTACGTTGTGTCAGTGAAGTATGTTGTATCAGTGAAGAAGTATGTCGTGTCAGTGAAGTGTGCTGTGCAAGTGAAACGTGTTCCTGTCAGTGAAGCTTTATAGTTTATAGTGGCAGTGCATAGTATTTGAACAGTGAAATGTTTTTGAGGTGTTAGTGAAATCAGGATAGAATCAGTGAAATGTGTCGTAGTTCCATTGCAGTGAGTGAGTTCACAGCGAAATGAGTGTAATGTTGAAAGGTACTTGTGCAGATATGAACATATCATACTCGTGGGTTTTAGTTCGATCTTAGTTTTAAGATACAAATTAGATTTATTTCAAATGTTATTTTAAGTGATCGTTTCATTTAATTTAGGATATTCCCTGTTGTTGTTTTTATTGTTATTATTATTATTATTATTAATTATTGTTAGTATTAATTATTAGTATTATTATTAATTGTATTTTAATTAATAAGTTTATTATTGTCATTATTGAATGTAATTAGTTACCGCTGCCACCAGGTATATACCCATTGCAGTGTGAATAAATACATACATACAATTTAGATATTGAGGGGGAAGTCTGAAATCAGGATTAATTGCATTTTAGATTTCACCTCCACCCCTAGCCACCACCACTTTGAAATTTCAAATGGCACCCCTATATTTTTATACTTAAATATGAAATAGAATTCAATTTTTTATACACCTCAAGTCATTTGTTTTCGCATCTTTTGTTTTCTATCGTCGCCTGGCAACCTGGATAGTTTGTTATTGTTGATTAGAGCTGAATAGAATAAAGCTACAAAACCTTATTGAGCATTTCATGTAGTAGTTGTGTTTGTGTATTAAATTATTTTAAAATGGTGTATACCCTTCGAGAGAGAACATAAATTACCCTTATTGATTAAATTTAGGAAATTACACAAAATAGCTGTGTTTTCATCCTACAATCAACTGATAATAACAAAAATACAAAAATTTTTGCAGGCCAATGCAGCTCTTCGAGATTTTTACAGACTCTTTGCTATTGTATAAAAAGTATAGAATACGTTCAGCTGATTGCAAAACTTATTTCCATTTGATGAAAAATTTAGATTGGTTGTTCTTACATTAAGCTACACTATACATCACAATAATGACACATCTCGTCATTGTACCACCTAGTCACTGCAATTTTGTCACCCGGTGTTTTGATCACTTCGACTTTTTGGTCACCCGATATTTTGGTCAAAAGTACACATTTTCTTATAAATAATAATTTATTTTGACAAGTAAAATATCCATAGGTACACTGTATAAAATGTTATGTGATTAATGTTTCAAAATTGCCACATAGCATAAAATGTTTCAGGATATATGTTTCAAAATTGCCACCCAAATTGTGTCCGATGGCTCTGAGGTATGTGAGAACATCACCATCTCCTTTATATTCAGGGTATCGTTCTGCAATCCTACTAATCCTTCTGTGTAAATCCTCCAATTTCTTCTTTTTACGCAATAACCCTAAAGTCCCTAATACTTCGAGTGAATCGAAATACCCCTTCGTGATGCTCCTTCAATACAATAAAATTGATAATAACTAAAATAAGTAAGAACGTCATCTTACACCTAAACTTTTTTGCCAAATCCTTATATCCGTAACCACGGAAACAACCTTAAAATGACATTTAAATCTCAGTATACTTATATGCGTAACCATGGAAACAACCTTGCAATGACATTTAAATCTCATTATATTATATGCGTAACCACTGAAACAACTTGCAATGACATATAAATCTCATTATACTTACAAGTGTAATCACGAAAACAACCTTACAATGACATTTAAATCTCAGTATACTTATATGCGTAACCGCAGAAACAACCTTACAAAGACATTTAAATTTCTTTATACTTATATGCGTAACCATGGAAACAACCTTGCAATGACATTTAAATCTCATCATATTATATGCGTAACCACTGAAACAACCTTGTAATGACATTTAAATCTCATTATACTTACAAGTGTAACCACGGAAACAACCTTACAATGACATTTAAATCTCATTATACTTATATGCGTAACCATGGAAACAACTTTACAATGACATTTAAATCTCATTATATTTATATGCGTAACGCGGAAACAACCTTACAATGACATTTAAATCTCATTATACTTATATGTATAACCATGGAAACAACCTTACAATGACATTTAAATCTCATTATACTTATATGCGTAACCACGGAAACAACCTTACAATGACATTTAAATCTCATTAAATTTTTTTCAATAAAACATTAATAAAGTATTAAATGTAATCGGTGGCCAGAACGCCGGTGACTAATATGCAATGATGAAAAGAAAGTATGGCGGCAATTCTGGTGACGAGAATTCCTACACCCCACATTCATAATGTAACCCGAATCACGCAAGTGAAGTGGGTAGGCATTGGATACACACACATTAATAATGTAGCCTATAATAAGTAAAGTTATGACTAGACCTCGGAATGTTTGGCTCGAACAGGATAGGTTGCAACAATTTTATGTAAAAATCCTTCAGTGTATGCAACACGAGAAACTCTCAAGCTATGATATTGCCTAAAACCAGGTGTGTTAAAGAACGTATGTTTCAGCCTACGCTAAACGAGCCCAAAAATCCGAGGTGTAGTTACGACGTCATATATTAAACGATACAATAGTGTGACAGCGTTATTAACAAGATGGAGGCGTAACAGCTTGTTTCGCTATCGGTGTCTAGTAGCTGGATAATTAGGTTAAACAGATATATCTGACTTGTGTGGAACTGCCTAGCAGAAAGCAGATAGCGGACAAAGGGACTGAACCCGGCCTCACCGGACGAATAAAATCCAAGTCTCCGCACGCTCAAGTTACATTCTGCGGTTCTTCAATTCTAACCTTATCGGTCGCGACAACCTGTAACGCGTCCCAACCGAGGTGTTGCCACAACAGCTGATGTCCAACGTAGCGAAGAAACGGACGAGCGCCTGCTCTAAGGAAGGAAGGCTACCACGCACAGCACTTGGACCTGTTTTGAGGGCACAGGCAGAGATCCCGATAACGTCCGCTATCTGCATTGTGTCGGCCAGGTGTCTCGCGTGATACCAGAACCAGGTCACTGGTGGCAGTCAACCGCCGAAGAAACATGGCAATCGTCTCGATCTGTAAGCTTACAAACTGCTGTTTTAGAAAACACAGATAGTGTCGTCACTAGGAACAACGTTCAAACACGACAACCATATCACTTTCAAGGTCCTCCAACCAGAGCAACGTTGTTTCCGTATTGCAAGTTGAAAATGTTTCAACGAATATCTTCATTTGATTTATATTATTCACATATTTCAAAAAGGCATATAACTCGGTTAAAAGAAAATTTTTATGCAATATTCTTATTGAAATTGGTACTCCCAAAAAACTAGTTCGATTAATTAAAATTCTCGGTGAAACGTGCAGTAGAGACCGTATAAGCCAGTTTCTGTCTGAGATTTACTAATTCACTTACTTACTTACTGGCTTTTAAGGAACCCGGAGGTTCATTGCCGCCCTCACATAAGCCCGCCATTGGCCCCTATCCTCAGCAAGATTAATCCATTCTTTTATCATCATATCCCACCTCCCTCGAATCCATTTTAATATTATCTTCCCATCTACGTCCCGGCCTCCCTAAAGGCCTTTTTCCCTCCGGCCTCCCAACTAACACTCTATATGCATTTCTGGATTCGCCCATACGTGCTACATGCCCTGCCCATCTCAAACGTCTTGGTTTAATGTTCCTAATTATGTCAGGTGAAGAATACAATGCGTGCAGTTCTGTGTTGTGTAACTTTCTCCATTATCCTGTAACTTCATCCCTCTTAGCCCCAAATATTTTCCTAAGCACCTTATTCTCAAACACCCTTAATCTCTGTTCCTCTCTCAAAGTGAGAGTCCAAGTTTCACAACCATACAGAACAACCGGTAATATAACTGTTTTATAAATTCTAACTTTCAGATTTTTTGACAGCAGACTGGATGATAAAAGCTTCTCAACCGAATAATAACAGGCATTTCCCATATTTATTCTGTGTTTAATTTCCTCCCGAGTATCATTTATATTTGTTACTGTTGCTCCAAGATATTTGAACTTCTCCACTTCCTTTACCAATTCACTGCGGACTAAAACAAGAATATTCACTGTCACCTTTACTTTTTAACTTCGCTCTAGAATATGCCATTAGGAAAGTCCAGGATAACAGACAGGGTTTGGAATTGAACGGGTTACATCAGCTGCTTGTTCATGCGGATGACGTGAATATGTTAGGAGAAAATCCACAAACTATTAGGAAAAACACGGGAATCTTAATTGAAGCAAGTAAAGAGATACGTTTGAATGTAAATCCCCAAAAGACAAAGTATATGATTATGTCTCGTGACCAGAACATAGTACGAAATGGAAATATAAAAATTGTAAATATCAATAGTGCTATGAAGTTATGGAGGTTGTTCTAATCAAATATTTTAAGTACAATTTACAAAGACAAATTCTCATTAATTTGTGAAGGTGTTTTCAATGTAAAAGTTTCTGAATGAATATAAAGCAAGTTCTAAGTGGTAAAAATTATTAGTGTTTTAAGATTTATTTTATATTACTGTTGAGTACAGTTATATATATAAACTATCCTCCTAAAGATAAAACATGTCAATATAGCTGTGATAGAACGTTTTTAGCAACATTTCCAAAAACTCCCTTATTTTCAGTTTGAAAACCTGGAAACCCTAGTTTAAAACAAGTTTCGAATCCAACCAGCCATGACAAAACATAAACGGGAAGCAAACAAATGTGACATAATGAATTCACTAGCATTCGTAAACAAATGGGGTGATTAATAAATGCGGGAAGGATAAAGACAGAAATAGCTAATTTAACAAAGTCTAATCCTGAAGTACTTAACAGTGGTATTAATTTCCAAATAAATCATATTCCCTGTAATGACATATTATAACATCATACACAATCTCGCTCTCGCGCTTGTGGAATACCCTACCCAGTGACATCAGAGACTGTCGGAATTCAGTAGCGTTCAAAAGCAAACTTATTAAGCATTTTCTTTCTGCGTAGAGTAGGTTTAATTTTTACTTAATTAATAAAAAAAATGTTTCTCTCTTCTTAACGTTTACGATAAACTGTCTAGCTTTTATTAATCTGTTAATCTTTTAGTACTTTGATTTTTATTGTATTTGTAAATTTAATATTAATTGTAATTATAATTGTAATTGTATTCTTAATATTGTAGTTGTAATCCCCTGCCAAAGGGGAAGAGAAGGCCTGATGGCCTTATCTCTACCAGGTTAAATAAATAAATAAATAAATTATTCATTGCAATTTCAAACTACACACTGACGTCATACTGATGTTAAATCGCTTTGACGCTCAGTTCTGTAGTATAAACAACAAAAGTTGTAAGAGCCATTTTTGTTATTTCTTAAGTTACTGCTATAACAGGTTGCATGTATGAAACCCAATAACCTACAGAAGTCATAATATAGCATCGTTGTTTCTGCAATAACTTCTATGTGCAAAATATAAAATCTTTCAGTAGGAAGGAAAAAAACATTTATTCATCCTATGGCAGCCGTACATAGGAGACTGTGAATTCTAACATTTTCGAAACAAAGAAATACACTACTAAGATTTAAAATCATCCGTCCTCAAGTGAGGTTGACCACTGGGATCCGGAATTAACAAAATATAAAAGATAAAGGGAAATGAAACGATCAAAATACTGATTCGATTTGTACATTAAAACAAAAATGTACGTGTTAACATATAGATGAAAGTGTAAAATTTGAAGAGAGGCCTTCAGAATTTCCATAGAAGGGATTTTATTATTTGCTGTATCACTATTTAAGTTCTTTAATGGAGCAAAAAAATGAAAATCGATAAATATGTCACATAGGACTTATTGCAGGAACAACGACGATATTGAAATTCAGATTATAAATAGGGCCTAATTAATATGTGCAATCACCGATGTCATTAGTAGTGGATAATTTGGATGGAGAAAAATGTTTCATGTCTCTCCTGAAAAATGTTGTTTTGTGCAGTTATAAACGATTTGTTCACACGCGTCAATTGCATTGTTGTCTTGAGTCTAGGCCTGTGGATTGAGGACGCAATTTTGAAGTAGTTAACGAGAAGGCTCCGGCTTGTTAAATTTAAATACAGAAATCAAAACAAATATGAAAATTTTATTTCAAGCTCTAACCCAAACCACACTCATAGTAACAACCACGAACAGCATAAACATTTCACTTATGGCGAAGTGCATCAACATCGGTTAAAAACGCAGTAATCATAGATTACGAAACGACGGTTAAACAGTAACCGTGGTTAAAATGTAATTTCTGTGCACCATTCATAATCACCGATTACTTAAACATAGTTAGCTGACACTTCATTTAACCAGAGCAAAGTCTATGATGGTACACTGTTTGTACAAAATGACTAAAGGAAAGCATTCATACCACAGCAAAGATAATAGTCAACATCTAAGAACGACTGCGCTCACTCCGTTCTACATCGAAGTGAGACATGTCCTACATTTTCGCGTTGCATTTGTTTGCCTTTGGGCGCTGTTATATTTGCGAGTTGCATTTCTTTGTTTTTCATTGCTGTTAGGTTAAAATCGTACAAAATAGAAAATTGAATGCAAAAATGATTATATCCCAATGTGAGGTTAAGTATCGATAGACTTACTTAATAGATTTAAATATATTATATAATAAAGAAGGAATATCCATAAAGGAAAAGGATGCAGAAGATTAGTAGAAATGTGTGTACGACCCAAGATCCCATTTACACCAGGTTACTGTTCATTATCCTAAGATCCATCCATAACCTCTCTTTGTTCAGCCAGTGACAGAGAAAGAGATATTCAAGTATTCCCTCTTAAAATACAGAAAATAACAGTTGCATAGAATCTTAACATAAGGAGCTGATCAACAGAAGAAATATGACTGGTTTTTGAGTTACTGCAAGTGAGCCATTTGTAGATTTTGATAAACAAAATCCCTCCTGAAATTTTCCGTCACCTAATTCCTCGTAAAGATTCTCTCTTTCCACTAAAGAAACTTCACGCCCACGATCTATCCAAGTATTTCAAGTACTGTACAATAATAATCGTCTTCGAAGTAAACATCTGTGGCTCTGGCCGCCATTTTGCTTTACTTGCTCTACTAATCACTGGTTATCTCCTTTAACCGCTCGAAAATGGCCGGTTATAGATTACTGTGGTTAACCTCCTATTTAAGTCGTAACCGAGGTCGATCCACTGTAAAAATGCTTAACCAGAGGTTAGATGACAATTTTAACTGGTGGTTACACTAACCGACGTTGATGCACGTGGGCATTAGTATTGTACGTTCGCTCGGAGAAAAACCAGGGGAAGGAGTGTAATAAGTGAGTAAGCTACCGAAGCAGTGGTGGTTGTTACATAACTGGACACGCGACTAAGGAAGCAGCGTTGCAACATCTACTAGAGTACGTCACTTACATGTCCAACTTACGATCTATGTTTATCTTCACTATATAACATTTGTCTTTCTTGTTAGACTATTATTAGTATTATTATTATTATTATTATTATTATTATTATTATTATTATTATTACTTACTTAATTACTTACTTACCTACTGGCTTTTAAGGAACCCGGAGGTTCATTGCCGCCCTCACATAGGCCCGCCATTGGTCCCTATCCTGAGCAAGATTAATCCATTCTCTATCATCATATCCCACCTCCCTCAAATCCATTTTAATATTATTTTTCCATCTACGTCTCGGCCTCCCCAAAGATCTTTTTTCCCTCCGTCCTCCCAAGTAACACTCTATATGCATTTCTGGATTCGCCCATACGTGCTACATGCCCTGCCCATCTCTCTGTTCCAGTTTCTCATAGAAGCTATCCTTTATATGGTCGTCTTTCTCTTCTGTAGGGGCATGAGCATGTATAACTACGATATCGCACCATCTACCCTTAAGTACTAAATACGATAACCTATCACTGATAAATTCGACCTTTTTTACTGCTGAATTTATTCTTTTATGAATAAAGAATCCTGTTCCTAATTGGTGATTATCGTTTCCTTCCCCATAATACAACAAATAATCTCCTATTTGTGTTAAGCCGTTCCCATCTAACCTAACCTCCTGTACTCCCACAAAGTCTATTCTGTATCTAGCTAGTTCTTTTGCTACTAATGTTACCCCTCCTGTTCTATATAGACTAGTAACATTCCAAGTACCAAATCTCAAAACCTTATTCCTTTGCTGTGGTCGTGCCAGAGAATCAGTCCCATTCCGAGGCTTATTTGAAGGATTCGTAACAAGCTGTTTTTTACGGTGATGGATTGTTAGCCCTTCGCCCAACCCCCAAGCTGGGGGACCACCCCTCATCGGCTGTCCGCGACTGCTTATTCAATATATTCACAGCTACCCTCCATATCTGGAGGCCGTCTCCTCGATCCGCAACCTGAGGACGCGCCATACCGTGGTGATAGGGACCCACAATACATGACTATTATTATTATTATTATTATTATTATTATTATTATTATTATTATTATTTATTTGTTTCATTTAGTGTTCTGCTCAAGGGCAGGTCTTTCACTGCAAACCTAGCGTACTCTTACCATACTTTCCCCTACGTGTAATTTCCACAGAAAATTGCTTCGAAAGTAAAGCCACAGTGTACAGACACTTAAATGGCCGCTTTATTAATTAACTAAAACGGGAGCATTATCATTGCGGTGGGCTTCAAGCACTTTATTACAATTTTTTTTTATTAAAACACGAAACAAATGTTGTTACTTGACGTGCAAAGCTCTGAATACAATTACGTGACCGAGTTTTGTGTAGATCCGTTCTGCATTAGGAATACAATGACCACAATTTGAGAACCACTTGAGCGAGCGAGCGAGGGAAGGTGAATCAAAGGGCAGCGAGATTGAGGTGGGGTGAGCTGGCACAGAACAGAGAGACATGGACATAATTTCAGCTCACGTCGTCCCCAATTACAGCCAATTACGGAGCTCGTGGGACGCCCGTGACCGCTGGGTTACCTAGTTAGGCCCTCGCCGCATCCAGGGGTGCCAATAACGTAATTACTATGTCACCATAACGACACAATTGGCACACTTAATATTCCACGCTGGCGAAGAAGTCGTCAAGTCACTCTTTGCATAAGACAGAATATAAACACAGTCAACTTTGGTTATAGTGAACATTCGGCTATAGTAAACCTAAATCGTTGGTCCCGACCCGCATACATTAAAAAGTACAGTAATATTTCCGTTTATAGTGAACCTTAAGAATTGAAGTTACAAGAGTTGTATCCTGACAAATTTTTATTTGAAGTCAGACCTTCTTGTATAAAATTGAAAGAACGTGTTGAAAACAACATTCTAAGTTTCTTACTCCTTTAGTCAAAGGACAAAGGTAGAATTAGTGATTCTTAGACAATGAGCTGTACTGTAAATCCAGGCAACCCGTGACAACCTTGTCTCACTCCATCGTCGAAGGGTTGTCATTCTGTTCTCAGGTTCACTATTCTACTGTTATTTCTAATCCTCCACCGTCAAAAGCTTGTCTTTGTTTCTCAGAGCGTATTCCGAATCTCACCGGTGAGCAATCCGATGGCATCACGGTGTTCCGAATTCCACCGATGACGTCTTGATGCTCCACCGGTTTCGCACCGGTGCCATCAACTTGCAGAGGTGGTGGCAGTCTCCATCAGCCGCCATCAGTAAATCTGATTGGTTCTTGTATAGGGCGGGAATTAGCAGACGAATAACATCGTGCACTGTTGTGTCATGGCGGTGTGTTCTGCTTTAGTTCTGCTGTATTGTTTGTAATGAGCACAACGTAAAAACAATATGTTAATGGCTTATGAGCGAACATGTCAACGGACCCGTTATTACTACCGATTCAAGAAATAAATTGTTTATGCTATCTTTTCTTTGAACGAGATGGGAGTACGAAAATTTCGCAAAAATCTTGCTAGCGTAGCACAGACAACAACTTGTACAGTCGCCATGACAGCCATTGATCCTTCCAGCAGCTTTGTTCCTTATTTCGCTGCAAAGTGACGTCATTGATGCCACCGGACCGGTGAGATTCGGAATACGCTGTCAGAAACATTTCCATTATGACGGATAGCATCAAAACAACGGAAAATGAAATTGCCTTATTTTATAAAAAGGGAACGGACATTATGTCCAGAGCATAAATGAAGGTAAGATTCCGATGGCTTTCAAACTCCATCAACCTCCTCCCAGTTTCCATTAAGTGACCCGGGAAATTCCAAGGCTGAGTACGCAGTCACACCATAACAGCGTTTGTCATTTCTACCTGATTAGTAGACACTTCGGATTTAGTGAATCTCGGATATAGTGAACGAAATATGCTAGTCCGCAGAGGTTCACTATATCCGGAGTTGACTGTATGCTGTCGGTTCGTCAGTAACGTCCGGGTCTCAGTTGTAGTCAGGGTCTTTTTATTTTATACTCTAATACTAGTGACAGACTAAAGTCACTAACCACGATTATCGACCTAATCGCGATCGTGGTTGTAGTGCGTCACCGTCCCGATCGCGATCAGAAGCTAAATCCTGTTTCCAGAACAAGATAATCGCGCTGAGGCACGGCCCAGTGGACGAAAGTAACATTTTAGTAATCTTTGTTTTTTAATCATATTGATTTATACTATTTAGGAAGTCGTGATAGCTTCTGCTGTGGAATTTTGTTACCCCTTCCATTATATTATATAAAAGAGAAACGAAAATGAATGGCTAGAAAATGGCATTTGGCTACTATTAGACGTAGGCCTATTGGAGAAATTTAATGCAGATGAGAGAAAAATATAAAAAAAAATATTATATTAACAAATGACAGACGAATTATTCATATATGGAGGGCAATAGAAGGCTGCTGAAAGATGTTTTATTTCTTGTTTATTTGCAATTTTGTAATTAATTGTAATGTAATGTGTATGAAATTTAAATATTTGAAACAATGACTAACTTTACTAACAACAGTAAATAAAAGTAATTTATTTCGATGCTTAATCTGCTAATAATCCTGCTTTAATACTATTGGTGTAATATGAATAATGATCGACAATCCACAGTTACAAATATAATAATGTCATATCTTCACGATGCCAACAATCAACTTTATAATTTTAAATATTAAGCTCGTTCTCATCGAAGTTGTCACGTAGCATTTCCAATTGTTTGCTTTCATATTTTCAAATCTGTTACAATTTTGTGCTACACGTGTTTATTATTGTATGGGTATGTATTTATTCACACTGCAATGGGTATATACCCGGTGGCAGTGGTAACTAATTACACTCAATAAAGACAATAATAAACACAATTAATAAAAATACTAATAATTAATACTAACAATAATTAATAATAATAATAATAATAATAACAGGGAACATCCTAAATTAAATGAAGCACGATCAGTTAAAATAACATTTAAAGTAAATCTAATTTGTACCTTAAACCTATGTTCGAACTAAAACCCACGAGTATGATATGTTCATATCTGCACAAGTACCTTTCAACACTACACTCATTTCGCTGTCAACTCACTCACTGCACTTGAACTACGACACATTTCACTGATTCTATCCTGATTTCACTAACACTTCAAAAACATTTCACTGTTCAAATACTTTGCACTGCCACTATAAACTATAAAGCTTGTAGGAGAAAGAAATTTGAGTGAGGAACAGTCAGTTATTGTCGGGTGACAGAAGGTATAAGATCAGTTAGCTAGAATGTCAGTAAACCACTGAAAAGTAAACTTCATGCTTACGTTAGTGAATTTGCTGCCAGTGTGCTTTCAACCGATGGAACAGTTTTGTTATGTAAGGTTTATGGAAAGACAGTTAATCACGAAAAAAAATCTTTTATCAGTGAACACGTGACACCTACGGAGTAAATATGTAAGTTAAGTTGATATAATTTAAACTCATTGCTAAAATTAATATATTATGCTTTTTTTTTAATTTATAATGTATTTTTCAAAGATTATTGTGCCTTTTTTGCCTGCCTATTTTAATTGTTATAAATGCCTAAACATCCGGACTCTATTAATAAGTTTCTAGGCTATATGTGTTGTTTACAGCCTTCTTGCAATCGTTTAATTGTATTTCCTGTTGCATTATTATAGTCACGTCGCTCTAATTTCCGGCAGCCAATCGCGTTGCAGGTCGGCTACATTTAAACGTTTGCGTCTTGTGATTCGCTGAGGAAGACGTTAGTCATTTCTTAAGGCTCGATAAATACTTAATATAATCGCCCGCCATTTTGGCTCTTTCGTTGGCGTTCGCAGAAAGCACACGAAGACGTTATTTGCCGCTCAATTATTTGCTGAATTACAGTGCGTTTGATTTATTATCATAGGAGCTACGACATGATAATGTTTAACGGTGTGGCAAATAGATTCCTCGTATGGTAGCTCGGCAACGAAAGAACAAAAATGGCGAACGATACTACCTACCCCTACCTAGACTTTATAGAGTCCTCACTTCCTAAGACGTAAGCAAAGAGGAGGAGTCACGCCGGGAATAACAGCGTCGCGACTATAGTTAGGGTACCCTTTTTCATTTAGTTATTTACATTAATAATATTAATTTTTTTATGCTCGACCATGCCGAAATGTAGTAATTCTACACCTGGTAGCAGTCCTTTAATGCATGTCATTAAAGTACACCTACTCATTAAAGTACAGGTGTTCAGCCAATCACAACTCAGCTTACAGGTGTTCAGCCAATGACAAGTCAGCTTTGTACCGTTATAAAACCGCAAGTATCGATTATTCTCGGATGTGCAATCGAAACAGAATTAGCGAAAAGTCACGGAGGCTGGAAATCCAATACTGTCGCCGAAGGTTATGTTCTGTTACTATAATAATTAGCGTTAATTGTAAATAATATTCAAATAAATTCAATTTGTCATCTCGTTTTTCAATGTCGAATTCAATATTCAAGGTTAGCTATATTAAGTTTAACGGGATTACATCAAGGTCAATGACATTATTGTTCCTCGGAAAAAAAAATCAATACTTTCGCGCCTGCGCTCATCTCACAATTCACGACCTAGAACAAGGTCACTTCCGATCTTGTCAGATACAAATAAAATGTATACATCTAAATAATTTCAAGTTAGAAATATGGTCGAGCATAAAAAGTCGTATGAAACTTGCCTATAATGGTAATTAAGACGCTCGTATGAATATTATGAAACTCGCTTGCGCTCGTTTCATAAATAACCATACTTGCGTCTTAATTACTATCATTATAGGCTCGTTGCATAATCTAATAATCTATTTTTTTATATTTTATTGGGTTATTTTACGACGCTTTATCAACATCTAGGTTATTTAGCGTCTGAATGAAATGAAGGTGATAATGCCGGTGAAATGAGTCCGAGGTCCAACACCGAAAGTTACCCAGCATTTGCTCGTATTGGGTTGAGGGAAAACCCCGGAAAAAACCTCAACCAGGTAACTTGCCCCGACCGGGATTCGAACCCGGGCCACCTGGTTTCGCGGCCAGACGCGCTGACTGTTACTCCACAGGTGTGGACTGTACTAATCTAAAAGTTTGTTTAATAATATACAAATTTAATGTTTTTTATTCTTTTTTTCCTTTTAGTTTTGTGCTACTGTAATTATTATAACAGTTTCTCTTTTATAAGAAAGTTTTTGTGTAATTGAACATTATTAATTACTTTATTCACTGCTGATTTCAAATTATGTACGTATAAATATGGAGGTGAGGAACTGAAAGAATGACGGGCGTAACTATGTATATCAAATTAAATAAACAACTTTTCTGCATCTTTCTTGTTTCTTTTTTTTTTTTTTATCCAGAAACAGAAACCTGTCGCCTGCAAAGAGATTTTCTTATCAAGAACGGAAACAGTGCAATGCTACCAACATTAGAATTCTGTGCAGTGTTGGTAACACTAAGGAGGTAATTTATGACGAGATAAGCGAGCATACACACGCGCGCGCGGCTGTATGTCATGGGAAAAGCCTGTAGCGCCTGTGAGAAGTTGGAAGCTAATCACAATCCAACAAGGAAGACAAGGAAGGATGCGGGGGATGGGGGAATTAAGACTTGGAAAACTTGAGTAAATATAACGAAGTTGTCGACTGATGGAACTCGAGAAGTAACTGATTACACAACGTCAAGTGGAACAGAAGTAGAGATTCGTTCATAATTAAGGGAAAATATTGAACCTCATTAGTAGAACATCGGATTGCTCTCGGGTGTGTTTTACTTGTCGAGAGAAGGAGAGGCATGGCTCTGAGCGCCGGCAGATAGGAAATGCATGGGTTATTTGGATTTGTCGTCTACAACATGGCGGAAAATAACTCGGGTGCTCGCCTACGCTGAATAAAATGACGACATTCTTCCCTTTGTTTCTACAAGTGCAGTTTGACACAAATGTCAAAGGTTAAAGGAGAATAATGATACAGTAAACGAAGCAGTTAAGGTATCACGTGATTTTCTAATAAACACGAAAGCAGAAATACATGATTACTTATTTTTATTTGGACAAACTGCAAACGAAATGCCAATACGAAATTATATTATTTTTCCTCCGAGAACTTCGGCAAATATGCCGAGGAGGAAATCTATTTTTCTGAGATTAGCCTATTAAAATCATGTAAATATGATTTTTATAACATGTTCACGTTATTGCTATAATATTAATTGATTTTACATTATTCTTATACTTTTATTTTACAACATTAATAAACATACTACGCGAAAATAGTGAAACAAGATTTTATATGTTATTCCACAGCCTTCCTTATTATCCATGGATGCTGTCATTGTTACAATCGATATATACGGCCAGTTACGTTTCATATTGTATTAACAAAAAAGCATCAATAATTTTATTATAAATATAGGTTAAATATAAATATAAATATAATTTTTTATAAATACAGATACAGAACTGAAAACTGAATCTAATTTAAACATAACTACACATTTCACCTTTGCATGAAATGAAAACTCTTTGGAAAATTCAGACCAATTCAGATGTGTCTGTACAATATTTATTGCAATGTCTTATGCGTATCTCTATGCGTATCGTTTCCTAAACGAGTCCTCGTAACACGATATTTCAAATCGATAGCGACTTCGATTCGGCATTTCTTTTGCAGCCCAGTATTCGTAACTTGTGATTGGAGAGTAATGGTTTCCTCAAATCAGATCATGTACAGATAGGGAACTAAAATTTGGAGAAAATTATGATGGAAGTTCACCTGTATGTAGGCAACAATTTTACATGACTGTCCACAAGTAGCATATACACAGGGGCTTTTGTTTACTGCACCTGCGCAGTGTGTTGTAAACGAAATATATAATAAGGGAGCTCCAAATTTTATTTCCGTATCTGTACTTAAGGATACTTTACCCTTTATATGTTAATTGAAAAACATAGAAAATTCTTCCGACTATACAAAACCTTTTGCTAGACTATGCCATTAAGAAAGTCCAGGATAACAGAGAAGGTATGGAATTGAACGGCTTACATCAGCTGCTTGTTGATGCGGATGACCTTAATATGTTAAGAGAAAATCCACGAACTATTAGGGAAAACACGGGAATTTTACTTGAAACAAGTAATGAGATACGTTTTGGAAATAAATCTCCCCCCAAGAAAGACAAAGTATAGGCCTATGATTATTTCTCGTGACCAGAACATAGTAGAAATGGAAATATAAAAATTTATCCTTTGAAAAGTGGAACAATTCAGATATCTTGGAGCAACAGTAACAAATATAAATGACAATCGAGAGGAAATTAAACCCAGAATTAATATAGGGAAATGCCTGCTATTATTCGTTTGAGAAGTTTTGTCATCCAGTCTGCTCTCGAAAAAGCTGACATTCAAAATTTATAAAACAGTTATAGGCCTATTACTGGTTGTTCTGTACGGTTGTGAAACTTGGACTCTCATTTTGAGAGAGGAACAGAGGTTAAGGGTGCTCGCTAATAAGGTACTTAGGAAAATATCGGGAGCTAACAGAGATGAAGTTACAGGAGAATGGAGGAAGTTACACAACGCAGAACTGCACGCATTGTATTCTTCACCTTATACGAGTATTATTAGGATCATTCAATCCAGACGTTTGAGATGGGTAGGGCATGTAGTATGTATGAGTGAATCCAAAAATGCACAAAGAGTTGTAGTTGGAAGACCTGAGGGAAAAGGACCTTTGGGGAGGCCGAGACGTAGATGGGAGAATAATATTAAAATGGATTTGAGAGAGGGACGTGTTTGTTTGAGACATCCGACCGCTCTCTCGCAAGGAGGAAAACAAATTGGCGATTAATGGCGGTGAATTGGGCCTATCGACCCGTAAGAGTAAGAAAACTTTATTTTTATCTTTTCTTTTATCAAAGCATATGTTGAAAATGATATCCCCCTTTCGAGATACAAGAATCACATCGGAAAACTTGTAGATATTCAGACAAGAATAGAGCTAAGTCCTAGGAAATATTCACGCCGATTAACACAAGAATACGACATGTCACAAAGATCTAAATCAAAAGGACAGAAAATACGGCACTTTCAGCCTTATTGTGTGACGATTGCAGCAAGGAAATTCAGCCATTTGTGTGAATTTTTGTGAGTGGAAGTTGCAATCTGATCATGACGGTAAATGACACACGAAAACACATGTATTCATTCGCGAAACATGAAATAGTTCATCATTTTCGTAACTTTTAGAACTTCTAGTATTTTCCTGTGAATTTCATTAGCAAAATTGCACTAAGCATTCAATATAAGCTACTTTCAATTCAATTTGATACATTATATGCTGGAATTTTTTTAAGAACTGAGTTACTATTATCACAGTCTAGTATATACAGTCGCGAAGCTCAATACGTAATAAATATGCAAACATTAGATAGTTGCTCACCACGAGGATCGCTAATATCGCCTCATTACAGGCAATGTAAAATAGTACCGTCACAGTCTATTGTTTCTAGCACCCTCAAAACTCAAGCTTCGTGACTGTATATAGTAGACTGTGCTATTATATTGTATACTGATTCTACAAAAAGTTGGTAACTTTTTGAAAGTGTAAATCTGAGATTTTCATTAACGGCATGCTGTAAGGTTCTGTGTATTATATCTTTAATGTATCAGTGATGTAGGACAGAAACTAAGAATTTCTTTTGCAGATTCCGTTGCCAGTAAATTAAAAGGTATTACAATGCGTGCCTATTCTGCAAGACTTTAAAAGAAAAAGTGCACGAGGTAATTTCGTCTTCACGGAAACCAAGACACGTACTTTATTCTTGTTTCACTCATGTTTTATTCTATAAGAAACTCACTCAGAATTCCTTTCTCTCTCTCTTTCACGCAGAAATGCGTGTTTTCGTGACCGTTTCCATTGCTATGCAGGGCTTCTCACCACTAGCCCGTCCTCTTAATATTCAGCGAGTAGGAAGGGACGACCAACCTCCATTTTCTTAAGCTCTGTACAAGAATTAAAAGTTTTTGTTTGATTTTTCCATATAATTCTACAGCGGAGTTCACTTGTATTCTTTTCCCGTGCAAGGGTCGGGATAATAATGTAAAACAAGGCAGTTCCTCAATTGAGAGACTCTAAATTGTGACTTGGAAACTGTCAAGAGAAACCAGAAAAGAAAATAGAGGGAGGCCCTTATTGTTTATACCAATATAACACTACAGTGATTAGAATTGTGTGAACATGTTGAGTGGATAAAACGACATTTTTCATTCCTTTTTTAGAAATAATATACTACAAACTACAAGAACAATAATCGACGAACTCTTCAAGACAAGAATAAATTTAATTTGCCATAAAAATTCGTTAATTTTTATTGAATCTTATTTCTTATGTGACTACTTCATTAGTTTTGGACTAATAGTGATAAAATAATCAAGAACTCTCATTATATCTGTATTATTGCTTCATAATATGTTGTAAGAGCAAGGAAACTGAAAGTGAATCTATTAAATAAGACACAAAATCCAGAAAAGTTCTTCTTTGTACTTCAGATATTCAAATCTATACTAATAATAAATCTGTAACCGAAATTGTTCTGCTTATTTTCTCTTTTCCAAAAATAATTGGTGTTAACACATATAATTAATCATCTTGAGGCCGAAAATCGCATTTTTGAAATGTTTGTATATCTGTCTGTCGGTCTGTTTGTCTGTCTGGATGTTTGTTACCTTTTCACGCGGTAATGGCTGAACGGATTTCTATGAAAATTTGAATATGAATTAAGTTTGTTCTAACTTAGATTTTAGGCTATATGGCATTCAAAATACTTTATTTAAAAGGGGGGTTACAAGGGAGCCTGAAATAAATAAAATTAAATTAAATTATAATGTTCTAAAAACAAATTTTAAAATGTATTAAAAATCTGAGTAGGCCTATCTTTTGGTTCTTTAACATTAAAAATGGATTCCCAAGTAATATTGTTTATATTACAACAGAAATCTATTACTCTTTCTGTGGTAAATAAACGTTCTTTCCAACAATTTGAGGTTGTGAATATTTAATTTCAACGTAAGAGCAGAGCGGTCTCAATATGGAAAAATTTTACCTGAATGTTATATGATTCCCGTTGACTATTTATAAAAATGTTATCGAGGCATACTTTTCCTCTCGTTGGAGTTGATTTACAGAATAGTTGTGAATAGTTCTAGACATTGGACAATTTTTAATATATTGCACATACTGTAGGCTACAAGAATATCTGCATTATATTTACGGAAAATTTAAAAATACGCCATTGACAGAAAACATTCCTGCTTGTAGTTTTACAGCTCTTCTCTCCCTGAATACTCCATTCTGCTGCTTTACGGGATGCGTTTGAGTGGATCGGAGACCTTACATTTTGGTCATCGATTATTTAAGGCAGCGGTGGCGAAAATGTAATCGTGCGCCGAGCCACTGTGTAAACTGCAACGTGCAGAACACCTATGGAGGGAGGCGGACACCCGAAGGGGAACTGAAGTAACTGTCTGACTTATTAACGGATTGAATAATTTCGAGGGAAAAATTGTTCCGGAGCCGGGTATAGAACCCGGGACCTTTGGTTTAACGTACCAACGCTCTACCACTGAGCTACTCGGGATCTCTAACCGACACCGATCCAATTTTTCCCTCTATATCCACAGACCTCAAAGTGGGCTGACAACCAACTTCGAGTGCACACTAACTCCGTGTGACTTAAATTGTGGTTATCTGTTAACGAACAGTGACGTGTATTATGCAAATCAAGATTTCAGGTATAACTCCCTGTAAAGTTGATTTGAATAATTTCGAGGGAAAAATTTAAACCAAAGGCCCCGGGTTCGATACCCGGCTCCGGAACAATTTTTCCCTCGAAATTATTCAAATCAACTTTACAGGGAGTTATACCTGAAATCTTGATTTGCTTATTAACGGATTTTCATTTTCCTTACGTCAAGCACTTAAATATAATTTTATACAGTACAAGGCTACAAACTAGTGTTTAGTACTTGTAACGAAGAAAGAAATGAGCAACAATTGAACAATATCACAACCTAAAATTAGCTATCATCAGAATGTCTCTGCGACAAAGTTTCAAAATCAGGAATTATGTCAGTTACTGCCGGTCGTAGTTGATCACGAAGGTATTTGTCTGTCAGTCGTGATCTAAATTTGGTTTTTACTATTTTAATTGTTGAAAATAATTTTTCACAAACGTAAGTTGTAGCGAACATGGCTTCAACAGAGCAAGCGAAAGAACGAAGCTTCGGATATTTATTTTTTGGCAAAGATTTGAAAGTTCAACATTTGTCAAGTCCTTACATCTAGCTTTCATTTGACATCACATAGTAAATCAGTGAGTTCAAATTGAAGAGCTAACCGCATTATTCGTACATCTGCTGAAAAAGGGTCGACGTACAGAGATGATGATGATGATGATGATAATGATGATGATGATGATAACAACAACAATAACACTTAACCTTTTAATGTTTCATCAGTAACATGTAGTATAATGCCGTTTTATGTTATACAACCGTTTTCCTCGTAATACTTGTGAACAAACCATACATTTAATATTCTCATCATATTGACAGCAAAAAAATGTGTCGTCCCATCCTACTTGGAACTTTCGTACATGGTTTCGAGAGAGACATATGCCACTCACAGGTCAAAGACAAATACAAATGGAACGGAGTTTGACTCCAGTGAGTGAGAGGGTGGGAGTTGGCGGTGGTTAGAAGCAAGCGAAATGCACAGCTATCACTGCGAGCCACAATGTCTCGCGAGTCACGTTCTCGCCACGGCTGATTTCAGGGATAATTACATAATGTCCAATAAAATCATAAAAACTGTGAATCTAAATCTGTTTCAAAAGTATTCATTCACTGAACTACATACGAATGTAAACAGAAAACTGTATGTTCTCAAATCTAGACAGCACAGTCCAAGGAAACTTCAACAGAAGCTGAACATTATTTGATTCGTGAATTATCACACTTTTATTTAACTTCCTGAATGATCATAAAACAGAATATTAAACACCCTGTAGTGGAGAAATTCGTAATAGCCGTTACGTTTCATGCTACCTGCAATAACGAGAAAAACAGAACAAAGCCCTCTGTCTCCCCAATGAGCGAGACCGGCGGTCCAATCTGGGAGTCAAGCAATAAAAATCAAACGTGGGGAAAAACCATTAGGCGAAGAGAGCGGCATACGTGCAAAACACTTTCGAGGGTATGCAAGAGCGTCCGTACGTCATGCAACCACTGCGCTGGTTCATTCTATCGAGGCGGGTAAGTACGAGTAAATCGACACCATTCTACAAATCTGCATCATATTATTTTAATACGTAATTATGGCTAACATACTTCAAGCAGCAATTTCCATGGATTGCTACAAAACAGGTATTCAAACAGTGTTGTTTTCCATTCCGCTTTACTTTCACTGTCACCGTAGTAAAAGTTCTAAAACTTGGTCTGCATATTTGCTCAAATGCAGAGCTCTGTTCGATCAACTGCTGAATAATTTACCTTGCCATAAGTTATTTTTTATTTGCGTAATATTTTATTACTTTTGAAAGTAATTCACTCTTTATTTTGTGAATTCTCTTTATTTACTGTAATCTTTCATTTAGTTAACGATTCGCTTTCTGGTTCATCAGGGATTATCTCTCCAATATAGGTCACAATCCTATGACATTTTTTGGAGAGTTATTTGTAAACATGCTACTGAAGCTAAGTGGCAACTGTGACCAGTATAGGATGAAGATAAATGCAAACCAAAAGAAGACCATGGTTATCGGAGAAAAATAAAAATGGCAAATGTGAAAATTCGAAATGAGACAGTAGAAAAAGTAGACTGCTTCAAAAAGATCTACTTGGAGTGTATACTATACGTAAGTAGTAACATGAGCTGCTGCCAGGAAGTCAAAAGGAGGACAGCAATGACAAAGGAAGCTTTTAATATAAAAAGAAGAATGTATTCTTCTGGCTATTTATTGTGCTTTTCAGTGGTTCAAATAGAATGTATAAATAATAAACAGTTTTATGTCTCTTCTGAAACTTATGGAAAAATCACATACGTGGTATATATATATTTATTTATTTATTTATTTATTTATTTATTTATTTACTTATTTACTTATTTACTTACTTAATTTATTAATTTATTTATTTATTTATTCATTTATTTAAACTAATAATTGTAACATAAAATATAATATACACAGAAAAGCTTTAGCTCGCCCCTGAAAGAGAAGAACTCGTGCTCAGGGGCGGATTCCTGAACTGAAATTAAGAAGAATATAATAGAATTTGTCTTATGTCTACTACGCAATAAGAATATATAAATTTAAATTTAGAATTTTTCAATTTTTATAAAATCCATACATAACTTTCTAAATGTAATACTAGAACTATTAAAATTGACAAGATTAGGATATTTAAATATAAATAAATTTGTTATATATTCTTGGGCCTAAATTACTACTACTACTACTATGTGCCGGATCTGCTGCTGAATCCGCTTATCATGCTAAACGACGCAAATATGAACATTTAACATCAAATTACATCTTCGTCGCTTTTGCAGTTGAGACCTTTGGTCCGTGGTGTAGAGACGCTAAAGATCTACTCACCCAAATTGGTACAAATCTACTGTCCCGTACCGGCGATCCTAGATGCATCAATTTCCTTCGTCAACGCATTGGAATAGCGGTTCAGCGAGGGAATGCTGCCTCCATCCTGGGATCATTTCCTAACTCTATTTCGTTAGAAGAGATCTTTCTCATTTAATGTGTAGCGTACCTGCTTGAGCACGGGTAGAAAGTTCACAAGAACAAAACTTCCACGAAGAAAGGAGAGAGGATGTCCGATCTTTAATGAAGCCATGGTCGAGAATATCCACAAGGCGAGGTGCTCCCCATCGGCAACATGAAGATCAACTCTATGTCTGAGTTACGACGGCTGCCCGGCGTCAAGAGCATGGGCGATGCGGAATGCCCCACGCTGCTGGACATCGAGATCTGCAGCGAACAGGACGACCCCAGGCAGCGTCCCAACTTCGGCGTCAAGCGCAAGATCTTCGAACTGGACGCTTGCCAAGGCATCGGAAAGGTGTGTCTGGTGTACATGGACAAGAGCGAGTGCGAATCCGATCTAAAACGAGAGGACCCCAAGATCTGGCTGCTGGACAGAAGTTTCGAATGGCACTACCTGGCTGCAGACTTCACGCAGTACTTCCGCATGATGCTGGTACACCAGGGTCTCCCCCAGTGGCAGTTCAAATTCACGCCCATGGACCTAACACCGTGGGCTGAGCAAATGTTCGTGTTGATCGCACCGCATCTGCTCCAATCTGGTGTGAATAACCCACTCACACAGAGCGTGGACTGGTGTGACATGCCGTATAACCACCTCGACCCTGCGATCTCCAAGACGAGAGCGAAGAGCTCCAAGAAGAAGGCAGACCCAGCCAAGATCAAGCCATCCTGAGCAACTCTGCGGGTGTACGAGTCATAACAGAGCGGCAGAAACAACTTCTGTAATACGAGTATTACACTAATATTCGTGTTTATTTAGAAATTTCATGACTTTCCGTTTCAGTGTTATAGAAATTAAAATTTTTACGAATATAAAAAAAAAAGAAATGGAAAAATAAAAAAGCTACTATGATTAAATACTGTATTACAAATACTGCAGCTAGATTAGATCTAGCCCATCGATATGCTTTTTATTCATTTCGATGATCTGAGGCTTAACCTGTCGAATTAATTTACATCCTCGTTTGTTATTTGGCAAGATTTTAAAGGTGTCATAACGTTGTTTGAATCTAGCGCTTGTCTCCATTGTACACATCTTTGTTATACCTGATGCTGAGCGATAATGTAGTATCGATGTAAGGGTCGTGATTAATTGATATCGAACATTCTGTTGCATAATATGATTTGTCTATATCAAATGACTAATATTTAAGTGTAACAGACCGAGAAAGTTCATATTCCTGTCTCACTTTTCGCGCAATTAAACTACGTACAGTACGCCTTGCTATAACGACCACTTCTCTGACACGCTTGTTTCGCTTGTTGACGCTTCACTAGGCGCTATATTTGAGTTCCTAAGACGACAACTTACTTCTTTCATCCATCTAAAGTAGTGATTTCACAATGCACACCCAAAAGACGCTATGAATAATCGCATTATGTAAACATTAAGGGGGTATACTCAATTTTGAGCATTATAAATAAGGACAATTTTTTTTCTCAGAAATCAGAAAGTATATCAAACTCAAAATTTGTGAAATAATATGCACTATCTGTACTTCAAGAAACAATATTCCAACATTAAAAATTATTTATAATTACCCGCAATTAAATATTCAAAATGACACCTATGAAATAATATACAGTGGGAAAGTTTTCTCGCCTAATTTTCATATTTCCCAATATGTTCTTATGATTCCTTTTGCAATCTATTCTTAAAACTTATAACTGAATCGGTTATTGTTGAAAGGAACTATGTCCACTTTTTAAAGTTTTGAGATAATCGAAAAAAACTGATTTGTGAATAATCTATCGAAGATTAAATTGTACACATGAAATATATGTGTACAATATATTTTGGTTTAATCTTCGATAGATTATCCACAAAACAGTTTTCTTCGATTATCTCAAAACTTTAAAAAGTGGACTTAGTTCCTTTCAACAATAACCGATTCAACTATAAAATGTATCAATCTTTCCATATGATATACAGGGTGATTCACGAGGAGTTACCGCCACTTATGAAGCTTATTTCCGAAGATATTCTGAGCAAAAACTGTCATATAAACATGGGTCTTATTCTCAATATTTTCAGAGTTACACTAATTTGAAGTTGTTAAAAATACACTTTTTCTTTCATTTTTAAGAGTAAAAGAATGTTATAGGACTAAATAGATAATTAACTACTCAGAAGTATACTTTAGTTGACTAGTATTCTGAAGCTTAAAGTATGTTGTTAATTCCTTTGTATATATATTTGTTTAATTTTTAACTAAAAATTATATTATTCTTACGTTACAGATCACACGACTTGTAGCAATTTGATTCTTTACAGTTAAATTTTACATCCTAATGTAGTCTTAAAGAGTTACAAAATAAAGTGATTCGTAACCATTCTTGTGATAAGTGCGTAAGAAAAATGTAAGTTTGTAGTTAAAAATTGAAAGGAATTTCTTTATGAAGCTATAATGGAATTAACAACATATTTTTAATTTCAGAATACCATCCAATTAAAGATACTGTATACTTCTGAATAGTTCATTCTCTAATTGTAACATTCTTTCACCCTTAAAACTAAAGGAAAAAGGTATTTTAACAACTTCGAATTAGTGAAACTCTGAAAATAATGAGAATGAGACCCATGTTTATACGACATATTTTGCTACGTTTTCTAGAATAAGCTCCGTAAGTGGCTGTAACTCCTCTTGAATCGCCCTGTATATATAAATTGTTTATATTTTTATGTTACTGAATTATATTAACTTTCAGAACACTTAATATTTTATATTATTTAAACTATTCATGTTGCGGAACTGATTCTGGTACATTTTATATACGATATAAGATATAAGAACAGATTGAAAAAGAAATCACAAAAACTTATTGAGAAATATGTCAATTATGTAGGTAGAGCTTACCCATTGCATTTTTAAAGACGCCATTTTGAATTTTAGTTACCAGTAATTACAAAACATTCCTAATATCTGAAAACTTTTTCTTAAAGTAGGGATAGTGAACATTTATCACACCAATTCTGAGTTTAATCTAATACTCTTTCTGGTTTCAGAGAAAAATTATATAATTTTGTTCTTATTTACAGTGTCCAAATGTGGATGTACCCTTTCAATTTTTCAATTAACTCTATTTTCAATTCGTACCAAGTGACGAAAGAACGTATATAGTTCATTCATTCATGTAGTGTTCTCCAATCTTTCCTATTTTCTATCTTCCTCTTTGTTTCCTTTTGGATTCATATACCTTAATGTCGTCTATGATCTGATATCTTCTACCCCGAACTCTTCTCCCATTCACTATCCCTTCTAGTTCATCATTCAGCAGGCAGTGTTTATATCTGTTCATTTTTCCGGTTTACCAAAAGCAATTACGTGACTGGAAACTGTTGGTACTTCCTTACATGTGTCACTAGCCACTTTTTGAAAAACAAAATCTAATCTGAGTTATGGTAGTTTAGGGAAAAAATTAAAGAAAAAGTTACTAACATTGATTTTAAAAATCTTGAATACTAACAGCTGTACAATATTCGAGGCATTCTCGAACGAAAATCCTCTATCGCACCAAAAGGTTTATCTCTGTCTGTGAAACAATTAATATCATTTAAATACACTCCCAATAACCGCCTGTAACGTGAAAAAATGTTTTCACGATTCAAAAGCATCTGCCGCCACAAGAAACGCAGTTTCCAATTGAAATTTTCAGTCATGTGTTGATCGTAAACTGCAACTCTTCATTGATTTTAGACAACAGGACCAGTAGAATTAGGATATGAATTGTAAATAACTTAATTATGTAACATGTTTAGTTAATATTTCATTATAGCCTATGTAAGTTTGTTAATGTGCATGAGAATGATTTTTATATTTAAGTGTGACTACTATTTTCGTCATTGTTTCATTATGTATTTCACTTCTGGTAGTGTGGAAGAGAAGACCTCATGGCCTTAACTCTACTAGAATGACTGACTGACTGACTGACTGACTGACTGACTGACTGACTGACTGACTGACTGACTGACTGACGGAATGAATGAATGAATGAATGAATGAATGAATGAATGAATGAATGAATGAATGACTGACTGACTGACTGACTGACTGACTGACTGACTGACTGACTGACTGACTGACTGACTGACTGACTGACTGACTGACTGACTGACTGACTGACTGACTGACTGACTGAATGAATGAATGAATGAATGAATGAATGAATGAATGAATGAATGAATGAACCACCTCTGCCTGAACCTCTGAGGAATAATGTAAGTTCATACTCATTAGCATTCCTCCTGTTATAGGAAATGTAATTTCTCTTTATTTATTTGAGCATATTTATTGACACCTTTTAAGGGAATGTTTACATGCATATTTAGTAGTTTTTAGAGCATGAATTTCCGGGCCATAATCATTGTAATTCGTTACATTTTTAGTTTCATATCTTAAATAATGCTATCACATAATATTTTCACATCAAAAAATACAGTTAAAACTTCAAGAAAACAAAGAGTATACAGCTAAAGAATACTATCCGTAATAATAGGGAGAGACAATACCCTAAAGACAAAACGAAGAGGTAATAAGCATGAAATAAGGAACAATCTTATTTGTATACCGATCCATGAAAACGCGCCTGAATTGTTGCTTAATGTAAATGTGAAGAAAATGTAACCTCATTCAAAACAGGTTGTTACAGACTAGAGCAAAATTCAAAAACTGAAGTTGTGCATTAAAAGGTTAGAAAACACTAGTTGCGATATCCCTGAAAGAGCGACTGTATCCTGGCGGTGCAGGGTTAATCCTACCAACGCGGTAGAACAGCAAACGACACAGTGGCGGCTCGTATACAGACTCTTCCGACTTGAAACCGAAGATCGCTTACTCTATTGTGGTGGAATATAAAAAAAATTACTTTTACAATTAAATTATCTTTACCCGTTTAATCTATATATGTATGCATATTCGCCTATAAATGTGCCTGTATTTCGACGTAATCTAAGTAACTACAGATCTATATGCTTATTTATGAAAATCCTCAACGCGACAGCCCATGTAGGACCAAGGCGGGCCAACTGACTGCTGCCTCACGCCTACTTATCTCAGCAGAGGTGAATGATCATCAAACCAGAACGGGGGTAATATGTGGTCAGTAGAATGATCTCTCCAGCAGTTATAGCTGGTTTTCGAAACCGGATTTCACTACCTATCGTAGCTCCCCAAATTCACCACGATTCTGGGCGGGCACCGATGCAATACACGGGCCGAAACTTCATGGGAAAATTCCTTCCTCATAAGGACTCTTTTCTATCAACTGTTCCATTGTTGTTGCTATGGAAATGAAATAAACAGCAAATTAAAGGTACTTTTGAGAGAGATAGATTTTTTTTTTTTTTTTTTTGCAAATTCATAACAGAAAATAATGGCTTTCCCTTAACAAATGCGAAATTATCTTATTCAGTGTTACTAAGAATTGAATATAACAGAGACTGTCCCAGCACAATGAGAAGATCCAGAACTCTAAAAGATAGAGGTATGGACCCCCTAGTGGAAACCTGTAAACAAATTTGAAGATATCGGTTCCATGTAAGATAAAGAACGTTTTGATAAACCGAAGTTCATTTGTCTTTGATGCTCACTTTAACACTTATTGTAAAATATAAAACTTTCCTAAAAATTAAAACTTTAAGTGTTAAAACTGTTTAAAAAGGTAATATACCTAAATTTGTAGAAAACGATGTGGATGTTGCGATGGTTTTATAGGAAGTGCAAAAAAATATATAAAATTCATAATATGCAACATGCAGTGAAAATCAAGTTGCTGGGCGACAAGCAGTTGAGTTACTCAACCGTGGCTAACGAGAAAGACAGGCTTCGGCACGAATTGGAGTCACGTGATTATCATGGTCTAGTCATGGCCATATTGACAATCGCCTAATATAAATGCATGTTCAAAGTTCTAAAAAAAAAAAACAAGGAATTGCTATATTAAACTCATGTTAAACGTGCATTTATATATAAAATTGTTCAATGTTGGCCATGTTATGACTAAGAATGTGACGTCACGCCGTAGCCTGTATTTTTCGTTAGCCACGTACCCAACAGTGTGACGTATTCTCAGAAATTGGTTTATACCTGAATAAATACTGTTTTATAAAATAAATGGTATTATTATGATTATTATTATTTTATTATTATTATTATTATTATTATTATTATTATTATTATTATTATTATTTTACAAACATATTTTTAACAAACTTAGAAAGCTTTCAAATCTTTCGTGACTTTTGAATAATGCTATATAATTTTAATTGGTTATTTTACGACACTTTATCAACTACGATGGTTATCTAGTGTCTGAGGGAGTTGAAGGTGATAATGCCAGCAAATTGAGTCCAGGGTCCAACGCCGAATATTACCCAGCATTTGCTCTTTAATAGGTTAAGGGAAAACCTTGGGAAAAAACCTCAACCAGGTAACTTGTCTCAACTAGGATTTGAATTCAGGCCCGCTAGTTTCACGGTCAGACGTCCTAACATCGTAACGTATATCCAAAATATGTACTACTTCAAAATATAACCTACATTTAAAAAAACGTAAAAATATGCATATATTATATGACAACTAAGTTGATAACTGTGCCATCTACATCGTAAAAACAGGAATCAGACATCATTTAGGCTACATCTAAATACAGAAACTGAATTCAGAAGAAAAGTATTCCAAGTCATAGAAATCCAAGGTCTAACTACGGTTTCACAGAAACTCGGAACAGGGATTTATGAGAACACAAACTGATTATATTTTCGATACTATTGGCCATACTCTATAGTATCAATGTCGATGGTGGTTCCAACTATAGTTAGATATTTCCAATTTTACCTGCTGATAAAATTGCATTAACTTCACCAGCGATGCACTGATTATCAATAAAATATTTTTGCATTAACGTGCAAGATAATCTATTTAGCTTCAAAGTAATCGCATTTTATACCAACTAACCGTGCAGCTTCGACATAAAAATGCAGTACGAGGGAAGGAGCATGCAATACGACACAAACAATGGAATTGTATAGGTTGTATTAAAACATTCCATCTTCTATCCAGCAGTATTTTATAAGAACAGGTATACCTAAATTACCAAGTGAGAAATTATGCTTGTAGCCATGATTTCCTGTCCCCAGTAACTTACTTATGGCTTTTAAGGAACCCGAAGGTTCATTGCCGCCCTCACATAAGCCCACCATCGGTCCCTACCCAGGCCCTACCATCATATCCCACCCTAAATCCATTTTAATATTATCTTCTCATCTACGTCACGGCCTCTTTTCCCTCCGACCTCTCAACTAACACTCTATATGCATTTCTATTTTCGCCCATACGTGCTACATGCCCTGTCCATTTTAAACGTCTGAATTTAATGTTCCTAATGATGTCAGATCAAGAATACAATGCGTGCAGTTCTACGTTGGTAATGTAACTGTTTTATAAATTCTAACTTTCAGCTTTTTTAGAGCAGACTGGCTGACAAAAGCTTCTCAACCGAATAATAACAGGCATTTCCCTTATTTATTCTGAGTTTAATTTCCTCCTTCAGAATAAATTATTATTACTATTATTATTATTATTATTATTATTATTATTATTATTATTATTATTATTATTATTATTATTATTATTATTATTATTTGGAGTAACGGTTAGCTCGTCTGGCCCGGGTTCGGTTCCCGGTCGGGGCAAGTTATCTGATTGAGGTTTTTTTCCGGGGTTTTCCCTCAACCCAACATGAGCAAGTGCTGGGTAACTTTCGGTGCTGGACCCCGGACTCATTTCACCGGCATTATCACCTTCATCTCATTCAGACGCTAAATAACCTAAGATGTTGATAAAGCGTCGTAAAATAACTTACTAAAATAAAAATAAAAATTATTATTTGAGATCTTGTTTGTGCCCTAGAACCCTACAGTCCTTTTATTATGCTGAAGTAGAATCCAGACTATCAATCATATGGCATATGCTTCTAGGGATCAAGTCAGAAGATGAATGATGTTTTTATTGCCCAGAAGCATGTTGTGAGATACATGGCAGGTGTTGATAATCGCACATCATGTAGGGAATATTTTAAGAGTTTTTATATTTTAACAATTTATGCTTTATATATTTTTGAGCTTATGGATAAGAATCAATTTTATCGAAATAGTGATTTCCACTATTACAACACTCGTTTTAAGGAAAATTTTAATATTCCAACACATCGATTGACAAGTTTCAACAAAACTTATCTGGTCTATGGCTTAAAAATAAATAATGGTTTGCCTCATGAAATTAAAAATACGATTAAGGTATTTTAAAAGATACATCAAAAGAATTTCAACAAACCTTTCCCCCTACAATTTAGATGAAATACGTGTGGATTTACATTGGTCCTAATTTATTGCATTTTTATCTATTTTAATTATTTTCTGTTTTAGTTATTGTTCTCTCTCTCTCTCTCTCTCTCTCTCTTTTCTCTTTGACAAATCCTATGGTTTTAACTCTTTTATGGGTGAATAAAAATGAAATGAAATTAAATATTATTATTATTACTATTATTATTATTATTATTATTATTATTATTATTATTATTATTATTATTGTACGAAATGGAAATATAAAAATTGGAAATTTATCTTTTGAAGAGGTGGAGAAGTTCAAATATCTGGGAGCAACAGTAACAAATATAAATGATACTCGGGAGGAAATTAAACGCAGAATAAATATGGGAAATGCCTGTTATTATTCGGTTGAGAAACTTTTATCATCCAGTCTGCTGTCGAAAAATCTGAAAGTTAGAATTCATAAAACAGTTATATTACCGGTTGTTCTGTACGGTTTTGAAACTTGGACTCTCACTTTGAGAGAGGAACAGAGATTAAGGGTGTTTGAGAATAAGGTGCTTAGGAAAATATTTGGGGCTAAGAGGGATGACGTTACAGGAGAATGGAGAAAGTTACACAACACAGAACTGCACGCATTGTATTGTTCACCTGACATAATTAGGAACATTAAATCCAGACGTTTGAGATGGGCAGGGCATGTAGCACGTATGGGCGAATCCAGAAATGCATATAGTGTGTTAGTTGGGAGGCCGAAGGGAAAAAGACCTATAGGGAGGCCGAGACGTAGATGGGAAGATAATATTAAAATGGATTTGAGGGAGGTGGGATATGATGATAGAGAATGGATTAATTTTGCTCAGGATAGGGACCAATGGCGGGCTTATGTGAGGGCGGCAATGAACCTCCGGGTTCCTTAAAAGCCAGTGAGTAAGTAAGTAAGTATTATTATATATTAACCTCTATACACTCAATTTCTTAGCATCCAACGTCTCCATTAAGATAATGTCTCTGATTATTGCACTCATACAACACAGAACTGTGCGCACATTAAGCACTGTTTGTACAGGACTGTAATTCTGCATAAGATTAGGTTGTTCCAATTGTGGATTAAGGTCTTTAATGAGGATATTCAGCACGGATGAAGTGCAGAGGTTTAGATGCAGCCATTTCTTGAGTTGAGTGTGCTTATGTCACAACTGCAGACATACTTGACTGCACATTGCGACGTGAAATGCACCAGACTCTGACTCGGGGTAAAACGGGGACAGGAGTCACCCGCCGTCCGAGTTTAACGTCACCGACATAGAGGATGCACTAAGCAAATGCAGAAGTACCGAAAATCTACTTTAAATATTTTACTAAGCGATGTGTATCAAATTGTTTGCTTGTTTATCGTCGCAGGACTGGTAATGGATGTTGTTTGAGGAGATCGGTCCCAGGACTGGCCAAAGAATTACCTTAAAGTCGCCTTATAGTTGGGAAAAAATCTCAGAAAATACTCAACTAAGCAATTAGCCCATGAGGGACTCGAACCTACGCCGAAGTGCAGCTAGAAAGTAAATCTCTCTCTATAGAAAACACCATATGAATGTAATAGTCTGAAATGTTGCTATGCAACATGCAAGTGACATGAGATCGTGACTAACGAGAAAGGCTTCGGCATCAATCGTAATCACGTGGTTATCATGGTCTAGTCATGGCCATCGTGACAATCGCCTAATATAATATGTTCACAGTTTTAAAAAGAACAAAGGAATTGCTATATTAAACTCATGTTAAACATGCATTTACATATCGTCGTCGTTCTGGCAGAAATCACTAAGTCCAAAATATTGTTGTTTTAAGTTACAGCGATTTTAAAGTTTAATCAAAATTTTAAAATCTGTTTTAGCATGATTTAATCTATTATTTTCTTCTGATTACATCTCCTAGTTAATTTTATCGACATAAATGTGAAGTTGTTTCTATGTAGACACGCATTATTTCTCCAAAATATCCAAAATAATGGACTTCGTCAATTTTGTACTTATTGACTTCTGCTTGAACGACGACGATATAAACTTGTTCAATGTTGATCATGTTATGACTAAGAATGTGGCGTGCCATAACCTGTCTTTCTCGTTAGCCACGATCAGAATAATAATATGACGCAACTGACTGTAGTTCTTAAAGAGACTGACTTCAGAATAGTGTGACGTAACTCATTGGCGTTTCTAAGCGACTTCAGAATAGTCTGGCTTAACTCAATGTAGTTGCTAAGCAACTGACTTCAGAATAATATGACTTAACTCTTTCCATTGCTAAGCAAATGACTTACAGAATAGTCTTGCTTAACTCACTGCCGTTGCTAAGCAACTGACTTCAGAATAGTCTGGTTTAACTCGCGGCCGTTGCTTAGCAACTGACTTCAGAATAATCTGACTTTACTCTTTCCATTGCTAAGCAAATGACTTACAGAATAGTTTCGCTTAATTCACTGCCGTTGCTAAGCAACTGACTTCAGAATAGTCTGGTTTAACTCACGGCCGTTGCTCAGCAACTGACTTCAGAATAGTCTGGTTTAACTCACGGCCGTTGCTAAGTAAATGACTTACAGAATAGTCTTGCTTAACTCACTGCCATTGCTAAGCAACTGACTTCAGAATAGTCTGGTTTAACTCACGGCCGTTGCTAAGCAACTGACTTCAGTATAGTCTGACTTAACTCATTCCCGTTGCTAAGAAACTGACTTCAAAATTGTCTGACTTAACTCATTCCCGTTGCTAAGCAACTGACTTCAAAATTGTCTGGCTTAACTCATTGTCGTTGCTAAGTAACTGATGTTAGAAGTTTAAATGTTTTATCGCATTATTCATTCGACTTTTCAACACAAAAGAGTTACATTAAAGAAGAAACACGAATATTCTGCTAGAATTGAAAACGTATCATCATCTACAAGGTTTGGACTTTTACAGTCCATTCCGTCCTCATTAATCAAAATCATTTAACCAACGTCTTCTAGGTCCTCCAACTTCCCTTTTCCCATTTGGATAATAATCCAACAAAATTTGCATTCTTTCTACAATGCTATTGAAGTGTTTTGTGTGGAGTGTGGTATTGTATGGGGTAGATATACGGAGATTACGTTAAAGTAAAGAGAAGCGAATAGAAGCATTTGAAATGTGGATATGGAGAAGAATGGAGCGAGTGAAATGGACAGACAGAATAAGAAACGAAGCTGTATTGGAAAGAGTGGGTGAAGAAAAAATGATGCTGAAACTGATCAGAAAGAGAACAAGGAATTCGCTGGGGGTCACTGGCTGAGAAGAAACTGCCTTCTGAAGGATGCACTGGAAGGAATGGTGAACGAGAGAAGAGTTCGGGACAGAAGAAGATATAGATGATAAACTATATTAAGATATATGGATCATATGCGGAGGCAAAGAGGAAGGCAGAAAATAGAAAAGATTGGAGAATGCTGGGTTTGCAGTGAAATATCCCTCCTGAGGCATAATACTATGTATGTATGTATGTATGTATGTATGTATGTATGTATGTACAACGACGATCTATCAAGTACAAAGTTATCTAGCATAGGTGGAATTTATGATAGATAGTGTTTGACAGGATGAGTCCGAGAATTTACCACGGGATTATATGATATTCGCCTTACAGTTTGGGAAAATCTCGGAAAAAATCGAACCAGGTAATTACTCCAAGTTGGAATCGAACCTATGCCGTTCTAAAGGATAAATCTTCTTTGTAATGAACCCTATAACACTGGAAATGGATTGTAAAAGAGCATTCCGAAGCATATACACCAGACTATAATCACAAGTAAATTATCACTGATTTTAAGACACAACGAGCCGCCACTGACAACTAAAGTTCTAATCGCGGAGTGGTAGCTTGAACGTGAGTGTACTTCGACTTAAAAGTAATGCCACTGTCCTGGGAGCTAAACTGCACGGCTATGCTATACGGCATTCTCTGTAAATGCCACGTGAGCTCGGTAGAGCACTTCCTGCTAAACTGCAGTTATTATGCTCGCAGTTGGAATTAAACCAGAGTTAAAACTTGATCCGATTAATGGAAGGGTGGAGGAGGAGAGATTTTACAACACTGGACCAAACAAAGCATTCAGCAATACCATACTGCACGCCAGCGTAAAAACCATGCGGTTACATTAAAATGGACAAGGAAAGATGATGACGGCGAATGCGATGATGATGATAATGATGATGAATTGGAGGAGGGGGGGAGTCTGCAAAATAGCGCGCCGGATTGGGGTAAGTTCGTGGGGTCCATTGACTGTGGCCTGCATAAACACATTCATTTCCGTCGACTGCTAGCTCATAACGCAAGGCGGACAATTAAGGTTACCTTGGAAACCGGGGCTCTATACAAAGATAAGACTGCGTTCGCACAACATATGTGTGCACTAACTTGTGAGAGAATTCACATCTTCTATCCCATACAGCAATTTTACAGTGAGATCTTAATTACTAGAATAATCTATATATATAATTTGAACTGGTAATGGAAATTACGGGAAAACGGTTGAACGGATTTTAATGAGTGACCCCTCATTTTCATGCCTGGCATCCAAAGTTTTTCGGAAAAGTAGTAGTTTTCAGTGAAATGTCAATTTTCCTACATAATTTTCCTATTTTCCAAAATCCATCTGTTGTCAGTTTTGAGAATTATTTTATTCAATCACGGCCGACTTGATTGAATTTCAGTACAAAACACACACTACAATAAACAATAGGCTATTACACGAAGGCCTGCAGGATTGCCGACATATTTAGAGCTCAATTCAATTTGTTATTAAAAACTGATTCTGCAGTGTATAATTTTCTGAATACAGCTGTGTATTGGATATTCAAATCTACGAAACTTGAGGTGGTTTGATGATATTATTACTATTACAAATTAAATATTATTATAGTTAATATCATGATGCATCTATTTTTTTATTAATTGTACATAATATTGATGCTATATTGATGACATGAAAGTGAAACGTTTTGTGGTTATGTAAGTAAATGTAGAGAATATCTTAATTTAGATCTTCATTTCTATTACTGAGTGGTTGCTATATATAACTACAAAACTTAAGATAATAATATTGTTATTAAAAATCAAATATTTTTATACTTATTAACCCAGTGGGGTTGGGTCATTTTCATATACTTAATGGCGGTGTAGTGTAGATATTGATATGTGTCATTGTCTTCAGTATTGGCTCGAGAGAGCGCAAAAATTACAGTTCCTAAGGAAAGATAAAAAGGAATTACTTACTGATAAAATAAGACGCCTAGAAAATTTTGTAGTCTCCAGATCATTTCAGCAAGATCTCTTAGTCGGATAAAATGATTTTACGCTCTACATTTCAAGTTCTACATGCAGCAGCTATACGAAAATGCTATTGTTCGAAAGCTTAGCAAACCTGACATTTTTTTTAACTTTTGCCTACAATCCACAATGACCTGAAATAGCTACTGCTATCGTCCTGACATTGATACTTGCGTTTTCGCCTTGAAACTCAAAAACGGAAGTTGGATAGGTTCAAGAAAAAGTATTTGGCGTAAAAAAATCCATTCAGAGGGAGTATGTTTCATTATTATGGAAGCAAATAACTATCAAAAAGACAAGTATTTTTCATTGAAAATAAATCTGAAAAATTTTTATTTGAACGTCTAACGAACTTACTTTGCAGCAGTATTTGCTGCACAAGCCACTAGTTTATTTTAAAACAGTTAAAAATCTATAAATACATAGAGAACCGTAAGCAATGTCTTTAATTCTGGTAGCTGATTCCTTTAGTAAAGAGCAACACAAAAGTCAAATACTGTTTTGTTATATTTTGAATAATTTTCCAGAATACGTAATTTTTAAAATACGTGAATTATGAGATCGTCCGACGCTGTAGTCAGTACGTTGTTGTGTTGCTCTGAACAATCCCTTCATCTGACTTCTTCTAAATAGGGAAGTGGAAGAACATTGCCACGTACAGTCTTAGAAAAAAGTTTTGTTGCAAAGACACTTTTTAAGTTCCAAAAAGAAGGCAGTGCGCATGATCAGAGGACGTGCGACCTGGTTCACAAGAAAGGACTAGTTGAAATGATAAAATCAGTTTTGTTTCGTTGTATGTCTGATCATGCGCACTGCCTCCTTTCTGGGACTTACAAAGAATCTGTGCGACAGAACTTTTTTTAAGACTGTACATTGTTCTTAAACTCGTAAGGAAAAATACAGATGCTATACTGTTTAATTTTTGTGTTTAATATGTGTTAGAGAAAGGAGAATGAACATTGCCCATTTCACGTTAAACAAAGTCTTGAAAAATTTAAAATAAACTCTACAATCTAAACTTAATTAAATGTTTAGAGAACACAGAAAATAAGTTACGTTTATTTCAAATACATTTAAAAGATTAGAAATATGTCTACACTCCCATTTCAATTGAATATCCTACAGAACGAAAAAAATAATGATGCTTATATCACGTTATAAAAACAAAATTTCAAGGCATTTAAAACTCTACAGGCGAAAAATTAAAATATTATGTTACTTATTTTACGTAAAACGAACAAAATTAAAAGTATTTT
The DNA here is from genome assembly GCF_040183065.1 of Periplaneta americana. Classification (NCBI taxonomy): domain Eukaryota; kingdom Metazoa; phylum Arthropoda; class Insecta; order Blattodea; family Blattidae; genus Periplaneta; species Periplaneta americana. The sequence goes on from NC_091132.1 coordinate 18,467,288, forward strand.
TAAATTCTTTCGATTTAATTCTAATTAAATATTCGGTGAACACAGGCAATAATAAAAGCTTATTTTACGTTATACAAATCTACTTAATGATTACTTACTTACTGGCTTTTAAGGAACCCGGAAGTTCATTGCCGCCCTCACATAAGCCCGCCATTAGTCCCTATCCTGAGCAAGATTAATCCAGTCTCTACCATCATATCCCACCTCCCTCAAATCCATTTTAATATTATCTTCCCACCTACGTCTCGGCCTCCCCAAAGGTCTTTTTCCCTCCGGCCTCCCAACTAACACTCTATATGCATTTCTGGATTCGCCCATACGTGCTACATGTCCTGCCCATCTCAAACGTCTGGATTTTATGTTCCTAATTATGTCAGGTGAAGAATACAATGCGTGCAGCTCTGCGTTGTGTAACTTTCTCCATTCTCCTGTAACTTCATCCCTCTTAGCCCCAAATATTTTCCTAAGAACCTTATTCTCAAACACCCTTAATCTCTGTTCCTCTCTCGAAGTGAGAGTCCAAGTTTCACAAACATACACAACAACCGGTAATATAACTGTTTTATGAATTCTAACTTTCAGATTTTTTGACAGAAGACTAGATGACAAAAGCTTCTCAACCGAATAATAACACGCATTTCCCATATTTATTCTGCGTTTGATTTCCTCCCGAGTGTCATTTATATTTGTTATTGTTACTCCAAGATATTTGAATTTTTCCACCTCTTCGAAAGATATCAATTAAAATATAATAATGCAGTGAAAATACCATGTCAATCGTAGATTTTTCTTTTAGAATTAAACTCAGGAGAGTACCTGTGTATCTGCCATGTTTAGTAAAGTGCTAGGAAAACCATATAAATTTATCTCAGAAATACTAAAAGAACGCTTTTGTCCTACTTTTGTACATTCAATATTTTATTTAACAACAGATTCGTCATTTTTCTATTAATAATTCACTATTCCTTAAGGGGTTAGGTATAGCTTACAGTAGTTAAATTTTTGGAAATATTAAACATTTTTTCCTCCATTTCTGTACCTTGTACAAAAATGAAAATTGGTATGTGTAAAACACTGTCCTTCTGCTATATGAAAAAAATAGTTTTACGATTAAAAAATTATTCATATATTTTTTATCAAAAATTCGTAATGGTGGCAGTTCACTGTACAGTGATGAAGCGTTTCCCTCATAACTCATAAACTTGTTAACTTTTCATGTTCTCTCTCTATTATTTTATTGCTGAAACTCATGTTTACAATATCATGCTCTTTCAACTATATTCCTTAATAATTTGTTGTTTTTTTTTTTGTTTTGTGTTAGAAAAATATATTGATATTTGACCATTTTTTAAAATGAATTTATTTTTTATCAGACAATCTATCAAAGGTACAGAAGTGATCTTGCATCGTATTGTAGGTATGACATGCATAAATATACACAAAAAAAATCACAGAATGTTTGATAGGTTTTGAGTTATGTGGGAAACGCTTCATCACTGCACAATAAAATGAATTTTGGAAGAAGAAAAAATGTAAATAATTTTTTTTAAATCGTAAAAAATATTTTTTTCATATAGCAGAAGGTCAGTGTTTTACACATACTAATTTTCATTATTGTACAAGATAGAGTAATGGAGGAAAAAAAATGTTGAATATTTCCAACGCTTTACTGCAGTAAGCTGTACATAACCCCTTAAAATAACACACGAGATTTTTATTTTCCCTAGATAAATTTGGTCGTAAATAATTATATCCGTAAAATGAAAATGTGGCATTGCCTATGAAAAATATAGATATCAATAAAATAGCAGATATGTGAATGAAAACAAGGGATATATGACTTTATTTCAATTAAACTTGGCATGAACACATAATTAAACAAAAATAATTTACGTGTAGCTTCTTCCTCCCTGGCTATCCCCTGAATTCACCAATGGTTCAAATTGTTGCGACTTGAATTCAAACGAAATGAAATTTGTAACTTAAAACTTGTTACACTGTTCGCGTTTCGAAGTATTGGCCTAACGTCATTTCAGTCAACAAACGAGTGAACTATGAACAGAAACCTTGAATCCAATTGGGAACTACAGCAGGATTTGTATAAACATGTCGGAACACTGAAAACAGACGTTAATGTGGAAAACTAGAGTATGATATTTACACACATGCAAAAAATAAAACATGCTATACAAGTATGTTGCTTCATTCTTATTGCATCGTTGCGACTACAATGAATATGCATCGTTGCCAATTCTAACTCATGTACAGAGTTAAAGAATTTCTAATTTCCTGTGTTTCTAAATTTAATAGATTGATGTAAGGAAGTCATGGTGTTATTGTCATCTCCTTTAAAATACAAGTCAATTACTAGTAGTATGTTATACTGCTACACATTTTTTTTTTTTTTTCAGATAAATAGGCACAATTTTAAATATATAAGCTATCATATGACAAAAATGATGATTTTCTTAGTGAACGTTACAATATTAATATTGGTGTTCCTCAGGGCACAGTTCTTGGTCCTACTTTGTTTTTGATATACATTAATTATTTATTAACAATTATTTTAGTGGGTTATTTAACGACGCTGTATCAACTACTAGGTTATTTAGCGTCGATGAGATTTGTGATAGCGAGATGAGGCAGAGGATTCGCCAGAGATTACCTGGCATTCACCTTATGGTTGGGGAAAACCTCGAAAAAAAACCCAACCAGGTAATCAGCCCAAGCGGGGATCGATCCCGCGCCCGAGCGCAACTTCAGACAGGCAGGCAAGCGCCTTAACCGACTGGGCCACGCCGGTGGCTCTTTTTTTATTAACAATTGATTTACAAAACCACAAAGGTGTATTGTATTCTTATGCTGATGATATAGTACAACGTGGGTCAAAAATAGCTTTCCCCCAATATTCGTTCCTAGGTTTCTTACTTGTACACATATCAGATGTCATAACTTGAATAAATGAATAGCTGGTGTCATAAATGGTGGGTTGACAACCATGTTTGTCTGTCAACTGTTTTTCCATTGTCATGTCTTGAAAACAGCCCTCGTTTTGCCGATATGCAATTAATATGGCAGCAGGATGGAACACCACCTCATTTTGGTGTAAGAGTGAGAGATTCTTGAACCAGCAATTCCATGAATGGATTGGCATTCGTGGCACAACAGAATGACCACCCATATTATGTGACCTGACACTATGTGATTTTTCGCTGTGGACTATCCTGAAAATGATGTTTTTGCCCAGAAACCGCAGGATATGCATCAGTAGGGACAGATTATCGTACAGTCATCCGTGAAAATCGATGAAAATCTGAGTTACGTTCTTCCATTTGTAAATCAGTGTCTAAACGTTATGAATAGTGTATCGAGAAACAGAGTCTCCATTTTTAACAAAATCTGTAAAGGAATGTGTAATCAAATGTAAATTGAACGTAATTAAATGTAAGGAAGTGTTTTGGAAAAGCGACTTTTAACCCACCCTGTATTATTGTTTGGGGGAAAATCTTAGCATGACACTTATTTTAACTAAAATAATGGAATAATAATAATAATAATAGGCCTAATAATAATAATAATAATAATAATAATAATAATAATAATAATAATCTGTGGCGCTACAGCCCGTGAAGGGCCTAGATCGACCAGCCAGCTGCTGGTGTCACGTCCACATGCCGAAGCAGAGGTGGACGATCATCCAACCAGACTGGAGGTATAGTGTGGTTAGCACGATGATCCCCCCAGTCGTTATAGCTGGCATTCGCAACCGGATTTTGCTACCTATCGTAGCTCTCCAAGTGCATCATGATCCTGGGTGGGCACCGGTCCCATACACTGGCCGAAATTTCATGAGAAAATTTCTTTCCTCCTAAGGACTCGAACCAGCGCGCATTCCGTAACGCGAGTCCTAGGAAGGATGCCTTAGACCGCGACGCCACGAAAATAATGGTTTAAAATTAATATAATCATGGTTTGATTCGAATATTCTTTCCCTTAACACTGCTAAAACTACAGTTAATACTTTTTCATTAACTAGTAAATCTTATAAATTGCCCAATCCACTGCTTTGCCCAAGGGCCTATAACGCTGTTAAGACGGTCCTGGAATCATCCTGTACGCCGTACACTGTTGCCTATATGCAACATAGTACAGCTATACACCTGTCAATTTTTTCCTTAGTTTTTTTTACTAACTTTCAGCTAATCTAATAGACCATACTCGGTATCATCTTAACAAAACACCATTTCTCTATCACCAATTTTACAGATGCTAGATATCCCAGCAGTTGCCAGCTTGTAAAATAATATAATCGAGTCCACACCTGTGGAGTAACGGTCAACGCGTCTGGCCGCGAAACCAGGTGGCCCGGATTCGAATCCCGGTCGGGAGAAGTTACCTGGTTGAGGTTTTTCCGGGGTTTTCCCTCAACCCAATACGAGCAAATGCTGGGTAACTTTCGGTGCTGGACCCGGACTCATTTCACCGGCATTATCACCTTCATTTCATTCAGACGCTAAGTAACCTATATGTTGATACAGCGTCGTAAAATAACCCAATAAAATAAAATAAAATATAATCGACGTAGAAAAAGTTTTTAATAAATTTACAAAATAAATTGATTGAAAGAAGGCAAGGCCTTATTTTCTTACATAATGCATGTACATAAATAGTAAATAATGAGCTATTTCACAATTATTTACTTACATAACTTCTCTTTACGTATATTATATTTTCATTTGTATGGGAACAGTAGCAAATATAATAAATTTACAACAGAAATGAATATTAGATTTTATAATGTCAGTTCCGAGTGACGTAAACCACAAAATGAATAGCTAAATTCCATTTTAATGCTCTTTTCTGTAGTTATTTTGGTTAAATTGCTCTTCATTAACAAAAGTACAAAAAGCGCCAGGAATTATGATTATACTTCGTAAAAAAATATTGATATGACGTCATCCATTATGATTTGAAACGCAAATTACAGCAGTCTAGTGATCGTCACTTGTCGAAAGGTAACAAAGCAGTCATCTCATTATAGATTATCATAGGAAATCAAAACTTGTAATGGCTTTGAACTCCCCCTGTGCGGAAATACTTTAATTAACATAAAAGCCACATATTATTAACATTGGTCAGGTATTGATATATAATACCATCAGCTGCCCTTTCGCTTAGAGCCAATATACCCGCTATACTGGAAACTATCGACTCCAACAGATTACGTTTAAAATACAGCACGATAATGTTATATAGGGGAGAGTTGGATAAAACAGGATAGTATGATAAAAACGGGATACCCGACTTATTTCGTTGGAAAGTGCTGCAATTTACCGAATGATGCGAGGACTTTGTTCTTAGACTAGAAGGAGACATTATGCAGTGCTCACATGCAGACCGAACACGTTAATTTTTGTTGTGTAGAGAAAAGTTTGAAATCAGCTGCTTAACTACATTGTTTCGACTGATTTTAATTGGCACATTCTGGAATTAAATTTGCAGAGTTATATAAATAAAACATTATTAGTCTTTAATTCTTTGCAAAGAAAACCGCTGTAGCTTTTACCGTTTTGTTGTGACGCCATGTTTTTCTTTACAACTCCTAGTCGGACAAAACAGGATACCCAATGGTTTGGCATATTATATTGCATATGTGGGATTTCACTTTAAATTCTGAATTGAATATGTTCTCGCTATGACAACCAACAATGACAGTAGTTAGGTAGAAGAGGATGAAGACAACGAAATCAGCTGCTTAACTAAATTGTTTCGACTGATTTTAATTGGCACATTCTGGAATTAAATTTGCAGAGTTATATAAATAAAACATTATTAGTCTTTAATTCTTTGTAAAGAAAACCGCTGTAGCTTTAACCGTTTTTTGTGACGCCATGTTTTTCTTTACAACTCCTAGTCGGACAAAACAGGATACCCTATGGTTTGGCAAAACGGGATAGTATCCAACTTATATTGCATAGGGCCTATGTGGGATTTCACTTTAAATTCTGAATTGAATATGTTCTCGCTATGACAACCAACAATGACAGTAGTTAGGTAGAAGAGGATGAAGACAACGACGAATTCTCTAATTCAAAATCTAAAGAGGGATGATGAAATAAGTCTGATTAATTCCATCACGACATTATATTTTATGAAACAAATTATTAATAAATTTACATAAAGAATTCAAAACATTGCTTGGAACAAGAAATACTTACAAAGGAGCTTCATTTATCTTTATTTCTTTATTTTCAATAATTATATTCAATAATTTCTTAGGTGATATTCTTCATTTAAGCCCACATGCATATTGTAGTACTACTAATACATCAAAAAAAGTTTTGCATCACCAGTAGAAGTGGTATTTACGCTCCAATTCAAGAAATATTCATAAAAACATTTGAAAGCTATCCTTTTAACTGTCTGAAAAAACGTAAACAATGTTGAGAAACAGTAGAAGTCTACCCTAGAAACCGAATGAAAAAGTAAACAGATGTAAAGAGTAGTGCAAGAAATCTCATCTCTCAGCGAATAACTCTGGGTAAAACAGTTTTATTTCGTTCTAAAGAGGTTGAACAATAGAAAGGCAGTCAATTACGAACTTCAACCGTGCGAGGATTGTTTCTCTATGTCAGGAAGGACTGTCTTCAAGGCAAGTAGCGAGCCTCTTAGGATTGAACCAGAGTGATGTGGTACGAACCTGGAATCGCTTCCGAAACCCAGGTATTGTCGACGACATGTCTCGTAGTGGTCGTCCACCTGCAACAACAGAATGTGATGACCGATATCTGCGAATTATTGCCACGGGAAACGCTGAAAATACTGCTGGCATGATTAACAAAGACTTTCAAACTGCGACGGGTAGACGCGTAGCCAAACAAACTGTAAACCGATTACGTGATAGCAGACTGCACTCCAGACGTCCATGGCGAGGCCCAACTCTTACACCTAGGCACCATGGACGTTACACCTGGGCAAGAAATCATCACCAATGGACTGTACAAAACTGGCGCAAAGTTCTATTCACGGACGAATGCCGAATATTCCTTGTGCCAGATAATCATCGACAACGTGTGTGGAGAGAATCAGGTAATGCTGCACGACTCAGACACCCCTACAATCAAATGCAGTAAGGTAGTGGGTCAGTGATGTTTTGGGGTGGCATTATGTGGGGTCGCGGACAAAATTGGTGTCGATCCAAGGGATGCTGAGGGCTCCACAGTATAGGGACAACATTCTTCAAGCCATATAGGCACCCTTTAATCAGCACTTCGCAAAAGGATTCATGTTTATGGACGATAATTCCAGAATCCATCGTGTGGCTGTTATCAATGACTTTCATAATCGTGAAGGAATTGCCAGGTTTTAATGGCCCGCATGTTCTCCAGACATGAATCCAATTGAGCATGTCTGGATTCAACTAAAGAGAGCCATTCTTGCGCGCCCTGACCCCTCACGCAATCTCGAAGACCTATGCAGAGTTGCTGTAGAATGGGACAGAATGGATCAACAGTTGATAAATGTGGTGGTAGACAGTATGCCACGAAGAGTGCAAGCATTATCAATGCAAGAGGAAGCACTACTCTCTATTGAAGTTGCTAGGATAGAGATTTGGTAAGCTTACTCAAGCCAATACTCAATTTCCATTTGGCCATCCACACCATTGCTATAATTTTGTCAACAACTGTTATTTTTTTGTCAACAACTGTTAAAAATAAATATATTTGCATTCCTTAGCTTTCCTTCTTTTTACCTATTATTGAAGGTCTGGTTGACAGGTGATGCAAAACATTTTTTGGTGTGTTTATTATGCATTATAATAAAAACACGCATTTTTTCAGTTCCTTAACAATATTTTCTTTATTTTAAATAAGTATCCTATTTTACCCAACTAGTCGGCCAAAACGGGATACTTGTGCACTTTCCAAGAAAATTGTTTTCCCACTTTAGCTATATCATTTAGAAGTGAAAATCAAAATGTATTATGAAAGTACATAGAATAGTGGACTCATAAGTAAAAATTGAATTGTTTCCTATCACTTCAACAGGAAATATACAAGATTCCGTGTTAAGTATCCCGTTTTGACCAATTCTCCCCTACATTACGAAAACAAAACCGTAGGTACTTCTGAAAGAGAAATGTTTAAGATAGAGTTTTATTGTTAATTTAATTAAAATTGACTGGATTTATTTATTGATTTATGAATTTATCTCTATTTATCTCTGTCTATCTATCTATCTATCTATCTATCTATCTATCTGATTGAACGTACCAGCGCTCTGCCAACTGAGCTACCCGGGAACTCCACCCGACACCGTCTCAACTTTTCCATTTATATCCACACAACTCGCGTGGGCTGACGAAACGCCAGAGACCCACATCGAGTGCACACAATCTCTGTGTGACTTGGAATTGTGGTTTTCTGTTAACGTACACAGTGACGTATACAGGGTGTTTCAGAAATACTTTGACAAACGTTGGGGGCATGTTCCTCACACCAAAACAAGAAAAAAAAGTTCGTATAAACATGTCTGAGAAAATCCTTAGTTTTTTTAGTTATTAATGAAAGAACATGATGAAACATTTGTTAGATATTGACAACTTGGTAGCAAGTGTTGCAATTTTCATAAATTCAGAAACTCATAACAAATATTCAAAATGTCCTCCTCTTGCTTTCACACACGCATGTACTCTTTGGCAACACAGTCATCTAGGATACAATGAGTACATCAGCAGACTTGTATCGATAACAACATTCGATTATCTAACAAAATGAATATTATTGTCGGTTACAAACTTTAGTTAAGTTGTTAGATTGTATCTCAAAACGCGTTGAACGTAAACTTTCATTGTTAAGAGTTTCTGAATTGATTAAAGTTGCAACACTTGCTACCAAGCTGACAATATCTAACAGATGTTTCATTATGTTCTTTCATTAATAACTAAAAACTAAGGATTTTCGGACATATGTTTATATGAACTTTTTTTTTGTTTTGGTGTGAAGAACACGTCCCCAAGATTTGTCAAAGTATTTCTGAAACACCCTGCAAATCTAGTCTTTCAGGTAAAGCTTCCTGTAAAGCAGATTTGAATAATTTCAAGGGGAATATTGTTCCGGGGCCGGGTATCGATCCCGGGACCTCTGGTTGAACGTACCAGCGCTCTGCCAACTGAGCTGGACAGAAACTTACAGATGTATTCACGTCAAAAATTCACCCAATCAATACATTTTGTAACGTGTGGTTAGCACGATAATCAACCCAGCTGTTACGGTTGACTTACGAAACAGGATTTCGCTACTCATTGTATGTCCCCAAAATTCTTCTCATGATGTTCGGTGGGCACCGGTCTCATACACTGCCTGAAATATTATAAGAAAATTTCTTCCACTATGAGGACTCGAACCAATGCAAAGCATGACGCCTTAACCATTCGGCTAGGGGACGGAACAAAGCAACAATTACTCAACATAATTAAATCAATACTACTGGACACATGCCACACTGTAAGAGCCATCGGAGACTGAGATTGTTAGACATACAGAAACATTGCTATGTCCGTTTCATTAACATTGTACCAGATTTATGCTGCTGCTAATAATTTTTTATTTTATTTATTTATTTATTTAATGTGCTGTACAACAGCCAGTGGCCAATTACAGTTCAGCACAAATATAACAAAAAACATAAAACAAAAATAATTATTACACATAAATATAATTACAATTAATTACAATAATGACGATGAATGGATAACTAAGAATATTATGAGACAATGTTAATTGAGTATAATGCCTAAAATAATACATAAATGATAAATCGTTGCCAAGAGCAAACAAAGTCTATACATTGAAGGGATCGAATTCGCAGCCATGCATGTTGGCATTTTTAATGCATCTGGAGACTGGTGAAAGAAATTTCGAATTTCTAATATAGAAAAGTTTGTGGGCTCTCATATCTTTTGTTGGAATACGTAAGGTAATATTGTTTAAGAAAGAGTCACAGGATATATCACCTTTGAGGACTTTACAAAAGAACAGATAATCTAGCTCATGGCGTCTAGCATATAGATTTTGACAATTAAAATATTCACATTTTCTCTCATAACTATACCCGGAATTAATGGGCAAAAATCTGAATGAACATAAGGATATAAATTTTCTTTGTATATTTTCTAATTTAGCCGAGTCCGTAGTTGTAATCGAGTTCCAAACTACAGATGCATATTCGAGTTTCGATCGCACCAATGTATAGTATAGCATTAAGAGAGAATCGGGCGTGGAAAAAGAATAAGTTATTGACCGTATTATTCCTAGCATTCTGATTGCGTGATTGTAAATGTAATCAACGTGACTATGAAAATACAATTTACTGTCAAAGAATATTCCCAAATCTTTTACGCAATCCGTTCTGATAATTAGTACATTATTTAGATAATAATTAAATTTCAGTGAAGAAGTTTTTCTAGAAAAGGTTATTACATTAGTTTTGGATACGTTAATTTTCATACCATTGTCTTCCGACCAATAATAATAATAATAATAATAATAATAATAATAATAATAATAATAAAATTAATAATAATAATAATAATAATAAATCTCAGCAATTTATTTTCAATTTATAAAGTTTCTGAAGTTTTCATCTGTACATTACGAGACAGTATTACGTTTTCGACAGAAAAATAAAAGACTACCATTACAGCTTCTGCAACTGCAACATTTATTCCTAAACTACTGAAACAACTACAACTATAACTACTAAAACAACAATTGTTACAACTACAACTACAACAACAATTGCTACAACTACACCAGCAACAATTACTACAACTACTACAACTATTACTACACCTACAACTTGCTGCTGCTGCTGCTACTATTGTCGGCCTCGGTAGCATAGTCGGTATAGCGCTGGCCTTCTGTGCTCGAGGTTGCGGTCGATCCCTGTCCAGGTCGATAGCATTTAAGTTTGCTTAAGTGCGACAGGCTCATGTCAGTAGATTTACTGGCATGTAAAAGCACTCCTGCGGGACGAAATTCCGGCACACCGGCGACGCTGATATAACCTCTGCAGTTGCGAGTGTCGTTAAATAAAACATGATTTAAATTTGAACCACTACCACTACAAATACGACAACTACAGTAACTACAACACAACTAAATTAACTACAACTAAAACGGCCACCACCACCACCACCACCACCACCACTACTGTACGATGACAACGACATCGATGACAAAACAAGCTACAGCAACAACTATAGTGTCCACACCTGTGGAGTAACGGTCAGCGACTCTGGCCGCGAAACCAGGTGGCCCGGATTCGATTCCCGAACGGGACAAGTTACCTGGTTGAGATTTTTTCCGGGGTTTTCCCGCAACCCAATATGAGCAAATGCTGGGTAACTTTCGGTGTTGGACCCCGGACTCATTTCACCGGCATTATCACCTTCATCCCATTCAGACGCTAAATAACCGAAGATGTTGATAAAGCGTCGTAAAATAACCTACTAAAAAATAAAAAAATAACTATAGCGACAACTGCAACGATGACTGCAACTACAACAACTGTAACTACTACTACAAATACAACTAAAATAACTATTACCACTACCACTACCATTACTGCTGCTACAATAAGGACAAAAATAGCTACGATGAAACTACAAATACGAAAACAACAACAACAACAACTGCGACAACTATAGCGACAACTACAACGAAGACCTGCAAGTACAACGACGACTACAACAAATACAGCTACTACTACTACTACTACTACTACTACTACTACTACTACTACTACTACTACTACTACTACTACTAATAATAATAATAATAATAATAATAATAATAATAATAATAGATCAAGAGCTGCATATATATACCAAATTACAGCGCTTGTTCCCCTTTTTCTAAACAAACCTAAACCAAAATGCCTGAGCGCAGAGGAATGTCGGCAATAGAACACGAAAGCGTTTTGTTTTATCCACACCTGTAATTCCACCTAGAAAGATGTTTTAATTCGGAGGCAAAGCTCTTCAATTTGGATGCTTCCCAGACGCAGATACGTAGTGCTTACACCTTTCGCTAGGGGTAATTTTATAACCGGCCCGCAATGTCCTGCTCCTGTGATTAGACCACCCGCCTTCCCCCCCCCCCGCACCCGCGCGCCGACTGTTGCTGCTGCGGCTCTGTAATAAATTCACAGATTATAGCATTAACTTCCTCATGACCCAAACGCCACCGTTTTACCGTTGCCACAGTGTAATACTCGAGCATTACTGCATTAGCGCAGGGCCGAGCGCGGTTCACACCGGTGCGAGGATCTTCAACAAAGAGTTATTTATTGTGTGGATAATCCATGTCACCTATATCGTGTTTTGCAGGACATACAATAATGCGGAATCGACTACGTGTATCAGTGGACACATCAGCATGCTATAGGCTTCCGTAACTATAGTTCATACGAGCTGTTTGTCAGTACACTTTTGAGACCGCTGGGAATTTGTTAAATTGAGCTTTGCATAAAAATTAAAATATTACTTCATTCACAAAATAATTGGGTTCATTTGTGTTAAGAAATTGGAGGAGGAAGAAGAATAAAGTGCACGTCTGACCGTGAAACTAGTGGACCCGGATTCAAATCCTGGTTGGGACAAGTTGCCTGCTTGAGGATTTTCCCAGGGCTTTCTCTCAATCCATTAAGAGCAAATGCTGGGTAACGTTCGGCGCTGGACCCTGGACTCATCTCGCTAGATTATCACCTTCATCTCATTCAGACGCTAGATATCCATAGCACTGATAAAGCACCGTAAAAATAATCGAGTAAAATAAAACAGATTTGCTAATTTTATGGCGTTCTTAGCAGAAGAGGAGACGATACTAAGGGACATGCTACTGGAGCTAAATGACAGCTGTGAGCATATGGGATGATAAATGTAAACAACACGAAGACTATGGTCATAGGAAGAACAATAAAGAAGGTAAACTTGCGAATTCTAAATAAGGTAGTAGAACAAGTGCACAGCTTCAAACACTTGGGATGTATTACGGGGTGTCCGACAAGTCCCTCATCATAGGCAATATCATAACATTTGTAGTGTGTGGAGTTGGCTCGACGAGAACTTTCTTAATCGGTGGATAGGACGCAGAGGACCGAGAGAATGGTCTCCAAGGTCGCCAGACTTAAGCCCCCTAGACTTTGCCTTATGGGGTTATCTGAAGGAAAAGGTGTACGAAGTGAAGATTCGTGATCTGCTACATCTACGAACACAGATCGAGGAAAAGTGTCGTGAAGCCACCTCTGATGTGGTACAACCCATTCTCAACAGCAAGAAGTTTCGCCTCCACACATGTTATGAACTTGGAAGCTCTCATATCGAGCATATATTATAACTTACCCTATGATGCGGGACTTGCCGAACACTCTGTATAAGCAGTAGCATGAGCTGTTGCCAAGAAGCGAAAAGAAATATAGCAATGGCATAGGAAGCTTTTAACAGAAAAAGGAACATCATCTACGGAGCTCTGGAAAAAACTAAGGAAGAGAGTAGTGAAGTGCTTTGTATGAAGTAGGCCTACAGCATTGTATGGGTCAGAAAAATGGACATTACGACGAAGTGAAGATAAACTACTGGAAGCATTAGAAATGTGAATATGGATAAGAATGAAGCGTGTGAAATGGACAGATAGAATAAGGAAGTAAGTTGTGCTAGAAAGAATGGGAGAAGAAAGAATGATGCTGAAACAGATGAGAAAGAGAAATTGGTTGGATCACTGGCTGAGAAGAAACTGTCTGCTGACGGATGCACTGGAAGGAACGGTGAATTGGAGAAGAGTTCGAGGCAGAAGAAGATATCAGATGATAGACGACATTGAGATAGGGTAAACTAGGGTCTGTTGGACAGTCGGGCATGTTGGACACTCTGTACTTTAACGTGTTACCTCGCCACTTGTGGGCACCACATTCTGCTAGAAGTCAATGACGGTAGTAGCCCCACTCGTGGCTACTTCCGTCATTGACTTCTAGCAGAATGTGGTGCCCACAAGTGGCGAGGTAACACGTTAAAGTACAGAGTGTCCAACATGCCCGACTGTCCAACAGACCCTAGTTTACCCTATATGGAAACAAAGAGGATTGCGGAAAATAGGAAAGACTGGAGAATGCTGGGATTGCAGTGAAAGACTTGCCCTTTGGCAGAAAACTATAAATAAATTAATTAATTAGAAATTGAACATCGTGACCAGTTTCACGAGAGCTAACCCTCGAGAACTCGTAGAAATTTAACGACATCTACAACGTGCCTTAAAACTTTGTGGCAGTAATCAACTTCTTTAAAATATTGTTTGTGAACAGTAGAGTCTTTTTTGCCAAGCTCATTTCCCCTGAATACAAAGGTTTTTGTGTCGATGATCAAAACTTTTTTCAAGTTCTGAAAGCCTTGAGCTATTTTTCCAATCACTGAAGTATTGAGGGAAACAATTTTCACTTGAATTAATGTTCTTACAAGGTAAACAGAAGAAACACGCCCCCTCAAACTTTGAGTACATCAATATTTCTCTTTTTTAACTTCCCAATCTGAAGGCGAGTAAACATAATTTGCTTCCTTGCATACCTAATTATATCTGACTAAATATGTCTTGAGTATGAATATTTTCAACCTATGACATTACACATAAATTTTAGTTAAGTTTGTAACAATGTTGTTACTTTGTGCTCTTAATAAAAGCTACAAGTCACGATCATTCTGTTGTAAAGGGTGCGTCAGAAAGAACGGATGGATTTCAAACTATCGATACGCAACGAGGAGAGAGATATAGTGAGGGGGACCACGACTGTTGGGTCAGCCATAGAATGCAGTTTCAGTTGAGAATATGGTGTTGGTCTGGTGTACAACGTGCTTTCATCGTAGAGACATTTTTGAAAAATGAAGAGTCTGTGATCGCCACTCAGGACTCATTTCGACATCGGATGTCACGCTAGGATTCCAACTCGGAATACAATTTTGCGGTGGGTGGCTTCATTTCGTATCACAGGTTCAACATTAAAGAAGAAATCACCTGGACGAAATTCTATTGCACTGAGATTGTCCGAGGCTACGGTAAGATCTCGCGCCCTGCGACTTCTTTCTTTGGAACCATTTGAAGGCGTAAGTTTGTAAACATCGATCACATACACTGGACGAACTGAAGACAGCGATTCGTGAAGAAATCGTGGCAACTGCACCAGCTATGACTGTGAAAGTGATGGCGAACATCAGAAAACGCCTCGATGCCTGTATTGAAAGCCAAGGACATCATATGGATAATGTTGTTTTCCATAAATAAACTGCATGTATTGGTGAATATGTTGATAACAATAAATTTTTGACTTGATGAATCTTTACAATTTTCTTGCCATGTGAAATCCATCCGTTCTTTCTGACGCACCCTGTATTTCTTAGCGTACAGGTAGGAAAACAACCATTTAATTCACAAACCTCTTGTATTTTCAGTTTTTGTTCTGTCGAGTCTCTATACATTACAACGAGTGACTGTAAACATTTTAAGTGTTTCAAAATATAATTTGCTCCTTCTTTCTGATAAAATACGTTTTCTTCTTTCCTAATAAAGTGCTCGCTACCAAATTCTTCTATTGGAACACTCATTTCCAAACGTCTAGCTTTGTTTTGTTTTGGCATGGTTCACTGAACAGCAGACCTGAAGTGTGTACGCTGCGCTATACTCCATACATACCTACACTGTTGCGGGTTGCTAGGAAGCTTTAGGTAACCGAACGCAGGACTCTACTAATAATACAATCACCTACCCACAAAAAAAACATGTTCAAAATTAATAAAAATCTTATAATTAATTGCTTGTATTAACCCTTAAATTGGCAAAGCTTCATTTCTCACACTAGTTTATTAAACATTGTCGGACCGTAAAGAAAACAACTCACGCAATGTCCATATTTTATATGTTGTACAATATTATAGTATTGTGAAATTTTAATTTTCCTACCAATTTTTTCTATTGTTCTATTAAAATTATAGCATATAGTCTATTAACCTGTTGTATCGTATAGAATACTTTGTCAATTTTAGGGTTAAAAATTAATTTTGTGCGAGATCGTGCGTATTTGCTTGTTTTCCGCACTGAACCAATACGCGGTAAGTGTGAAATACCACATTCAGTATTCCCAACGTAACACACATAACAATTTCCCTCTTCTTACCGCTTAAGCGCGACATTCATTTTACTGCTTTAGGCTTTTAACATATTATTTTTAGAGACGTTTAACATAGTAATAATTATAAATTGGAAACTTACCACTGCAATTTCACCTAAATTGCACTGTTAATTATTGTTTTTAAATATTTGCAAAAATTAAGTAAAGTCTACTACTCCACGAAACTTATTGCATTCCTGATACAAGTAACATTAAGGAAGCTGTGAAAAAATCAACAAGATTCCAGATGCCGATGTTATTACTGCAATATGTTATATAAATAATATTGTTAAAATATTAAAATGAAAAATAAATCATTACATAATCTTACCGTTTGTTTTAAGTTCGCATTTATAGACTGGGGGAAAAAAGACAGACGTATATCACGGCCTGCTGGAGTATAGTAAACACAGAAAACATTTTATAGCAACAATGTTGAAGAAAGATATTTTGGTTTTCCGAAGTTGCCGTCATTAAACAGAAACCAACATGGAGATTTCATTGCAACTAATTAGAAATTCGTCTTTCAGGTATGTAATAAACGATCTTCGCACAAAATAATGTACGATACACGAGCGGTATGTTTGTTTTCATGTTCGAGGAAAAGATTGAAAAAGCGAAACGTAGTTGAGCTTTTTTAATTTCCGAGAACATGAAAACATCAACATACCGCTCTTGTAATGCATATTACTGTTTCCTACCATTTTTTTTCTATTGTTCTATTAAAATTATAGCATATAGTCTATTAGCCTGTTGTATCGTATAGGATACTTTGTCAATGTTAGGGTTAAAAATTAATTTTTAATCAAAGCAGATAAAACGTTGTACGATATACTTATCGTAACTTCATATTACAATACTCGACTGGTTATCGAACTCGGCCTAAGACCCCGTTAGACAACTTTCCAATCTCGTGTTGTAATATGAAACGTTAAGATACTCCTATTGTAAATAACTATTACTTATTTTTATTCAACTGGAGTATTGTAAGCACTCGGACTCACCGTTGCGCAAAACTGCATTGTGAACCGGCTTCGTGTCGCGAGGGGCGGGAGTGCAAGTTTCCTGGGGTCAGACTTGCTGCCTGGAGCAATAATCAGGAAAAGCGATGATATTGATAACCTAGCAGAGCAATAACAATTCCCCTAACAGTGGTACCTCAGTTATCATCATTACGAGATTGCGATCGTAATGCTCCAGATATTAAGTCGATGATTTTAATTGAATTGCTCGGCAATTTACTTTGTACGATCTTGGGTTTGAACCCTTCTTCGCGCATGGTTATGCGGTGCATTTTCGTACAGTTTAATCTAACTATTAGAGTTGCATCTAGGACTTTACTCCCAAGAGCTTCGGTGGCTAACGTGCCGTGTTCCCACCCTCTTGACCACATTTCCTTATTGGGCTTCGTACCAACTTCCTCCAAGCGTTAGGATCTGTGCAGTACTATTAGCACGTAGTCTTCAACGCTTAATTTCTCTTAAGTACCTTACTAGTGAATACATATTATGCTGTATAATCCTCTTTCAAGCCACGGAATACATTAATATTGTTCAATGAGACAAAAGGAATCTATAATTTAATATAATCAATACGCAGCTGTCCAACTAGCGGGTTAAAGTCCATTTCCAATGAAAATTAAACGTAAACATAACAAACACAGACGTTTGCGGCCAGGATACCAAATGTGACAGTGATTCACATAAACACTGACGTCAACATTTTCGTTAGACGATAACATGGAAGTTTGCAAACCACAAACTTTCATTCTCATGCTTATGTGATTTGGAAATCATACACCAGTCTTGCGATGGTCAGTAGTATTTTCGAGCGAGAGCTATTTCATGCCCGCAGCGCGCGCGCGGAGCTCTTTTACCTGTAAACTTTGCTAAAGGATGTACAGATCTTAGAACACAGCGCATCATGACGGAACTGTAGCGCTCATACAATAAAGCTTTCAAGGAAGAGTGGAAGATACAATATTTATGCTTCGAACATTGTGATGAAGTCCAGTGTTTGTTGTGTAAAAAAATTAATCATTTGCAAAAAAAAAAAGCAACATAAAACGGCATTATGAGACGCAACATTAAAAAAAATATAGGCATTATTCAGAAGAAGAGAGAAATAAATTCATTTCGGAATTGACATCGAAGATAAATTAATTTACATTTGGATCAGTAGATTGTATCTAGATTACTTTTATTTCTTTATTTCAAATGTATTGTTGATGTTTTATTTGTTGCTTGTTTCTGGATATTTACTTTTATTAGACTACGTGTTTCTTTAATTTAGAAATAATATTTTATCTTTGATTGCACTTTAACTTATACTATTACTAAGCTCAAAAAGCCAATTCACTTTTATTCCAATAACTAGGGTAAACTAGGTAGTTATTGACCAGTATACGGTGATTGACCGGTTCCTTTTTTCAAGTATATTGTGAATAAACCACGATCGTGATTTCACTTTTTGCTGCATATACCTCTAGTAGCAACCCTTATTTGTGGTTAGTTGTCGCTGTTCATCCCACTGAGTTAGTGTCTGTTGTCTGAGAGGACTGAAATCGATTGGAAATGCAACTGAACGTAAACAAGTGTAAGTAACTAGAGAAATTGCTAAGAATAATGCACGCAATAATTTATTTATTCTGCAAAGGATACATAAATTCTGGTGCTCGTTTTTACACTCACAGTGTGAGAAAAGGTATAAGGTTTCCGTCCACAGAATATTATTTTGTTAAAGTTTTTATATGACATAAAAATGCCCCGTGGTCAATCACTATAAAGTGAATGGCCGCAAACTACAGTGATTGGTCGTTCATAAATTATTTGTTAGAATAATGACCAATTTGCTCCAATTCTATATATGTTATCGGTTAAATGATGGGGATTTTTACAGGACTGATACTATATTATAATGCCTAAGCCAGGTAAAGTGCATTATACAGGGGAAGCTTTACGAAACGCTACAGAACCTGTCCACAGTGGATTTGATTTAAATGAAGCTGCCAAGAAGTTTGGTGTCCTAAAAGCAACCTTAGCGTCCAGAAGCAAATATCCCGTTGAAGGAAAAGTGTTCTTTGGTCCTCGTCCAGTGCTGGGTGAAGCCATTTGTAATAACATCAGAGAAATGACACACACTTGCTTCTGATAAGGCACAAAAGAGAAAAATGGAAGAAGAGGCAAGAGAAGGAAGGAAGCGAATAAGAAATGAAAGAAAAGGCAGCGAGAAGAGTTCTTTTCTTATTTTTTAACTTGGTTATTTAATGACACTGTATCAACTATGAGGTTATTTAGCGTCGATGGGATTGATGGTAGCGAGATGGTATTTGGCGAGATGAGGCCGAGGATTCGTCATAGATTACCTGAAATTTGCCTTACGGTTGGGCAAAACCTCGGAAAAACCCAACCAGGTAATCAGCCCAAGCTGAAATTGAACCCGCGCCCGAACGAAACTTCGGATCGGCAGGCAAACACCTTTGCCGACAGAGCTACGCCGGTGGCGAATAGTTCTTAATGAGAAAGATCAGAAGAAGAGAAACGAAACAGACAAGAAAAAAGTGAAAATTGTGAAAATGTGTTGTTCAATCACTAATAAATGAGTATTCAATAACTGTGCAGTAGACGGTCAATCACTAATAAGCGTGTGGTCAATAACTGTGCAGTAGACGGTCAATAACTGTAAAAGTGGACTTGTTGTGTTTATTTAATTTATCTTTGCATCAAAATTTTATTTTTTCTTTTGTTTATTGATTTTGATTTGTTTCTGAATCTTCACTTGAACCAATGCCTTTAAAATTCTCTCAATAAGTTACCACCGTTTTCCGCTATTTCATTGTTTTATTATTCATTAGCTTAAGTGGTCAATCACTATACAGTTTACCCTATTTTCAAGATTTTGAGCAAATATGAACTAAACATTTTGAAAACTTTGATGCAAGGGGCTTTTTTTAGTAACGTCAATATAAAATATACTTAAAAATATAATTTAAAAACTATGAGACCTAATCGCACCAAATTTTGTACAGATATTATTATAGATCTGTTTATATAGTTTAAATTTCGCAAATTTTTGGCTGAAAATTGTGGAAGTTTTAAAAGTCATACATATCCCCTTAAATGATTGACCCCAAAAATTACGATCGCTCTCAATATCTTAATTTAATCAATTTGTTTTTTTTTTTTTTTGTGTTACGTGCATCTCACAAATCACTCTAAGAAAAATCATTACTTAATCACGACTGGAGAGTAAGGACTACATTTTCACAATCATACAATCAATATACTCTATTTCAATCAATATTGTCGTTATTATTTTTTCAACAAATACTCAAAACTACTTAGAGATCACACACGTCGAGCAGGTAGACCCTATTAGTTTCTCCTAACCAATGAAGTGAAGTATTTACATAATAAATAATTGCTTTTAACAAGAAAATGATTTACATACAATTAACTTTTCCTATTTCTCTTTTTGTTCCTAAAACACCCCTTCCTTTGCGATTTGTTTATATATGTGCATATTAAATAACTGAATAATTAGTCCTATTACATAGCCAGAAATTTAGTAACGCAAGTTATTGTAATAATTGCTGCCTTTATTCGCTGCATGTGCATGTACATCCCTGCTGTCTACGTTACAGTGGATGCGCTATGCGCCCGTGATCAAGGTCGAGCTCTTCAACCGTGATTGGGAGCTAATATCATCTCATCCCTGTCGAACACAATCGTAAAGCGCTGAAGTATACAACAGAAGATGGCGATATGACGTCGTTGTTATGTTTCCATAGTTACCAAGTATATTTGCGGTTATGTTTATGTTCCCATCTTTATGTTTAATTTTCATTGTGAATGGGCCTAAGGGAAGACAAAAGTTGCTATGGAAACATAACAAGCATTGCTACATTCAACTTAATCAGTGTTGACAACCCATTCGTGAGTAATTATCGTACTACGGATACAATATTATGGATTTTAACTCAAAATTATCAAAGTTTCCTCAGCTTCATAAGGGAAACCTTCTCTTCAAAGTTACACTATGTCCGATCCAGTAGTGCAACAAGATCTCAACTTGTATATCGATGGCTAAGAAGTGATATCTCATATCTAGACTTCGTTGAATTGCCACACGCAGCATGCTATCAGGTTGCCGATGTACAGTGGTATAGAGGAGGTGAACGATCGCCCGGTCTCGTAGTATAAGCAGTTCATGTTAAGAGATGTGACCGGTCCAAATAGATAGAGCAGCTACAGCTAATGTATACCTATGTAAGCACTTGTTTTTGCATTACTGTGGTTGGGATAGTCAAAACTTAACATTTGTTCAGTGCAGACAAGAATTCAATCAAACATACCGTACTACAATGAGAGTGTTGCTGTTACAAACAATTGCCCCTGAAATACCCTTACCACCGCATCCAGTCTTGACCCGTTGGGGAACGTGGTTGGATTCTGTTAATTATTATGCAGAACATTACGGCAAAATAATGGAGGTAATTGATGCATTGGATAGCACAGACAGTTCCGATGTTGCAGCTGTAAAATCATTTCCTTCTGAACAGCTATTGGAAGATATTCTGTTCATTGATTCTAATTTTAAAATCGTGTCCAAAAGTATCATCCTGTTAGAATCGTCTAAACTACAACTCTCACAAGCCCTTAATATAGTGGATAAAGTATCACAAACCGTTACCCAAAATAACAATTCACTAATTTCAGAAAAAGTGAAATGTAAGTTGAGAAACATTTTTGCTAAAAATTCTGCCTATTCACAACTTCGTATTATAAATAATGTACCATCAGGTCACGACAAGACGTCTGAAGTTGGCATACTAAAAAGTAGTGACTTCCCGTTCTTCAAATATGCACCTATTACATCGTGTTAAGTTGAACCTACATTTTCCCAATATAAAAACCGTTTAAGTGACCATCGGATGAGGTTACTTTGCAGTCGCTGAAAATGTACGTAACTCTTCACTGCAATGCACATATTCAAAGATGATGTGAGTATCTTACATTAAATGTTAAAAGGTAATATATCTCACTACAAAATAATTATGTATTTACATGTTTAGACGTTTCCTACTTCAATGATCGTTTATTATATTTCTTGAATGCAGGATACAGGTTTTATTGTAACCGTAGTATACTGCTCAGTGTTTACATCAGAGGCATACTCCATCCGTTGCGTCCACACCTGTGGAGTAACGGTCAGCGCGTCTGGCCGCGAAACCAGGTGGCCCGGGTTCGAATCCCGATCGGGGCAAGTTACCTGGTTGAGGTTTTTTCCGGGGTTTTCCCTCAGCAAATGCTGGGTAACTTTCGGTGCTGGACCCCGGATTCATTTCATCGGCATTATCACCTTCATTTCATTCAGACGCTAAATAACCTAGATGTTGATACAGCGTCGTAAAATAACCCAATAAAATAAAAAATAAATCCATCCGTTGCACGTCCCATTTCTCATACAGTCTATACCGCGTGCGCAGTAAACATTGCGATTCTCGTGGCAATTCCACGAAGCCTACTCATATCATAAAAACTTTACAACGTGAGCACCGTGACAAACTTTGCCCCGTTTAACCTTGGAGCTCGATGTGACTGCGTTACAGGGTCCGGCGTGCATATCTGTACGTACCTTAACATTCGCTGTCGCGCGATGTGTACACACTATCGGTTGTCATATAGAATGATGCAACTAAAATTACTCTTGCTATAAAAATACTACTATTTTTAATTTGCATTGGGTTAGATCGGCGTTTCTGAAAATGTGTTCCGCGGAAACCTAGGGCTTCACGAGCAAATCCTAGGGATTCTGAGAGTTCTAAACGGTTTATAAATTTTATTTTATACGTAGCGATAAATATAAAATGTACACACAAAAAAAAACGAAAATATGGATCAATAAAATAAGACATCTCAATAATTATAATAATATTAATAACAGTTATTATTATTATTATTATTATTATTATTATTATTATTATTATTATTATTATTAAACTTCTAAAACTGAAAATAATATTCGTCATTTATTATTTTTATCATTGGATTTTGTGCGTTATGTGTCTACCAAAACAAAATACCGGTACGGTACCGAAACATACTAAATCCAAAGCAGAAATGAGGCTACAGCTTTGCGCCATAAAACCATATACAGAGTGTTTTAAAAAATTCCAGCTGTTTATCTAAAAAGAACCAGTTTGCGGGAATATAATTTTGAGTAAATGTTACTTAATTTAAAAAGGGAAAACAATGGCATTAGTTATTTTTAATTAGTGTACGTGATCAAGATAATTTTAATGTTAACTTGGTTTTTTTAATGAGAACCCAAACTTTTTACACGAGATTCTCATTTTACGCACAAAAACAAACAATTTTTTCTGTAATATTTTTATCAACCTTTATTTTTATAAAATAATTAATAAAATTTAAAAAAAACATTAGTAGATACACGGTAATACTTTGAAAGATTGTATCTTATAGTCAGATTGCCTTTGTTTATCTTTAACATAAACATATTAAACACAGAAGTCAGATTGTTTATCTTTAACATAAACATATTAAACACAGAGGTCAGATTGTTTATCTTTAACATAAACATATTAAACACAGAGGTCAGATTGTTTATCTTTAACATAAACATATTAAACACAGAGGTCAGATTGTTTATCTTTAACATAAACATATTAAACACAGAAGTCAGATTGTTTATCTTTAACATAAACATATTAAACACAGAAGTCAGATTGTTTATCTTTAACATAAACATATTAAACACAGAGGTCAGATTGTTTATCTTTAACATAAACATATTAAACACAGAGGTCAGATTGTTTATCTTTAACATAAACATATTAAACACAGAGGTCAGATTGTTTATCTTTAACATAAACATATTAAACACAGAAGTCAGATTGTTTACCTTTAACATAAACATACTGTAGGCCTACTGTAAACGTAAAAACAGAATTCAGATTCCATTTGGGAAGTAGTACCAATATATTACCATATCCGCGTATGAAACCGCATTACACAGAAATTATGACGTCACAAGATGTTTATCTTGTATCGGTACTACTAAGTTAGGTTTACAACGGTCGTGTCGCTTTTAATCGTTGAAACGGATGTTTATATAGCAAAAAAAAAAAATAAAATGGATTACAAGAATTCAGTGGTGGAATTTTTTTAGAAACATTGGGTTAGATCTTTAGTTAGTGCTTAACAACATTTTTATTATATGTTTATACATTGTTTACGAACGCTAATATTGCCATAGGTACATTGCGCTTCACTCATTCTGACCATAATAGTGCTTAGCAGCGTTTTCATTTTATATTTATACTAGTGTCTTGTGCAGGAAGTGCTGCAAACTAAGCTCATTACACGTTCAAATAAACATTTTTCAGATTTATTTTCAATGAAGAATACCAGACATTCGGAAATTTATTTGCTTCCATAATAATGAAAGATATTACTCTCTCTTGAGCCAATACTGAAGAGAACCACGCATATAAATATCTACACCACACCGCCATTAAATATATGAAAAAGACCCAACCCCACTTGATTTATAACTATAAAAATATTTGATTTTTAATAATATTATTATCTTACGTTTTATAGCGTTCAGTAACATATACTATATATATATATATATATATATATATATATATATATATATATATATACTATATAGCCGCCACTCAGTAAAATATAGAAATAAAAATCTAATTTAAGTTATTCTCTACATCTACTTATATAACCCCAAAACGTTTCACTTTCATATCATCAATATAGCATTAATATGTATAATTAATGAAAAACAGTCACATCATGGCATTAACTACAATAATATTTCATTTCTAATGGTAATAATGTCACCAAACCACCTCAAGTTTTGTAGTTTTTAATATCCAATACACAGCAGTACCCAGAAAATTACACACCACAGAATCGAACCTGTAAATTATTTTTAGTAAGTTAAGTTTTTAATAACCAATTTAATTTGAGCTCTAAATATGTCAGCATTCTTGCAGATCATGGCCTTCGTGTAATATTGTTTACTGTAGTATGTGTTTTGTTTTATTCTGAAATGCAAAACGGCCGACTTGATGCTCGCTTCGCTTCTCCTTTACAAAAAAGCGAAGGGAATATCAAGTCGGCCGTGAATGCTATTAGCTAGTTCTCAAAACTGACGACAGATGGATTTTGGAAAATAGGAAATTTATGTTTAAAAATTGACATTTCACTGAAAACTACTATTTTTCCGAAAAACTTCGAGTCCCAAGCTTCAAAATAAGGGGTCATTTATTAAAATCCGTCCAGCCGTTTTCCCGTAATTTTCATTACCAGTTCAAATTATCTATATATATATATATATATATATATATATATATATATATATATATATATATTTATTGTTGTTTACGAACACTAATATTGCCATAGTTACGTTTCAGCGTTGCACGTCACTCATTCTGAGCATAATAAGTACATTAATTCAAACAGGACCAAAATGACGTGCAAAATTAACAAAATCAAAATTGGATAATTTCATAGAAGACGGGCACTTGGTTGAATGTAGTAAGTATTACCAACTTTTTATTTTAGAGTTAAATGTTAGTGATTTTTTGGTTACTTTTATATGTTAGTTCTAGGTTTTTCAATAGTAGATGTCGCCGTGATTTTCTTTTAATTTAATTGGTTGTAGTTGTCATTTGTTCTAGAATTTTCGTTAGTTTTGAATGGATAATGATGTTGTCAGCTGTTCTTGGTTGTTTGACGTGAATGGTGTTATATTGTGTCAGATGGCTAAGTGTATTGAAAGTTTGTAATTTTATGATTTTCTTTCGATTTGACTGGTTATATTTGTCATTTGTTCTAGAATTTTCGTCAATTTTGAATGGATAAATGACGTTATAAGTTGTTCTTGGTTGTTTGACGTGAATGGTGTTTTATTGTTTCTGATGGGTAAAGTTATTGAAAGTTTGTAATTTTATGATATTTGTGAAAGATGTGTGGACTTAGAACAGAGTATTAAATTCTGTGTTGATTTTGGTTCAGTTCTTTCGCTAGTAAATAAGAATTGTGTTGATTGATGAGGAGAAAACTGTGTTTCTCTGGTTTCAAGGAATTATTTACTGAATTTTCTGTGTAAGTTAAAGTGTAATAAGTGTTCGAAGAGAACTTGATTTTGTGTAAATGCATGGTTTAATTAAGCAAAATTGACTGTACGACAAAGTGTTGGTTTAGTTCTTCTGTCCCCTGCATGGTTTAAGGGGAGGGGATAGTATTTTTTGGTGAAAAATGAGTAAATTTAAAAAAAAAAGTTCTATAAAATACTCTGTGATATGTGTGGAATGCATAGCATAACATTTTGTGGGTATTTGTGCCCTTATCGGATGTTGAGTCGCCATTTTTAAACTTCCTGCATTATGGATTTTTAAATCACTCGCCCACTTTTATTGTTCTTTCCGGTAAATTAAATTTTCCAAAAAAAAAAAAAAAAAAAAAAAAAAAAAAAAAAAAAAAATTTCTTTAAAATACCCTTTGATATGTGTGGAATGCATTGCATAACATTTTGTGAGTATTTGTGCCCTTTCGGATGTTGAGACGTCATTTTTAAACTTCCTGCGCTACGGATTTTTAAATCACACGCCCGCTTTTATTGGTTTCCAGTAACTTTTTTTTTTTTTTTTTTTTTTTTTTTGCTACATTGCCAGACAAATATGGATATAATTTCTGAACTATTAAAGATACATGCATGAAATTTAAAACACACGTTCTTTAGAATATTAGGAAACTTTCCTCTGTAACAGAATTTTGTTAATTGATTTCATTTTAAAAATGCGCCCGTTTGTTTGCAAGAAAGGAAATCAGAAAATTGTTATTAAATTTTGTTTATTTTACAAACGTAGGGACAGATATCAAAATTCTGTTACAGACAGTTTGTAGAACATGCTTTTGCAAATACATTGCAAAAAAACTGTTTGAATCTATCTTTAAAAATGGTTTAGATATATCTGTTTTAGTACAATCCTGCAATGGGTTTTTTTTTTTTTTTTTTCAAATTTGGGCCGCCAATTTTTTTTTTTTTCAAAATATTTTTATTTGGTTGAGTTGCCACAGCTATGAGCTCTCTACATACAAAAAATTAATATTTTACACCAAATAGGAAAAAAAGTTTAAAAAAATACCATCCTCTCTCCTTAAGTTTAGATTGCCTTGAAGCCTGTGTCATAATGGAAGTAAAGTAGTTGTCGTTGAAGACGTCAATGAGAATTGAATTTTGTTTGATAAGTTGATAAATTATTATGTTTTGTGTTTTAGTGATTTTGGGAGCAAAGTGCGAACTAAAACTGCCAGAAAAGTACTGCCAACTATGAAGTTCGAATGCCACCAAACATGAAAAAATCAAAAGTGAAAAATTAAACGTATTTTCATTTTTCTGGAGGGCTTGTTCTTCTTTAAAAATATGAATATATGTTTGATTTTACGTCTTTGATTTTGTGATGTTTGGTGGCATTTGAACTTCATAGTTGGCAGAACGTTTTTTCGTCAGCCATTTTGGATTTTGGCCGTCTTCTAGGAAATTACCCAAAAGTGCAACACAATTAATAAAATAGTATGCAGAGTGGAAGAGGACCGATGCACCAACATTTAAGAGTTGAATCTACACGCTAAATATAACAAAACTTTTATTACACTTTTCTTCGATGAAGCACCGTTAAACAGGAAAAAAGAATAGTCTTTGCCCATTGTTTGCAGCGCTCTATTGTGGTAATGGCCCAAGAGAAATGGCTGATTGCTATACAAATAGATAGATAAAAATAATGTGAATAGTTGTCTAGAATCTTTTTTTGTAAATTAAATCGTTTAACCATGAATTTAAGCTGAATAAATGCGGGTCAATGTAGAGTATCCACCGCCCACTGAACGAATATTGGTTATACTAAATGTTTAGGATTAGTGTAAAACTGGCCTATGTCTCCTATAGTGGGCGAGACATAAGTAACATTCACCTAAATGCGAAAATCGTTATCATGCAACGCAGCGCACTATCGCGCGTCACTGAGTACAGCAGAGGGAGAGGGGAAGGTAAGGAGTGCACGCTACGCTTGCTGGACTAGCCGTGATGTTGCCAAATGCTTCATAGAAACGTAACGATTTCCTCTAAAACGGTTGTTAGAGAAAAAACAAATTTAGATTTTTCAAACTTCTCCTCATGATCTATTTTAAATAATAATAATAATAATAATAATAATAATAATAATAATAATAATAACAACAACAATAATAATAATCCGTGGCGCTACAGCCTGTGAAGGGCCTAGACCGACCAGCCGGCTGCTGGCCTCACGCCCACTTGCCGAAGCAGAGGTGAACGATCATCCAACCAGAATGGAGGTATCGTGTGGTTACCACAATGGTCCCCTCAGCCGTTATAGCTGGCTTTCACAACCGGATTTCGCTACCTATTGTAGCTCCCCAAGTGCATCACGATGCTGGGTGGGCACCGGTCCCATACATTGGCCGAAATTTCATGAGAAAATTTCTTCCCCCCATTAGGACTCGAACCCGCGCTCATTCCGTAACACGGGTCCTAGGCGGGATGCCGTAGACCACGGCGCAGGACCATGATCTATTTTACCAGTTTCATTTTGGTGCAGAGGTTACCATCCACCCTGTATAATACCTAATACAAAACAGAATGCCACAATAGAAAGATATTCGTATTTATACAGATGAACATAAGCCATATGGATTACAAATGGCTAGTGATATAAATTGTCTAAATAATTACAACATATCTCTGTACACAAAAACAAACAATACATTAAAACGTCTCAATTGTAAAATGTATAAAAGCCAATAGTAACGACTACATCACCTTCTTACTGTACACTACCGAAAACCAAGGACTAAAAGATAAATAGGAAATAAAATTGGTGTTGGGGGGGAGGGGGGGGAAAGAAAGGTAACGGATCAAAATTTGTAATACCGAGATAATCTAAGTAATACAATATTACAATAAATTATGAACATCAGAGGATGTAAATTACTGTAAGGGGAACAAAAGAAAAAAAGATTGCTTATTTCCGTCCCCACATATTAGATACCGGTAACAATTTATTTTCCCTCGCACATAAACGTGACGTAACTGGAAAACTTTCTAGTTATGATCGGCAAGCAAAATGAATCAACTCAGCTCGAGATACAAATAATAGTGCAACAAAACCGAAAGTCTGTAGAAGTATATTTGTATCCGTGACATAAGTGATGTTTTTTGAGACGCCATTCGTAGTGACAAAGAACAGAAGAAGTTACTTACATGGTCCCGATGCAAATGGCTTCTCGATTCCGCAACAACCTCTTCGACACAGACACATAAACTAGATGTTTCTCAGCTCCATTTCTTGATAGATCTCTCAGCTCACCAACAAGACTTGCATGATTATTATTTACACGATAATTCGGATTTTTCACAGCGTTTAACAACCAAGGTCACCCGATTTCTACAAACCGCCCTACCTTCGTCTGTCTCTACACATCAGCAGGCCCACTTTGTTCCTCAAGTCGGGAGCACAGATTACACACGCACATACAGACAGGAAGATACTATTTCTTCTTCTTCTTCGTTCTCTTTCTTGGCCTCGGGTTCAATTCAATGATCCCATGTAGCCAGCTAAATTCTCTAATGTAAAATTGTATTCTCTTATGTACTGAATAAATAGCACCGAAGTACCGCACCGACCGGTGACTAACTATTTAAAAAAAACATGAATGAGTTGTGGATGATAAACGATGACAGTGAACACGCCTGCACTTCACGGAGACAGACCGATGACTGTGAAGAAGATACTATTTCGATGACACAACTTTTTTAATTACAAAAAATGCCGTTAGGATCGCTTAGTTGCCTTCATGATTCGCATGCATACGGTACCGGTACCACCAACGAGCACAGATTCGTATTATTCTTTCTCTTTCATGGCCTCCGTCACAAAAATCGTGTCCATGTAGCCAGCTCAAGCATAGATTCTGAGAGGTTGAATCACATATGTACCTATAATTTTTTATTATATCTTGTTTTTTTTTTTTTTTAAGATGGGACATGACAGGAACGTTGCGATCGGAAAAACAACTGAATGTCACATAGCGTGGTAGGCCTGTTGCTATGGTAACAACGGTTGAGTTGCCAAACTTAAAGTTCGCACGTGGCAAGTGCTTAAAAGGTCTCTTGGCGACATTTATTGTGCACACAATGTTAGCATTGGTACGTTTCGTCTTTGATTCTCTGTCGATTTTTGTATTGTTTTCTTACCTTCACGTCAATATTGTCAGTGAATGTTTTAACGTCAGCCATCTTAACGACAATTGCTGCCTTCCATCAGCTGGCGGCGTGGTAGTCCATATTGGCAACATGGCACTGTAGTTCCAAGCTCGGCTGCATAACTGTCATGTCTTTTTTTTAGTAGGTTATTTTACGACGCTTTATCAACATCTTAGATTATTTAGCGTCTGAATGAGTTGAAGGTGATAATGCCGATCCGGCACCGAAAGTTACCCAGCTCGTATTGGGTTGAGGGAAAGCCCCGGGAAAAACCTCAACCAGGTAACTTGTCCCGTCCGGGAATCGAACCCGGGCCACCTGGTTTCGCGGCCAGACGCGCTGACCGTTACTCCACAGGTGTGGAAAACTGTCATGTCCCATCTTTAAAAAAAAACGAGTATAGTGTGCAAAAGTACATCTAATAAAGCTTAGATTTTAAATTACATATTTTTTTTTATTTATTACATATTTTGCCATTTTTAACTACATATTTCTCATTTTCATTTTAAGGCCTACATAAAATTAGGGCTCTAGTCGCAACATAACGTATTTGCTAAGGAAGAAACAAGAAACACGACTTGCTGCAAATGACACAACAAAGGCCAAACGATGCGCAATTCAGCAAAACTCATGTTTATCTAACCGTGATGAGGGGCCAATGAGACAAATATGCTGCCAGATGTGCTCACTACGAGCCAGTGCGTCCAGCCAACAACTTGTAACGCTCACATATATATAATACGCTCTTGTAGCTATACAAAAACTCCTGTACATGACAGCCGAGAGATATAAACGTGTTGGCTTTAAAAAAAAATAGGACAAAAAAGCGGCTTACTGGAGCTTCCCTTAATATTGCAAGCAGCCTTCATCTGAGTCGGCAATTAAAAGAAAAGTTCCTGTGTCGCTGCAGCAGCGCCGCGAAAACTTCGCGGGAGAGCCGAGTAATCTTCTTTACGCCTTTTCCAGTGCAGCCATCAGCCCTGATTAAGCGATGTGACTGCCAGATAATCCGTTGCCCTTGCTTTACGCGTCTACTCAGATTATCGTCCTCCCCTTTACTTTTTTTTTTATTTTTATCACTTCCCCAGCCTCTTCATTTTCCAAGACTGCAGACCTCTTGGGAGGTGCAAGAAGATGGATAAATAAGCGGTATTCTCAAGTTCCCTTAATAGAAAGAACCGCGCGCATTTCTCGGGCTACTTTAGTTGTGGGGATGAAAGAGTTGTTCGTCAGATGCCCGCGGGGTTTGAAGGAGCGTCATATGCTTTTAAAATGAATACTAGTCTGTATAGCTCTACTGATGAATTGTATATACTGTAAATTGAATGGTAGTCTATATAGCTCAATTGATGAATTGTATATGCTGTAAATTGTATAGTAGTCTGTATAGCTCAACTGATGAATTGTTTATGATTATAAATTGAATCAGTGGCGGCATACAATGAAAGAGTAATGGAACGGAGAAAAATTCCCTCTGGCGCCGGGATTTGAACCCGGGTTTTCAGCTCTACGTGCTGATGCTTTATCCACTAAGCCACACCGAATTCCACCTCGGCGCCGGACAGAATCATCTCAGATCAAGTTCCAACTCTTGGTTTCCCTCTAGTGGCCGTCCTCTGCACTACGTCATAGATGTCTATGAACGTGGGACCGAAGTCCACACATGTGCTGAGGTGCACTCGTTATGAGTGACTAGTTGGCCGGGATCCGACGGAATAAGCGCCGTCTTAAATCACGAAGTGATTTACGCATATCATATATATTATTTTAATGTACCTCGGTACATTAAAATAATATACGTATCATGACGCAGAATATCTGCATGGAAATATCATATGTACCTCGGTACATTAAAATAATATATTTAATATGAAATGTCATGATTCCAATGTTTCACTACCGAAAAAACCGCATATAAATTCAAAACAACATGTAATAATAATAATAATAATAATAATAATAATAATAATAATAATTATTATTATTATTATTATTATTATTTATTTATTTATTTATTTATTTATTATTAATATTTGTGTGCTGAACAACAGCCAGAGGCCAATTATAGTTCAGCACAATACACAATACACAGAAGATACAAAGGTGCAAAAACAAATAAATAATATCTTAAATAAACAAAAACATACATAAATAAAATTGATAACAAGAATAGTAAATGCTAATAATCAAAACGAAACTATACCTTAAAAGGATCTAAATTGTGCCCATGCAAATTGGCATATTTTATGCATCTACAGACTGGAGTAAGTGATTTTGAATTTCTGTCATAAAAATTTTTTTGAAATCTTAAACCTTTTGTAGGAATACGAAGGCTGATGTTGTTTATGTAATAATAATAATAATAATAATAATAATAATAATAATAATAATAATAATAATAATGAAACCCAGTCTTTTTATTTCCAATTTTTCTCTGTAAGCCAATTTACGCAGTTCTTTACTGTTCAAAATTACTTGAACAGAGTTCATTGTTTACGTTTGTTAAAAATTAATACATAGCCTACCACAGTGCTGATATTTACAAAAGCGTGTGTTCAGTAATATATTTTGGTTCACAACACACTGATACACTATAGCCTATACCAGTACTGTAATCCCATTCGCATAGATTGATTACTATAAATACTTGCCAGTAAATATTATTCTTAAATACTATAACCACCATACAGATATTTAAATTCATACTACCAACACATTCAGCCAGCACGTGTTTGAAACCCAAACTATGCTATTATGCTGACACTGAAGTATAGTAATTCACAAACTACACTCTCGTAGCAGCACTGTACACACATCCACACAAAGTAAACGTTCCGACAGTGAGAAATGCTGACATCTACAGGCTGAAATACAGACTATTAATTTCCTCCTCGAGATATAGCACGTGAACGATTGGCATCGATGCACCTGACATCTGTAGGATAGATTTACTGTTCACTTAACGCTTTGTGCTCTTGACGAGTCATAAGGGCCAGCGAAAGACAATTTTCTCCCGTGCATGCGTGAAATTCCTGTAACCTTCTTGAAAAGAGCACGGCTTGTACGTGAACGGATGTTGCCAAGTTTACATAAGACGTTCATGCAAGATGCGGGAAGTTTAAAATACTCGATTCTGATATTATACATCCCCTCTACGTCAATATGGTATTAAATAATAAAACTAGTCGCGCATTAATGGAAACAAGGTGTTCGCGTGCTCTTGTGCTCTTATTGACGCACCGCCACTGAATTGAATTAATCTACTTGATATTAATTGCACAAATTTGTATAGTTTAATAAAAGTATGCTTGTAAATTGAATTAATCTGCTTACTTTATATTGTATATGTTTGTATAATTTTGGCTGATGAATTTTATATGCTTTAAATTGAATAGTAAACTGTATAGCTCTATTGATAAATTGTTTGTGTTTGTAATTTGAAGTAGTTAGCATGATATGTATTATCAATTTCTGTATATCACAACTGATTGAATTGTTTATGCCTTAAATTTAATTAACTTACTTGTTTTGTATTATACGTATAGCTCAACTGATAAATGATCGTTTGCGTTTGTAAATTTAATAATCTGATTGGCTATGTATTGTATACTTTTAGTAGAGCCATCGATGTAGCTCAGTCGGCAGACTCGCTGGGCTGCTGATCCGGAGTTGCGTTCGGGCTTGGGTTGGATTCCCCTTTGATCTCATTGAATGGTTTCTTCCGAGGTTTTCCCCAGCCGTGGGACTGAAGCCGGATGGTCTATGGCGAGTCCTCGGCATCAACCCCTTTGATTTGATTACCTGATTGGGTTTTTCCGAGGTTTTCCCCAACCAAAAGGCAAATGCCGGGTAATCTTTTGGCGAATCCTCGGTCCTCACCTCATCTCACTACATCTCGCCAAAATATTGTAAAAAATTGAACAAAATTGTAAAAATTGTAGAAAATTACTAAATAGTAAAACTGTAAAAATTTGTAAAAATTGTAATTGTAATATTTTAAAATTTTGTCTTGTTCCACATCTTAAAGCTTCATTGCTCATATAAGATCTATGGAATAAAATAAATGAATGAATTCCGAGCCTGATCTTATCATGTATAGTCCAAGACGCCCATCAGTAAGTTACTTCAAGGACATGAAAAGTACTGATTGCAGTGTAGCATTTCTTACTTTGAAAGAAATAATTCTGAAACAATCATCTAGCACTTCCAATGTTACAGTTCACATTACAAGCTCTCATATTGAATTACCCTGAATTTACCAGGGTGCGAATTGACTGAGGATCGTCCCGCCTGGAGAATTTGGTGTCCCTTGGTGAAAAAAGTATAATTTGTCCCTGCCAGGGACAGTATTAATCCCTTAATTTATAGCTTCCGTACTTCATATGTTACTAATACAGTAATTGACAACGATTTTCGTTTCTTTTTTATATACTTGATTTATAAATTTTGGGGTGAGTGGTAGCGTCGTGGTTAAGGCGTAACGCCGCAAGCTGGAAGGTCGCGGGTTCGATTCCCGATGGGATCATGGACCTTTCATTGATCTAATCCTTCCAGCTGCACTATGGTCCTGGGATTTATTATGGAGTAGTATGGACATTTGCTTGGGGTAAAGGCGGCTGGCACGTAGGGCTGACATCCCTACTGCTGACTGACTGTAAAGGTGGGAGCCTTAAGGGGTTAGGTACAGCTTAAAGCAGTAAAATTTTTTAAATATTCGACATTTTTTTACCCCATTACTGTATCATGTACAATAATGAAAATTGGTATGTGTAAAATACTTTCCTTCTGCTATATGAAAAAAATATTTTTACGATTTAAAAAAATTTATTTACTTTTTTTTTTTTTTTTTTTTTCAAAATTCAGTTCACTGTGCAGTGATGAAGCATTTCCCACATAACTCAAAAACTGTCCAACATTCTATGATGAAATTTTTTGTGTGTATTTATGCATGTCATATTTACAATATTATGCAAGATCACTTCTCTACCTTTGATAGATTGTCTGATAAAAAAATTAATTCATTTAAAACAATGGTCAAATATCAGTATTTTCTTCTAACATAAAATAAAAAAAAAATATTTGTTAAGAAATGTAGTTGAAAGAGCATTATATTGTAAACATGAGTTTCAGCAATAAAATAAAAGCGAGAGAACATGAAAAAGTTAACAAGTTTATTAGTTATGAGGGAAATACTTCATCACTGCACAGTGAACTGCTATCATTTTGAATTTTGAGTTTCTTAATTCCAGAGACTCCGTTATGCACTTAACACCCGTGTATTGCATATTATTTCTTGCACAATTATAATTTATCTCTTTATTTTATTATGTATTAATTTTGAAATGGACGTTTGTGATTTTGTTAATGGTAATGTGCAATTTTCTAGGTGACCGTGTTTTTATATTCTTTTGTTTTATTTGTTGGATACGACTGTCTTTTATATGTATGCATTGTTCAAATAAATAAAAACTATTGCAATATACGAAACTGAAGTGTCTGAATCTTTCTTTATGAATAAAGAGAATAACAATCTTTATCCCACAACATTTAATAACTGTTCAAACTTTACGTTCAATTTTAATGTTAATAAATAAAGTTACAGCTTGTTTTGTCAGATTTCTTATTCTTCTTTAGTTTACAAGTGACTGTATGTCAAGTTTGTAGAGGATTTACTTACTGCACTGTTATTTCCAGAGTTTCCATAGCAACCATTGAATATGTGACATCTTCGAGTTACATGGTATGATTGTGTAGAAATATTGTAATATTTCAATGGATAACACTTTTAATTAAACATACACTTCAGCATTAGTACAATACATACTGGGTGGACTATTAGTCATGCCATTAATTTTGGTAGATGATTCCTTTAGTAAAACAGAAACAAAAAAGTCAGGTATAATTTTTCTGTGCTTTGGATAGTTTTCTATAAAAATGTGCACTTTTAAACATGTGAATTGTGCCATTGTGCAACGTTGTAATCAGTGGTCGACTTCACAGTAGTCTGTTGTTCTGGAACAATCCTTCACCGGTCGTGTTGAATAGGCGTGTGGGAGGTCACTGTCATGTAGAATATTTTTAATGTCTTAAGAAAAAATACAGTTGGTGTACTGTTTAATTTTTCTGTGAATTAAACATAGAGAGAAGCTGCAAGCAATTTTTTTCTTCAACCAAATACAAATACTTACCTTCCAATTAAATTTTTGAAGTTGTTAACCAATATACTTACATAAGACAAAGTACATTTCCAGAACTGTCTTTACACGCAACTGTTTGTTTATATTTCTTCTTCTCCATTGCTCTAACAAACACGCAAGTCGTAGTGTGTATCTGTTGACTCCACCCAATAATCTTTTACAGTATTGGCACACTTCCGTAGAATTTTAAATTGCTTTGAGAAACAAAAATTTAAATTTGTTTGGATCAAATTTCTACAAATTTAACGGACAAAACTAAAATTCGCTCATTCATTATCAGAATTCACTGCTCTCTTAAAATGACTGAAGGTATTGGGAATTTAGTTAATAGTTTTCCTACAATACACCACTAAAACTTTTAATTATTATTTTTTTTCTCGAAACGTAAGTGAAAACAAGCAAAATTGTAATTGCATTTAACTTTTCGTTTGAAATATTTCAATCATCTTGTACATTAACACTGGCTTGTTACAGTTTTGTAGAATTTAAAATTAATTTGAAGAACA
This sequence comes from Periplaneta americana, assembly GCF_040183065.1. NCBI lineage: Eukaryota > Metazoa > Arthropoda > Insecta > Blattodea > Blattidae > Periplaneta > Periplaneta americana. The sequence goes on from NC_091132.1 coordinate 18,504,540, forward strand.
AAAATTTACATTTGTTCGAATCAAATTTCTATAAATTTAAGAAAGAAAACTAAAATTCGTTCAATTCATCATCAGAATTCACTGCTCTCTTAAACTGACTAAAGATATTGGAAATTTGAGCAATAGTTTTCTGAAAATAATGCCACTAAAACTTTCAATAATTTTTTTCTCAAATCATAAGTGAAAATGAACAAAATTGTCATTAACTTTCCTGTTTGAAATATTTCTGAAATTATGGTTAATTTTATATATTAACACTGGCTATCTACTCTCATTTCGATCAATTAAATTGTCAGGTTAAAAAACTGTTCTTGGTATGTAAGACACATCTTTATTTCAGTCACATTTTGATGAAGTAAAAGTGTGTTTATTACACGGAAAAATACGGTATATCTCATTAAATACATTAATGATTGGCTAGGTACAGACCAATTATTTAGTCCTGACAGCTCAGCGACGCAAAACACGGGAAGTAATAGGAGTACTGAGGAGAGCTCCAGAGTTGAGATAAGGGCGAGCGGTCGGTAAAGGAATGCAGCACAGCTTAATTGTGCTAGAAACATACTGCGCTACTGCACGCATGACATCCGATCGTTCCGAAGGCAAACGAGTGACTAACCCAAACACCCCTTGGCGTAACTAAATGGACTCGCATGACCCAGGCGCACATCTCCAGCAACTGTCAAGACTAAATAATCATACTGTAGCTCAAGTTAGTAGAGCAACTAGCTATGGACTGGAAGATCCTGGAATCAATCCCAGGTGATGGCAGGACTTGTCATTGCCAAAACTTCCAGAACAGCACAAGAGTTCACTTTGGCTCCTGTCAAATTGAGTACTGGATCTTTCCTAGAGTGTAAGGTAGCTGGAGTGTGCTGCCAGCCACACAACCTTATTCTAGTACGAAGGTCATGAAAGCATAGAGCTCTACCTTCATGACATGTAGAAGGGATACTTACTTACTGGCTTTTAAGGAACCCGCAGGTTCATTGCCACCCTCACATAAGCCCGCCATTGGTCCCTATTCTGAGCAAGATTAATCCAGTCTCTTATCATCACATCCCACCTCCCTCAAATCCATTTTAATATTATCCTCCCATCTACGTCTCGGCTTCCCCAAAGGTCTTTTTCCCTCTGGCCTCCCAACTAACACTCTATATGCATTTCTGGATTCGCCCATATGTGCTACATGCCCTGCCCATCTCAAACGTCTGGATTTAATGTTCCCAATAATGTCAGGTGAGGAATACAATGCGTGCAGTTCTGTGTTGTGTAACTTTCTCCATTCTCCTGTAACTTCATCCCTCTTAGCCCCCAATACTTTTCTAAGCACCTTATTCTCAAACACCCTTAACCTATGTTCCTCTCTCAAAGTAAGAGTCCAAGTTTCACAACCAGTAATATAACTGTTTTATAAATTCTAACTTCCAGATTTTTTGACAGCAGACTGGATGATAAAAGCTTCGCAACCGAATAATAACAGGCATTTCCCATATTTATTCTGTGTTTAATTTCCTCCCGACTATTATTTACATTTGTTACTGTTGCTCCCAGGTATTTGAATTTTTCCACCTGCAAAAGGGATATCTTTACCTAAATACAAAGTGTCCCAAAAATCCCGCATCTTAGGACTAATCAAAGTGTTTGTTACTAATCATAATAAACGTCCTATACATACTCCACCAACCTCCACAGAAAGGAAAAAAAGCACACTGGTAATTTATGTGCCCAATCTTATGTGAAAAGTTATCATTCATTCAATCACGCAGTGCTGTGGCCAGGGGCGGCCCGTCCCTCTGTGCTACAGTGCTACAGCACAGTGATAATTTTTGCTCAAATAATGTATTTGTAATACCATAGTATCTGATCTATCATTTGACAATTTCCCGTGGTTATATTCATGACGCATTATCGAGTATTTAGTCTTTGCTCTTCGCTCCTTGGTGCCTCAGGGGGTTCGTTGTGCTATTCTGAACTTCATATGAGGATGTAGACATTTATGCGCGTGTGCGAAGCTGAAATCACTGCTCTGATTGGCTATTTTTACGTGGGGAAGTGCTGTAGTCAGCTTCAGCACAACACAGCTTGGAGATTGCAAAAGTAAAGCGTAAAGAAAGAATGCTTGTTTGTGGAAGAACTCGGAATTACTTACAATGTATTTGGTAATTCAAATATCAGACTGCTGCTGCCATTTACCTGTAAGCCTATGAGGTTCCTCCTGAATCAGCTAGCAAGCGACGGAAAATGGAATCACGGAAAATTGAAGCCAAGGAAGTATGTGACTGTATAATTCAGGAAGGTATTCACCGTTTCCAGCTACCTAGACGCAACAAGATTGTTAAACAGCAAAATTTTTTAGAATTTTTCGTATAATTTTCGTGAACTCGAACTTGAAGTTGCTGTCAACAGCTATACTATACTGAACAAAAGAGTGTTAAAGACACAACTTGGAGTTCTCTACAGATAACCCGACTTCCAAAATATAGATGTCTGTTCAATTGTTACAAAACATAGTCTCCAACAATTTACAGGATCCATTCCGTGAAGTAACGAAGTTGTTAAATATTTTGGTTACAACAGCAATGACCACTGCTGAGCCAGAAAGATGTTTTTCTTGCTTGAAACGCATAAAAACGGTTTTTAAGGAACACTATGTCCCAGGATCGTCTCACTGCTCTTGCAGTACTGTCAATAGAAAAGAGTATGATGTCTAAGATGGAGGGGTTTAACGTTTAACACCAGGGTAATTGACAAGTTCTGCAGTAGGAAGGAACTCCATATTTCGTCACTAGGCGAGTCTCAAATTAAGATAAATACATATAAGTGTATACAGTAGGCCGATATAGAGATTGTAGCACACTCATTATTTTGACCACCAGCCGCTACTGGCTGTGGCATAATGTGGTGGGTGATAGACGAGAAAAATGGAGTGATTTTATACTGATTACAAAATGGCCGACTCAAGACAGTTTAATGGTACTATAATTTTTACTGCGATGCGGTTCTTTTCAGATACCCTGCACATTAAAGCACAAAAGAAGATTTTATACGAAACGTCATATGTATTTAAATCCTTGTAATTATAAGCTTCAATATATACAGATCTCTACATCAAGAAATAATACAAACTTGTCTGGAATGTTTGGTATTCTATGAAGACAGTATGAATTATTGGCACATAGAGGGTAAAAAGTGCATACATAATACTATATGTACATTCACAATGGAGCCGGTGTGGGAACACTCATGAGCGGGGAGTCCAAGTGGTCCATGTTTGTTGGGACGTGTGGAGCATCCTGCTGACTTCCGATCCTATCTTGAAGGGAGTCGTACAGCCTGTGAACAGCTTCATTGTGCTGAAATCAAACAACCAGACATCGATGTGCATTTAAATTCTAAAAAAAATCAGTGCTATCATGAAGAGACATACTTTCTCTTTCTACATTTTACGCATTTTGCAACAATTCAGTTCCACACAATACATCGTGTTCCTAAGTCTCTGGCAGATTTTACACATTAATAGGGCCTGGAAGTTCACGCATTTGCGTATTTTTGCCTAAGGGGTATAAGTATACGCTTACACATTATCTATATCAGTGATCGTCAGCATTCGCTGAAATGGGTAATGGGTAAGGAGTGTATTGGAATATGCACCATCATGCAGAAGGGAGAGGGAGAAAGCATACCCAATAGCCATGGATGCAGCTAGTGAGTTATTATACCTAGTAAAATTAGATCTATAAATTCGTAATAATGTTGTCTCGTAACACTTGGTTTCACTCCAATCCTTCCATATATTAAGTTCACTGTTGGCAGTCATTTTCCAGTATGGGGAGTTCAGTGCGAGACTTGTGGCAGAAGCCTCTAAAGGCATGGCTACGAGCTTGACACGCAAGTTTGAGGGGGGTCCAGGGAGGAGATATCGATTCGCTACATCTCGGTACGAAACACGACTCGCTTCATCTTCACAATAGTATGTTGCGCTATATTAGTATTCTGCATTGTTGAGTGTTAATTTAGTCAAAATTACATGCATGTGTATGTTGCATATTAATTTTGTGTAAAATGGCTCATATTGAGAGAACATCAAAATCATTATTTGTAGAATTACAAAAAAAACCGTTTTAATAATAATAATAATAATTTATTTATACTGGCAGAGTTAAGGCCATAGGGCCTTCTCTTACACTCTACCAGGTCACAAAGTATACAAGCAGTTAAAATGTAACAAAAAGTTTAAGAAGAGAATACTAACATATTACAAAATAATAATAATAATAATAATAATAATAATAATAATAATAGCATAATAAAATCGACACTAAACAACATGAAAATTATACAATACTAGAAAAAGAAAGTAAAATACATTGGAATATAGTAAAAGCAACTCATTTAGTACAAATGGTTGATATGGAAAACGGAAGGTAGAATATAACAAAATCGAATGTAATAAAATAATAATAAAAAAAGAAAAGAAATGCGAATATTAAGTAAAATTCACAATAAAAAGGCTATGCTAATAAATTCATCGGCTGAAAAAGAGAACAAAAAGGGGAAAGGAAGGAAAGAAATATATAGCCTATATTTTTACAAAACTATTGCAGAGAAAAGGGCTTATAACTGAACTTTAGTTGGACACGTGAAACAAAATGTGTTTACAAAGATAGGAGATCGCGACACCACATTTACATATTAAAATGGTAGATGGAACAAGACAAAATAGAAATTTTAAAAAACATGGTGTAAGAAATATCCTTGGCTAACAGAGTGCTCTGAGACAAATAAGTTCTATTGTTATACCTATATTGTGTTTTTGGGAGTAAAAATGATTGCTCATCATCTTCTTGTGGGGTGTGTGTCACAAAAAATTTTTATAGAAAAGCCGAGAAACATCTGCTGTATAAAAAAATATAAGGTAAGCAGATTTATTCAGCCTACCCAGTATTTATGCCTTAGCTTTATCACTGATATTTAGTAGTTTTTTGGGGTCTGAACTTCCAGGTCCTAAACTTTAATATCACAAAAAGCATTTTAAAAATAGCAACTTGAGGATTTCTGCATCGCTTTAAGATTTCAGATAAGTCCTACATAAAACAATAAGAGTTACCTGACTAGTTGGCTGTAAGGCTTTGACCAGTGTCTGCAAACGCATTGTTGGAAGTTTTGGATAGATATACCACAATAATTTTAGTAAGTGTTTTGGCACATTATCTCGCGCCAAACCCGCAAAGAAGAACTCGTCAAAAATTACAGTACAGAAATCTTCTGCAGAAAATTCTTCATTCATGTGTATAAGTAGAGACACCTGCAACAAGTGAACACACAATCCTGTTACACTACATCTCTTGCTATAGAGCAGGGCTGGGCATCGGGAGCGGAACCAGTCTCTAAACGGGGATGCTTAATATTCATCTGTCACTGAATCAACAGTGCCCGGTGTTCGGCGGGGAAGAAAGGGGGTGAAGAGAAATCATATGGCTTCCCGTGAGAGAGTAGAATCCGTTCTTGCTGCCCAGCCCTGCTATAGAGCATAATTATATAAACTCTCTCTTTCCATTTCAGAGACACTTACCAATGAATGAAGAAACGGATCCTCAAATGCTCTGTCGTTCTTACAATTTGCCAACGTGCCCAATACTCGCATGAGCCCCACCCTGTCTTTCTGCCTGGCAGTGTGGAGAGTATAATACATGGCAAGTATACTGGCCACACTGCTTTCCTGGACATAAGCTTGACATGCATCTGGGGGAGGACCTGCAACAGAACAATTCCTTCTTTGTCTTAAATGTTTTTCAATGGATACCTACTCACTGTGGTATACCTGGAAACGAGAAAGTCGATAATATTGCAAAACAGGCAACATATTTGCAACCAAGACCTCTTCAAGTGATATCTCTATCCGATGCTTTTGCTTCAGTAGTCTCATTTTATAAACCTATGGATCAACAACTGGCTCTCTTCTGACAAAGGAAAAATTTTAGTCTGTACAAAAGAAACCAAATGACCTGGACATGTACAAAAACTTGCCCAGACATGTTCAAACATTTTTAACAAGAGCCAGAACAGGTCACATTGTCACACAATTGAATCAGACGGAGCTAAAACGAATTAAGTCACTTTTGACAACTTTTCAGGAGAAGCAAAAACTATTCCACTAATAACACAAATATTATATTTTTATGTTATAGAAGACAAAAGAATATTTAAAAGTCTGAGTTCCTTCTTCCACCGTTCGATGCGCATGACATCAATTGTTCAGATTATTGCATAACCCAAAACTTCATATTTTGACTTAATTCCTTTTAGCTCCGACCGATTCAATTATACCTACACCAATTTCACCTTTCTGATAATCCTACTTGTCTGTGGTGTAATAATCATGATGAAGATCTGGAACACATTCTTCTATACTGTCCATCCATAAACCACAAAGAAGTAAATTAAAATCATCAGTACCAGTTGCAGAAGACACAGCCCTGCAGTATATATTGACTACACTCCAACTCTGGCTACTAGCAACAGCCATCTATAACGAACACTGATCAAAATACCCCTCATTTCTCGTAAAAAACAAAAACTGAATAGACTACAGTGGACTATAGTGGATTTTATGTTGTCAGCAAACAGCTGGATACATTAAGAAGATTGACTGATTAAATGCTACGATGATAAACTTACATCAGACGGTTACCAGACAAGCAACAAACCAAATAACACTTTCATAATCTTCATGCCCACGTGCATAGACGTCGGTTAGTGTAACCATCGGTTAAAATTGTCACCTAATCCCTGATTAAGCATTTTTACGGTGGATCGACCTCGGTTACGACTTAAATAGGAGGTTAACCACAGTAATCTCTAACCGGCCAAATATGAGCGGTTGAAGAAGATAACCAGCGATTAGTAGAGCAAGTAAAGCAAAATGGCGGCCAGAACCACAGGTGATTATTTCGAAGACGATTATTATTGTACAGTACTTGAATTACTTGGATAGAGCGTGAGCGTGAAGGTTCTTTAGTGGAAAGAGAATTCTTATGAAGAATTAGGTGACAGAAAATTTCAGGAGGGATTTCGTTTATCAAAATCTACAAATGGATCACTTGAAATAACACAAGAACAGTCATATTTCTTCTACGGATCGACTGCTTATATTACGATTCTATGTAACTGTTATTTTCTGTATTTTAAGAGGGAATACTCGAATACCGTTATCTCTTTCTCTATGTCACTGGCTGAACAATGAGAGGTTATGGATGGATCTTAGGATAATGCACAATTCCCTGGTGTAAATGGGGTCCAAGATCGTACACACATTCCTACAAATCTTCTGCATCCTTTTCCTTTATGGATATTCCATCTTTTTTATATAATACATTTAAATCTAGTAATTAAGTCTATCGATACTTCAACCTAACATTGGAATATATTCATTTTTGGATTCAATTTTCCATTTTGTACGATTTTAACCTAACAGTACTGAAAAACAAAGAAATGGAACTCACAAATATAACAGCGCCCAAAGGCAAACAAATGCAACGCGAAAATGTAGGATATGTTCATTTCGATGTAGAACATAGTGAGCGCAGTCGTTTTTAGACGTTGACTATTATCTTTGCAGCGGTATGGATGCTCTCCTTTAGTCATTTTGTAGAAACAATGTACCATCATAGACTTTACTCTGGTTAAATGAGGTGTCAGCTAGCCATGTTTTAGTAATCGGTGATTATGAATGGTGCACATAAATTATATTTTAACCACGGCTACTGTTTAACCGTCGTTTCGTAATCTATGATTACTGCGTTTTTAATCAATGTTGATGCACTTCGCCATCAGACTTTAACACAAGATACCACAGGATGATTGGTTACATATTTACACAGATGGCTCACTAATGAATCCAGATGAAGAAACTGGAACAGGTGCTACTTGTCCATATTTTTCATTTTATAAAAATGTTGGCAAATGTACAACAAATTTTGATGGTAAACTTGAAGTTATCTATGCAGCTCTCCAAAATGTTTTTCTTTGGTTACAGAAATGCAAAAATATAGTTGTCTTATCTGATTCCAAAGCTGCAATCCATGCAGTTAGTACAAACTTTTGCCAAATCAGAAAAAATTAAGGAAATCCATTGTATGTTAAGGCAGATTCAAAATTTAAATAAGACCTTAGTTCTCCAATGGATTCCAGGCTATTGTGGAATATATGGTAAAAAGAAAGATGATATGTTGGCCAAGAAAGGAACTAGAATAAACGTAAAGAAGAACTACAGTTTTTCTTATGATTCCATAAAACGAGTTATCAAAAGAAAAATTAACAGCAATTACCACACTAATTCTCCAAGTGAACTTCAAAATTCAAGATGGAACAAAATATTGGTACTACAAGATTTAAAATCCATTCCTGATCTACCACGAAAAGCTACTGTGGCCATGTTCAGACTGATTACTAGTCATGACTGTCTTACAAAACATCTACATTGAATCAGCATATTGGACTCTGCTAGAGGTCTATTGTGCAATAAAGAAGATGCCATGGACATGGAACATCTAAAAATCTATGAATTTGTGGAAAATTTTATGAACCTTATATCTAAATATTGGGAAGCAAGAAGGAGAATGACTTCACTGTTAAATATTGAGCATTAGACATACACATTTGTCAAAATTTGTATTTCTATAAGAAAACCAAATCGTCAGAGAAAGGGGAGGAAAAAAAGTACATATTAAAGTAAAAAAGGTGTAAATGGCAAAAAAAGTCAAGCTCAAACTTCAACAGAATGCTTCAATTCTCATGTTTGTGCACATTTACTAAAAACCTTTAAATATAAACATTCAAATAAAATAGACATTTTCCTAAACATCCAATGTCTACTAATAATATATGATGTAAGTATAAGAAATATCATGCTTCTAGAACACTAAATAAAATGGGGAACCACTTACCAGAATGTTCAATAATGGTGATGGCTGATTCTCTTTCATCAGGAGGCAATTTACTATTCAACATTCGAACCTGATCGTCCACCATTAAAGACATCAGAGCTGGCAAGAACTTGGTTACTATTTGGCTGTCCAACTTAGGTTCACGAAATTCCTACACACGTAAAAGAGTTAATGAATATCAAAATGTGCAAGGAAACAAGACAGCGCACTTATTTTTTCACAATGTGTTTTAGGAGTTTCACAATAATTCCTTGTCAGAAATTATAGTTGCGAACAATAAAGTTATTTATATATACAGTAGAACCTCTATTATCCGTGGTAATGAAAGGGGTGGACTGAACGGTTAATCGAAAAAATCGGATAATCCGTATCATAATCGTAATATGCGTTACAAAAGCAGTATGTTGACGTTTTCATGTTCGAGGAAAAGATTGAAAAAGTGAAACGTAATTGAGCTTTTTTAATTTCCGAGAACATGAAAACAAACATACCGCTCGTGTATCGTACATTATTTTGTGCGAAGATCGTTTATTACATACCTGAAAGACGAATTTCTAATTAGTTGCAATGAAATCTCCATCTTGGTTTCTGTTCAATCACGGCAACTTTGGAAAACAAATATATCTATCTTCAACATTGTTGCTATAAAGTGTTTTCTGTGTTTACTATATTCCAGCAGGCCATGATATATGTCTGTCTTTTTTTTCCCCCAGTCTATAAATGCGAACTTAAAACAAACGGTAAGGTTATGTAATGATTTATTTTTCATTTTAATATTTTAACAATATTATTTATATAACATATTGCAGTAATAACATCGGCATCTGGAATCTTGTTCATTTTTTCACGGCTTCCTTAATGTTACTTGCATTACAAATGCAGTAGCTTTTGTGGTGTTGTAGAGTTTACTTAATTTTTGCAAATATTTAAAAACTATAATTAACAGTGCAATTTAGGTGAAATTGCACTGGTAAGTTTCCAATTTATAATTATTACTATGTTAAACGTCCCTAAAAATAATATGTTAAAAGCCTAAAGCAGTAAAATGAATATGGCGCTTAAGCGGTAAGAAGAGGGAAATTGTTATGTGTGTTACGTTAGGAATACTGAATGTGGTATTTCACACTTACCGCGTATTGGTTTTGTGTGGAAAGCAAACAAATACGCACGATCTCGCACAAAAAATATTTTCGTAAATAAAGAGAATAATACTTGTACTGTCGTAATTTTCTCTGTGGTCTTATATTTAACATGCAAGATAGTGGATCAGAAGTTCACTCATTCAAGTCCGGTTGTCAAGGGGCAAGGGAACTCTTTGCAATGGCTGTCAGCAAAAAGATAGCAGTAGTAGAGGTCTCATATTGTAGATTTACATACTTAATACACTTTATCCTTGATTTTTTTTATTAAATCGCGCATAGTTGTAACACTAATCTCGTATTCTGGTGCGAGATGAACCACAGTTTCTCTTTTTCCAAACTGCTCAATTATTTGCATTTTTGTCGATACTTAGCACAACACGTTTTCCTTTGACATTGTGGAGTACATTTTATATAGAAGTTGAATAAACCAAACTGTGTAAGTGTAAAGGCATGTAATAACACACTCTAGAAAAAAATAAGTACTAATATGACGTAAAGCAGTACTTCATATCTTTCTGTAGCAAAAAGAAAAAAAAAAAAAAAAGCGAGAGACAGTTGGATAATCCACCAATCAGTTAATAGGGTGACGGAAAATCGGGGTTCTACTGTACATATTTTTATTTTCGCAGTCTCCACAGTGGTCTATTGGCCAGAGCGCCGGACTTACAATCCTGTGGACCCGGGTTCGATTCCCGGTGTTGGGCAAGCCCAGTCATTTTTAAGCCTTACCTGAGAGTCAATCATGACCCACGCACTGAGTCCGAGGGCCAGCATCCTCAGCAGCAGTATAAGAACTGTGTTGTCTCGTGGCAGCGCTTCATTGTTAATCAAGTGCTGAAGAATTTTTGTTGCTGACGTAGCAAGGAAGTTTATAGCATAGGGGTCGCACAAGGTCATGGATAAATCACCAAGCACTTGTTCTTGTCCTCTTTTAATACTATCTAAGAAACCCTGTAAACGATTAAACAGATCACTTATAACTTATTTATTTATTTTCAGAAATACACTCTATTGCTGAGCAAATTCAAAAGCTTGGAAAAAAAAATAGTTATGCAATGGATTCCAGGACTCTGTAATATACAAGGAAATAAAAAAGTTTATGTGCTTCTGTTTCTATTTCTTATTTGCTTCTTCTCTCTGCATTTGTTTTTTGTATATGCTCATTTGCATTTTGCTGGTGTGGTAGAGAAGGCCTGATGGCCTTAACTCCGCCAGATTAAATAAATATGTTAGCAAAAAAAGCTCCAAAATTAAATAAAAAACAACTGCATTTCCTTATGAATCAATAAAACGAATAATAAAGAAGTAAATGAATGAAAAGTATCATAAGTTGATGAATGAAAACTAAATCAATACAACAAATAATAAAGAAAAAAATGAATGAAAAGTATTATATGTTGAAGAATGAAAACTGAATCAATACAACAAATAATAAAGAAAAAAATGAATGAAAAGTATCATAAGTTGATGAATGAAAACTGAATCAATACAACAAATAATAAAGAAGAAAATGAATGAAAAGTATTATATGTTGAAGAATGAAAACTGAATCAATACAACAAATAATAAAGAAGAAAATGAATGAAAAGTATCATAAGTTGATGAATGAAAACTGAATCAATACAACAAATAATAAAGAAAAAAATGAATGAAAAGTATTATATGTTGAAGAATGAAAACTGAATCAATACAACAAATAATAAAGAAGAAAATGAATGAAAAGTATCATAAGTTGATGAATGAAAACTGAATCAATACAACAAATAATAAAGAAGAAAATAATGAAAAGTATTATATGTTGAAGAATGAAAACTGAATCAATACAACAAATAATAAAGAAAAAAATGAATGAAAAGTATTATATGTTGAAGAATGAAAACTGAATCAATACAACAAATAATAAAGAAAAAAATGAATGAAAAGTATTATATGTTGAAGAATGAAAACTGAATCAATACAACAAATAATAAAGAAGAAAATGAATGAAAAGTATCATAAGTTGAAGAATGAAAACTGAATCAATACAACAAATAATAAAGAAGAAAATGAATGAAAAGTATCATAAGTTGATGAATGAAAACTGAACCAATACAACAAATAATAAAGAAAAAAATGAATGAAAAGTATCATAAGTTGATGAATGAAAACTGAACCAATACAACAAATAATAAAGAAGAAAATGAATGAAAAGTATCATAAGTTGAAGAATGAAAACTGAATCAATACAACAAATAATAAAGAAGAAAATGAATGAAAAGTATCATAAGTTGAAGAATGAAAACTGAATCAATACAACAAATAATAAAGAAGAAAATGAATGAAAAGTATCATAAGTTGAAGAATGAAAACTGAATCAATACAACAAATAATAAAGAAGAAAATGAATGAAAAGTATCATAAGTTGATGAATGAAAACTGAACCAATACAACAAATAATAAAGAAGAAAATGAATGAAAAGTATCATAAGTTGATGAATGAAAACTGAACCAATACAACAAATAATAAAGAAAAAAATGAATGAAAAGTATCATAAGTTGATGAATGAAAACTGAATCAATACAACAAATAATAAAGAAGAAAATGGATGAAAATTATCATAGAGGAGAGTAAAATATGTTGTTATTTTCTAATGCCAGGTATTTGACAATAAAGTCATTTGACCTCTTGCACTCCAATATTTTTCAAAGATATTATCATGGTCAGCCACTGAAGCACAGATTTTGAGGTGTTCCGAATCCATTTTTTAGTTTGAGTTGCACAATGGGCAGTTAGGGGACTGATATATTCCAAGGAGAGTAAAACGTAGGCCTACTTCAAAGGAGAAGAACAAGGGGTGGGATGTACGGCCAAGAAAAAAATTGCCATGAAAGCACTGGATACATTACATTTACATGTAACAGACTTCACAGAAAATGATTTGTGAAACATTGTGTTGAATAGCTCGTGATAAGTTAAAAACAGTATCAGTATTTCTGGGTAGGGTAGTAAACATAATATAATATATGCAAAATTATCACGAAACAGATGTGTTTAAAACTAGGCCTATATACACTTTATATGTCTACTTTCATAACAGTTAATCAGCTGTAATGTGCCATTAAAAATTAGAGGCGGACCGAGATATGCATTCTACAAAATATGTAAGAAACCATGAAATCCGTGATTAGATTCTAGGTGGAGTAAATAAGAAATTACAGGCATATAATTGTACAAATAAAGACGTTTGTAGTTAACTATAATAGTATGTTGCATTTTCCTATATAGAGACCGTACCATGGCTGTCCTTGATTAGATTTACTTAAAAATCAACTGAAGAACAAAAACTTATTTACGTCAATATAACATCACTGCGCCTCCAAAATCTGCTATGTGCATTAAAACAGATTTTTTCAGGAGAAAGAAAAAAATATTATCAATTTTAATTCCCTTGATTTTCAAAGTTACATTCAGTATAATTTCATCATTTTTCGTGTAATGATTGAAATTATATCAAAAGTAGCTTTGAAAATGAGGGGAATTAAAAATGATAATACTTTTTTCTCTCACCTGAAAAGTCTATTTAAATGCACATAGCAGATTTTGGAGGCGCAGTGATAATATACAGAAAACGTTGGATCCATTGCTATTTTCTAAAACTACTAACCTGTAACTCTCTCGACCTTTTAATATCCACATTCTTTTCTCTGATGCAAGCATCCAAGCACCAGGTAAATTTATGGCACGGATCCACTGATATAATATCCTGTTGAAAAAAAAAAACATAAATAAAAAAGTATTGTAATTGTGTTATTCCTCTAACACTCAACCAGGAGTAAAACTGCGATACAATAACACAACAAACATGGTGAAAGATTGATCACAAAATAATGCCAGTCAAGAATGAAGAGTTCACCTGAACTTCCAAGTCATGCAGAGCCATGAGGAGCTCCGCCCTAAGTGTGCAGTAGTGAATGTTGCGGGTGCGGAGGAAGAGCGTTCTCAGGAACTGCAGCACCATGTCATACAGCTTGACGCTGGTCCCTATCATGTGTGCAAGCTTTTGCACTACCTCTCCTTGCCTTCGAACCTATTTATAAAAATAACAGAAATTATATCAACTACAACAGCCGTCATGGCAGTCTAGTGGCTACAGCACTGGACTTAAAATCCTGTGGACCAGAGTTCGATCCCTGGCATAACTCGGATTTATGACTTGTGTTGGGTAAGACCATGGTCGAGAAAATAATCTATTTAACACCAATTAACATCTACACGTTAAACCCTACAAAATTCTACTATATGTATTCACTCATACTTTTACAGTAAAACTTTTTTCAACTACAGTAGAACTTGGTTATAACGACATTCAAGGGACCTTAAAAATTATGTTGTTATAAACGAGTGTAAGTAGTAACCAAGATTCACATTATCAATCTACTGCGGTGGAAAATGAAAAATAACAAACTTAATTAGACTTATTTTAGATTTATGTATTGACTTTTCAGCCTACCACGAACATAATAAAATGCACGTAGGCCTACAATTATAAATACAGTATTCTGTGCAAATCTAGTCTTTCAGGTGAAGCTCCCTGTAAAGCAGATTTGAATAATTTCAAGGGAAATTGAAATTATTCAAATCTGCTTTACAGGGAGCTTCACCTGAAAGACTAGATTTGCATAATATATACGTTACTGTGTTCGTTAGCAGAAAACCACAATTCCAAGTCACACAGAGATTGTGTGCACTCGTTGTGGGTCTCTGGCGTTTCGTCAGCCCACGCGAGTTGTGTGGATATAAAGGGAAAAGTTGAGACGGTTTCGGGTGGAGTTCCCGGGTAGCTCAGCGGTAGAGCGCTGGTACGTTCAACCAGAGGTCCCGGGATCGATACCCGGCCCCGGAACAATTTTTCCCTTGAAATTATACAGTATTCTGTATTAAAACAGTTTGTTCAGTACTCACCAAACTACTTTACTCAGAAGTGAAGTAATCAGTCATTTTACTCTGTTGTCTCGTACTTGCCCAATATACACTTTCTAAATTACGTTCTATGTTCACAATTTCAGTTGCAATTTCACTGCTCCCTTCCTAGCTTCATAGAACATGTTCATAATTCTAATGACTTCTAAAGTGTCACTGACTTCTTTTAGTGCCCATACTGCATTAAAATGCGTGCACTTAGTGAAAACTTCCTGTCGAAACTGACCTAATACCACATGAATTCGGGCAGGTTACAATGGGGTGGGGAATCCACCTGCATTCCAAGGTCTATGACAGAAGGGGACAGTAAAGAATTTGTCAGGGTCAGATTTCAACAAAATATTTCTTAAAATACTTTGGTTCTTAGAAAATCTTATTCCAAACTGAGGTTGAAAATGACGAGGTAGACCATATACGTCTGTCATATTAAGCAAGATAGAAAAGCATATGTCTTATGGGGAATTAGTTGGGACCACAGAATATTTGACGTTATAGGTGAGGTGTCGCACAAAACAAGGTCGCTATAACCAAGTTCTACTGTATTATTGTTACTTTTTAAACAATTACATTTACACATATGTAACGAACAGAATACCCAGTTCTTACCTTAGGAGAAGGAGAGAAGAACAGATTTGTGAGATTCAGATGATCGAATAAAATATTCTCCTTTTCTTTGATATATTGACTAAGAAGTGGTGAAACCTCGTCACCAAACAGGGACTGGTTATCCTTCCAGATCTGCCTCTTCACTTCTGTGTCTGTATCACCATAAAGTTCTCGATCTCGAACCTACAATAAACATACATTTTTCCCTTGAAATTATTCAAGTCTGCTTTACAGGGTGCTTATCTGAAAGCTAGATTTGTATAATACATATTCTTCTTCTTTAAGTGCCTTGATCAGAGTGACCTGACAACTGTAGTTTTCCATTGCTTTCTGTATCTGATAAAAGATTTCTGTATTACTTGAAGGGTTGAGGAAAAAACCTCAAGGCAGGTAACTTGTACAAACCAGGATTCGATCTTGGTGCTGCAAGTTCCGCATTTGGCACACCGACTTCTACTCCAAGCAGTGGTCTATAAATGCTCTGCCATAACTGAAAGCATCCTGACATAGATCGGAGCAGTGGTCCCCAGATAAATGAAAGGAAAGAGCAAAACTACATTTCAAATTTGTCATGATTTTGCACATGCTAAACCTGAGTGTTGAAAATATACAGAACGAGCAGTAAGTAATGTCATTAATTTCAGGGGTTTTTTTCTTATAATATTTCAAACAAAAAAGTTTAATATAATTTTATTCGTTTTTGCTTCCTTTCCAAGATAAAAATTGTTTTATATGAAACATTTCATAGCATATTTTGGGAAAGCCATTGCTTTAATTCCCAATATCCTCAGTCAATTTAAGGGGACACTACACTAAAAAAGAACAACTTTTTTTCCTAATCATTTTTCAATTAAATTTTGAGAGCATGTTTACTATGTAAAGAACTAACAAAATATAAATGTTTTTTGCCTTTGATTTTTTATTTTTCTATTCTTTTTAGAAATATTTTCAAACCCAAGTTTTAAGTAAAAGAGACTTTTTTTTTTTTTTTTAGTTACAATCACAAGACATAGAGAACATTTCTATGCATTCATTTTATGAAATATTTAATTTATTCACTTTCAAAAATTTTTTTGAAATTTTAAAAATGTTATTTTTCCTATACTTCATGAATAAAGAATATTAATAAAATAAACTAGCAGCATTTATCACAAAATAAATGCATATAAACATGCAGCTGCCTCATAAACACTTGCAGTAAAAATTTAATCCAGATTGATTAATATTTGGCATAAAAAAGTTTGTGTTGAATCAAGAAATACAAACTTATGAAAAAATGGATTTCAAAGCTAAATGAATATTTATAATAATTAAAATTCTCCTCTGCTACATTAATCTAGTAACTTCAGGGAGCCAACTTTTAGAAGATAAAGTTACTAGATTTGTAATCAGAAATTTGTAAAAACGAATTCTTTGATGAAAAAATAATTTTGACAGCTCTTTAAATGCCACGTCCCCTTACAGCCTTAATTAAAAAAAAAAACATATTTGTAATCAGAATTGAACTAAATTTATTCGGGTTATGAAAATATACATTCTAAAGAAGTGAAATAGCCAATAAAAATGTTTTGGAAAATTTTCATGTTTTCCAGTAGAGTCCCCCCCTTAAGAGAGCAGTGTAATTTGATAATAAATAATTGAAAGAATTTTAGTTTTGTACTTTAAATGTGCAGAAATTTGATCTGAACAAATGTAACATTGAAAAACTTATTTGGTTGATTTTAAGGCAGTTCTGAAAAGTTATTGGCCAATATCGCAAATTCATCCTATAAGTTGAATAGTCAGGGTAATTCTTTGTAGCATTTTGTTAAATATATTAATCTCTGTCAGAAGAAGAGACTTCCCTTCATAAGTTGGTATGACTTGTGCTGACATCACATATGAAACAGTATTTCAAGCACTTAAAAATTGTGACTGATGGATCAGATGGTGGCAATATGTGTGTCCCATGAGCAGGTTGATGGATGTGGCATTAACAGAGCTAAAAGTTGTTGTTTTCTAATGCCAGGCATTTGACAATAAAGTCATTTGACCTCTTGCACTCCAATATTTTTCAAAGATATTATCATGACCAGCCACTGAAGCACAGATTTTGAGATCTTCTGAATCCATTTCTTGATTTGAGTTGCACAATGGGCAGTTAGGAGACTGATATATTCCAATTCTATGCAGATGCTTGGCCAAACAGTCATGGCCTGTTGCCAATCTAAATGCAGCTATAGACGATTTGCGTGGTAAATCGGGAATTAACTGTGGATTATGATGAAGAGAGTTCCATTTTTTCCCTTGGGATTGTGTTATCAAATTTTGTTTGTTGAAGTCTAAGTATGTAGATTTAATAAATCTTTTCACAGAGGAATACGAAGATTTAGTAACAGGTCTGTAAGTAGCAGTGCTGCCCTTCTTTGCTAAAGCATCCGCATTCTCATTTCCCAGGATTCCACAATGGAATGGTATCCATTGGAATATAATTCTTTTATTGAGTGATATTAATTGAGAGAGCATTTTATTTATTTCTGCTATTTGAGATGAAGGTGTGTGTCTAGAGACTATTGATAGAATAGCTGCTTTTGAGTCTGACAATATAACTGCATTTTTAAATTTATTGATGTGACAGAGAGGATTCCTGAGACTTTCACTTATTGCAGTGATTTCTCCATCAAAACTTGTTGTTCCATATCCAAGAGATCTAAAAAGTGAGAAGAGACAGCACGTAACACCTGCACTGGCACCTGCACCTTGTTCCCTGGAGATCAAGGATCCGTCGGTGTATAAATGAAGCCAGTTTTGTGGAGGGTACCTAATATTAATTGTCTCTAAAGACAATTGTTTCATTATTTCAGTGTTTACTTCTGATTTCAGTATTTCTTGTGTTAAATTTAGATTATACTCTATATTTAATAGTGTTAAAGGGTTTGGTTTAATTTGTAAGTTTTCTTTTAAATTCGGGACGTTGATTTTCTGTTTTAATTCTTGAACCTTGGATATGAAACTTTTTTGAGTTTTTAATCTACGGAGAGGACTGTATGACACAGAGCTAAAAGTAAAGAGTAATAAAAATATTTTTAAAAATCTCTCATCTTTTCTGTGTTAACAGTGGGAAAAGATGTCACGATCAAATAAATCATATTCCTGTTTTAAGCAATTTCAAAATTTTATTTAAAAGAACACAATGTAAAAAGAAAGCACTGTACAAGCTACAAAATCAGTATTTTGCTCCAAAAATTTTTGTCAGTTGTTGTAACATTTCAAAATAAAATAAAAAAATGTAATTAACTTACCAAAACTTTCAAATACTTTTCATCAATGTGTGGGGTATTTCGAAGGATGCACATAACTACTGGACGCAATGCTTTCACCCTAACGACAGGGAAACTCTTTGCAAGCAGCTCCTTTAGTTTGCGGTCTCTCTCCTTTCCTTCCTTTTGTCCAATCTCATTTATATGTTGCACAAGTCTGTCTCTGAGTTCCTGAAAGCATAAGAGCAATTAGAAAAGATGATGCATAGCCAGTTTCACCAATCACGATCAAGACTAACACTTAACAGCTTATTCTCATTTCATCAACATTTGTAACTTGTAATACTCGTCAAATCGAAGGTCAAATTTTACGATAGAAATTTGGTTCACGGACCAAGTTGACTGTCATCAAATTGTTTAAAAAATGTTACGCAGTTGGCCATTTTGAATATGAATAAAATTAAAGAGTATTTTTCTAACTTATTATTACAGTTCCGTGAAAATGATTTTATTTTTAAGACAAATGCGTTTTAAAATTTCAAAATGTAGGTGTTATTGTCAATTTGGCAGTGTTATTTTAAAATTACGTATATGCAATCCCCCTTAACCTATTATACAGATGCAAATTTAATATACCGTAAGAGTATCCAGTACAAACCTCTAGAACTGATGTGTGGAAGTCTAGCCTTCTTACACCATGGAGGTCTAGCAATGGCAACATAGGTCGAAGGGAAGGCAATAAAACACCATTCTCCATCTACAAATAATGATAATGATGATAATAAGTATAATTATATGTGTGTATACATAGAATAAGCTACACGTATATACATATATAATTAATTTTTCACAAATTTACATAAAATACCTATGTGCATATTGTAATTATTTACTTTAGCTGAGATTTTGGGATTCTGTAACTTACAAACTATTAAAATTGAGCAGAAAGCAAGGGTCCAGCACCGAAAGTTAACTAGCATGTGTTCTTCATGCGTTGAGGAAAAACACCGGAAGAAACCTCAACCAGATAACTTGTCTCAACCAGAATGTGAACCCAGGCCCAATGTTAACCGTTACTCCACAGTGGTGGACTGACAAGGTTGAAGTGGATTAGTTGGTGGGATAGCTAAGATACAGTAGACCGAGGAATGTGACAAGGTTAGAATGGGTTAGTTGAGGGGATATCTAAGTGACGTGAGGCCGAGGAATATGTGAAAAGATTTAATGATTTAAGATCCTCGGTCTCACGTCACTTAGATGGGCTATCCCCTCAACTAACCCTCTAACCTTGTCACATACCTTATAAAAGACCGGCGGTCCCTTGCTAACTACTAAAAAATCTACTGCCCATTATATCATACCTGGAACTCTTCAATCGCTTTCAAAGGATCTGTACAACTAGTAAGGGCATCTCTAAGAAAACTCTGCCCTGGAACACCAACTTCTTCCAGACCAGTTCCTGGCATTTTTATATTACTCATGGTAAAATAAATGACACCACTTATTCCAAGAAAACTAATGTATTATAGAATCATAGGAATAACTAATTGCGTATTATACTATTAAAAATATAGCAATTTATTATGTAATATTATTGTATTAATTAACGACCTCATCACCCCCCAACACAACACACAGCTGCCATTATTACAATTCCCAGTAATACCAACATAGGATGAGGGCGGCAACAAGTATTTAAGTTCTTGTTTGATACTGCAACGCTAATTACAGTACATTAAGAAAGTTGTAAAATTTACATTGTTTTTACTAAACACCTGATCAGGGGTTACAGTTACGGTGTGTGTATACAGAATGCGCACAAAAGGAAAAAATACGTTCTTCGCTATTATTATGTTTCGTTGTTGGCGACAATGTTAATGATAAATGACAACGAGTTCACAGTAACATACATGTATCGATCGTAGCCTATGATATCGATATTATATATAGAAAAATTGCTGAACACAATAGAAGCTAGCATTTGTCACTTGCCCGCATTGCTTTGGAATGAAGATGTAATATACCTATTTATATCTAATTGCGCAAAACAGCACAGAAAACAATTCCGTCCATGTGATTCTATAATGTTATTTGTGTGGTGCACAACGTGCGATCGTATGACATGTAAGTGTTATGAAGTTTAGAATAACAGTATAATAAATTGTAAGATGATGGAGGTTATGTAGAAGTGTAGTATATATCCTGAAATACGTCCATTTTTCATTCATTCATTTATTTTATTCCATAGATCTTACATGAGCAATGAAGCTTTAAGATGTGGAACATGTCAACATTTTACAATATTACAATTACAATTTTTACAAAGTTTTATAGTTTTACAATTTAGTAATTTTCTAAAATTTTTACAATGTTGTACAACTTAAACTTAAACTTTGACATCCTCCTACACCACGTACGAGAGAAGAAACGTACTTTAAATAATTTCAAAATTGTAATATCACTTTAGAGACACTAAAGTTACCGAGTCTTCGATCTCGCTAAGCACCACACATGATGAAATGAAACTGAGATTAGATGGTATAGCGAAGGTGGTATTTGTGGCGGGTTTCGTGAGTTTATAGCTTTCGCATTGATCACATCGTGTCTTTAGAGTGGTGTGCTGCAATTTTGAGGTTATTTTCATGTATTTAAGTGCGTTTTTTTCCTCCCGTGTATTTTTCGTAGCGGAATAAAATATTCACCCGAAAGTTATTTGTAGCAGTAGTATCTATTGCCCAGGTACTTGGAAGTTCTCATGGCCAGTTAGCATCCGAAATTTCACTACTGCATCATGTCGAGGAGAATCAGGAAAAGGCTATATTCTTTTTCAGTAAGCACTACTGACCAAGATTTATTACTGGTACCTAGGCCTGTTACTATTTTCTTGAAATTTCTTTAGAATTTTTATTTTAAATTAGGCTATATTTGTATGAACAATTTGACACTGTGATAAGATATCTTTTTCAAGGGCACTTTTAATATTTTAGTTCCTTTCTTTGCCAAACAATCTGAAATGTCATTGACCATAATATCACAATGGGCAGGGATGCATTGGAGATACAGGTTTTTATTTTTTGTTTTGCCAGTATGTGTGTGGATGATTGAATTTCTGCGATTTTGGAATTTGTAGGAATATTGATTGAAGCTGTGGCTTAGATTACAAAAATTGAGTCGCTAAATATAACAGCATTTTTGAGCATATTAATTTGATAAATAAGTTGTGTTAATGCCTTGTTGATTGCTGCAATTTCTCCATCAAGGTGAATAGAACGATGCAGAGTTCAATTTATGATTTTCTAAAGTCGAAGAAATGAGCTAGAAGATAAAATTGCAGAAACATTGTGCACACAACTTATTACAATAGTCAATGCATTATAATATGTACAGGTAGCTTAACTTATTATTATGGCTTTTAAGGAACCCGGGGTTCATTGCCGTCCTCACATAAGCCCACCATCAGTCTTTATCCTGAGCAAGATTAATCCATTTCTTACCATCATATCTCACCTCCCTCAAATTCATTTTAATATTCTCCCATCTACGTCTGGGCCTCTCCAAAGGTCTTTTTCTCTCCAGCCTCCCAAGTAATACTCTACTATATACATTTCTGGATTCGACCATATGTGCTACATGCCTTGCCCATCTCAAACGTCTGGATTTAATGTTCCTAATTATGTCAGGTGAAGAATACAATGCATGCAGTTCTGCGTTGTGTAACTTTCTCCATTCTCCTGTAATTTCATCTTTCTTAGCCTCAAATATTTTCCTAAGAATCTTATTCTCAAACACCCTCAATCTCTGTTCCTCAAAGTGAGAGTCCAAGTTTCACAACCATACAGAACAACCGGTAACTTAATATAGGCTAACTGTTTTATAAATTCTAACTTTCAGATTTTTTGACAGCAGACTTGATGACAAAAGCTTCTCAACCGAATAATAACAGGCATTTCCCATATTTACTCTGCGTTTAATTTCCTCCCGAGTGTCATTTATATTTGTTACTGTTGCTCCAAGATATTTGAATTTTGCCATCTTTTCATATGATAAATTTCCAACTTTTGTATTTGCATTTCGTATTATGTTCTGGTCACGAGATATGATCATATACTTTGTCTTTTCGGTTCGGGATTTACTTCCAAACCTATCACTTACTTGCTTCAAGTAAAATTCCCGTGTTTTCCGTAATAGTTTGTGGATTTTCTCCTGTTTACTGGTAACTTATTATTTGTGTAAAAAAAATGTTCCCCTCTTAAGCAACCACCTCTCTGAAAGACCAATTTTACAAAGGAAATATCAGTGATCATTTAATAACAGATTTCGCTGTATTTGTAAAGTTATATCATATCTTAGTTTCATTTCATTATGAAATAAAGCAACACAGATCAGACGTCAGTCCTGTGAGTGATGCGATAGAAGATTCAGAAGTTTAATGAAAATGATTTTGTTTTGTTCCTGTTACAGGTCATCTCTGAAAGTTAAAAAGGAAAATGCTACCTGATGACTGGATTAAACATTTAGCTTATTCAGTTGATGAGTCATGTTGTCACCATATTGTGAAGCAGAACTCCAAGACTGTACATCTTTAGAAGAAGAATGTTTGGATGACATCAAGCCAGATCTGATAAGCCTGACATTGTCAGATTCATTTTCTAGTCATTTGAGTCATTTAAATTCCGATGTAAGCAGTCGAAGTTTTCATAGTTCTCCAAGAACAGTATGGGATAATAACCCTAGCAAACCAAAAAATTATGAAGATGAACTGGTGCAATCTGGTCAAACGTCAATTTTTTCTAGTCCAAGAGTTACAGAGGCGTCTGAAATACTGAACAATGAAAATGAAACGCGAATTTCAACTCCAGAGAAACTCTTGATTTGTCAACAAGGTACTCTAAGCAATCCAACTACTACTGAACGAGAAAACACGATTTTTCCAAGAAGGAATTTGTCATTGTCTTTACATGATGTATCTTCATTACCAGATTTCCCACTGAAGTCTAAGTTACGTGATTTGTCTACAGATACAATTCAGAGTCATTCTGTGATAACAGTTTCTTCAGGCCTAAAATCAAAGGATTCAGGGTTACCTAGATCAGTAAGCTGTTTAAGCTTGTCTAGTAGTGGCAGAAGTTTTGAACATGTCCAGAGTAAAGTCAAGGAATACATTAGACAAATCAAGGAAACAGATGACAGGAGAAAATCGCTCAAATTAAATAGTATAGACTGTAAGGACAGGCCTGCAAGTGATCAAAGTTACATATACGATGAAAATGATTCCACTGTATCAGAAACAACATTGGCAACAGTGATAAAAGATCTGCGTTATGAACTTCAAGACAGAGAAATAGTACTTACAAAACTGCAAGAAGATTATAGTAAATTGTTGGTGAAATATGCAGATGCTGAAAATAGAATTGATGAGTTGAGATTTAAAGTGATTGATCCTTCCTTGAAGCTCAAAAATCTGGACCAGAAGAGAGATGATCATTGTTGGCACTGTGGAGGTGAAAGCATTTTTGGTGACACAGACAAATGCAAATACACATGCAAAGAAACATATCAAGAAGCAAGACCTGCAAAATTGTCCCTTGGTTCGAAAGATTCACTTATGATTACTAGGAAAAATGATATAATACATAAAGAAGGTGAAAAGGAAAGCTTATCAGTAAGTGAAAATCTTAAAGTAAATTTATCTTTGAACCCGTTAATAAAACCTTATAGCACTTCTTTGAGATTAAAGAAAGATGAGCCTTTGCTTCAGGATTCTAGAGCCAAAATCTTTGAGAAGACGTCAGTACTTAAATTGTCACCAAATACCACCTTAGAGAATGGAAGTGTGTGTTCGGAAAGATTGAGTGATTTTTACATTACACAATCAGATGGCAAGAGTTTAGATGGCTGCTTTAGTGTCACAAATTCTTATAAAGGAAATGTACATAATTCTGTAGTTGAAAATAGGTCTAGTGATGGTATTGGAAGAACTCGCAAGAATGATTGTAGATTACAATCCTCAGAACACGAAGATTGTGACAAATTGCCTTCAGTGTCTCATATTCCTATTCCTGTGCGCAAGGACTGCAATGCGACATCGGGAATTTCCTGCAAGGAGAGCGATTCCAATGAGTGCCATATGTCTGTTGAAAAGGTAAGGTACTGATAATAAGTACTGATTGGCGAAAACGTTTGTTTTTAAATCTGTGTAAATGTTATTATAACATGTTTTATTGTGTTTTATGTTAAGTATTGACTGAATAGAACTCATTTTTAAATTAACATTGAACTTAACGGAACCAATATGCCTTTGAAAAAAAGTCAGAAGGGCTAAAGATTAGGATAAATAAAAAACTGTCAGTAGCAGAAGTAACAGTTATTCTCGGATTCTTAATTTTTTATTCAGTAGTGTGTAAACACATTCAACAAGAATGAATACAGGGTGTCCCATTTATCTTGCTCACCTAAAATAAATTTATTTTTAGATGCCAAGTGAACAATTTATTGTTACAGTGAAACCTCTTCAAGACGGAAGTGACATGGTCCTAATTTTTTTTCCGTTTTGGGCAGGTTTCCGTGTTATGCAGGTGTGAAGTTAAAATGGAATATTTTATCATTTGCATAAATTAAAAACATAATGGCATGCCACAAATTGTAGGAATTACAAAATATTCAGTTTAACACTACTGACATTAAATCAGCTTCCTGTCACTTATTTAATTGGTGAATGATCTTGATGAAAATCTCATTTCGTGTATAAATTGTATCGTAACTCATTAAACACTACAAAGTTTATTAATTACACTAAATTTAATATCTAACACTAGACCTACATATAATACTGTACTGTATATCACAGCACATTATTTAATTGGACTAGGAGCCTAGAAGCCTTGAATTCTGGATTATCTAATTTATTTGCCAGTTCAAGGGTTTTCTTTGCAGAATAGGTCCAGAAATTTGCATGATCTATGAAAGGGCAAGAACAATCCACTCCCACAACAGTTCATTTATTTCTATGTAATCAGTTGTTTTCTGTTTCCTTTTATGTCACCATTATTGACCGCAAGCCACTCACTCATGATACGGCCTTTATTTTTGAAAGTGTTAAGTTACACCTGAGTTTTCCATTCATAAATTTCAACATTATTTTCCATACTCTTCGTTTCTCATTTTCCTCGATAACTTTTACTTCATCAATTAATGATAGTGCAACATTTTTACGCAACTTTTTTTTTATCACGAAATCGCTAATACACTTGCGTTCTACCCAGCTATGACAGTATACAGGAGTGAAGCATTGAACATCTTTGAAGGGACTCGTCTGCCTAGTCAATAGGGTAATAAGATTTATGACCATCAGGCCAACACACCCTCGCACTCTCAAAAATTTTACAAAGAAACCTTGTTTTTATTTTAGTGACCTACTAGTATTTCGTACATTCCTTGAGAGCACATACTGTTTCAAAATATAGTTTACATTAAAGTAGTGTGTCCAAAATATTATTTCCGTTTTGAACAGTAGCAGACAGTTTTTGTTTCCGCATGGGACAGTTTCCGTTTTATTCAGGAAAAATTACACATAATACATATGAATTTCGCCAGGACCAATAAATTGTTCCAAAATAGACAGGATTCCGGATTATTCAGGTTCCGATTTGAACAGGTTTCACTGTACAAACAAAACTGTTAAGTATAATGGCGAATTAATGCTATGAATATATATAGTATCTTTCTTGTAACTTTGTTCATTAAGAGGAGAGACTAACGAAAAATATTAAAATTTTAGGATTTTCCCTCCACCCTACTTAAAAACACCATTACTGTGTGTACTTTCATCCTGCCAAAGGAATTTATTCAGTTCTGCTTCTAAGTTTGTTTAAAAAAAAATTATAATATCTCTTTAGGCAGTTGAATGAATGTAGTACATTTATATTTTCATTTGTCCGTCACTGTGGAGTAACAGTTAGTCTGCCTGATCGTGAAACGAGTGGGCCCGGGTTAAAATCCTGGTTGGGACAAGTTATTTGGTTGAGGTTATTCCAGGATTTTCCCTTCAACCCATTAAGAATAAATGCTGGGTAACTTTCGGTGCTGAACTCTGGATTCATTTCCCCATTATTATTGCTTTCATTTCATTCAGATGCTAGATAACCATAGCAGTTGATAAAGTATCGTAAAATAACCAATTTAAAAATAGTAATATGCGTTACAAGAGTGGTATGTTGAAGTTTTCATGTTCGAGGAAAAGTTTGAAAAACCGAAACGTAGTTGAGCTTTTTTAATTTCCGAGAATTTAAAGAAAACATACCGCTCGTGTATCGTACATTATTTTGTGCGAAGATCATTTATTACATACCTGAAAGAGGAATTTCTAATTAGTTGCAATGAAATCTCTATCTTGGTTTCTGTTCAATGATGGCAAATTTGCAAAACAAAAAATATCTATCTTCAACATTGTTGCTTTAAAATGTTTTCTGTGTTTACTATACTCCAGCAGGCCGTGATACACATCTGTCTTTTTTTTCCTCCAGTCCATAAATGCGAACTTAACACAAACGACTTCCTTAATGTTACGTGCATCATGAATGCAGTAACTTTAGTGGAGTTGTACAGTTTACGTAATTTTTGCAAATATTTAAAAACAATAATTAACAGTGCAATTAACATTGAGAAATACTGTGTAATTTCATTCTAGGTTGCACGATGGCAAGAATCACTACCTCCTTTGGAGTTGATTGAGCCAAGTTGTTATGGAAGCCTCAACTGTCAAAGCAGTGGCAGTAAAACAACCTCATATAATGCTGCAAAGAAGTTCGTCTCACCTGGTGGACATGATAGTGGTTATCCACGGTCAGAACTTCACAGTTCCTCAATTCGTCCAGAGCTATTGAAGTCTTTACCACCATTAATAAAGTCTAGAACTGCTGCTTTACAGTTTAACAAATTGAGTGAACAAAATACCACTTCTGAACTAATGGGCAATAAACATTTTTCAGCATTCTGTGACCAGTGTGTTACAATAAACGGTATAACAACAAAGAATAACTGTTTAGAAAACCAACCAAAATTACAAGGTGTATGGCCAGATAGTGATGCAAAGAACAGTTCGTTTGCTGTTTTTGAAAATATGCAAACAAATGAACATGTAAATGGACTTATATTCAAACCTGTTGTAGTAATGCATAAACCGCTTACTATTGATTCATGTGAATGCTGGAAGATGGACGAAGTATTGTCACGTGACTGTGAAGACTCCAGTGTGTCAGTGGAGGCTAGTGATACGAACGCAAAAAAGACAGCACAAGATTTTCACATTCCACCATTACAGCTTGGAAATTTATCTGGCGGTGATGATGTTGAAACTAATAATATCAGAAGCGGTGCTAGCAGTACACGAAGCAGTATTACAAATACGTTATCAGGAGTGGGGAGAGCTTCGATAGTTTATTTAAATGACTCCACTTGTGATGATAGTCTGGGTTCTAGTCATCAGGATACCACTGAGGGTATCACATACCCATCAAGTTTGTGTGCGAGTCCTGATTCTGCAGGAAATAAATTATTCAATGGAATTAATAAGAAAAAATTGCACTCGGGAAGTATTTCTAATAGAGATTTACACAGAAATTCTGACTTCCAGTCAATAAAGGAACATTGTGATAATGGGCTGCCGCATTTAAACTATCCTAGAGGAAATTTAAATGATACAAATATTCAAAACGATTCATTGCAAGTTTCTGCTACAACTTCAACATCGTATAAGAGTATAAAACTACCTAGAAATATTACAGATGTGACAGAAACATCACAAAAACATAGCAACATCAATAAAACAAATGTTCATAATGTAACAGCTAACATATCAGTACAAAAGAATGAGAAATCACCAAAGGAGCCATTTAGTGATGCAAACGATTCAGATGTATCAAGAAAGAAATTGTTGGGCTCAGCTTTGAGGTGTCTCTTACTTGAACTTTTGAACAACGAGAATTGTCACAATAACAATTGCATTTGTAGGAAAACTAATTCTTTTTCTTGTGGATGTGTTAGTGGTAATCCTGCAGCAGTTATGGCAGCCAATGAGACTCTTATCAGGGATAAAAATACAGAGTTAGAAAGCACTCCTGTGGGAAATGAAAAAAGGGCTTCGTCTCAAGTGGATGCTCCTGGATATTTGTTTTCAGGCTTGAATGGCAGTGAAACTGAAGAAAAAGCAACTAGTTGTGGTGTGGATTTAGACAATAACATTCCAGATACACAGTCGACAGAACAACTTAGCAGGTATGTGTACTGAGTGTTAAAAGAATAATAATATTTTGAGAGGTGGTATTCATCAAAACAAGGAAACGAAGTTTAATAAACATGGGTCCTATCTTTCGAGATATGAGTACTTGTTCATCAGCATCATAGGAAATGTTCAATGTGAATTAATTGAAAATTTAAAATATTATATTAACATTAAAAGTATTTTTATCTCGAAGTTTTATATAAACACTGTAACTGAACATTCTTCCTTTTCCCAGTCAGCAATGAAATTATGCTACATCTGAATAATTACTGCTCCCTTTAAGAAATAAAACAGTTTCTCAAAAAGTTCATCAGATACGGATCCCCTTGCTGGTGAATGAATAAATCCTGCAAAACAGAACAGTCTTTCTACAGGCGCACAGTGGTCTAGAATGCAAATTTAGCGGGACATATTAATAACTTTTCAGCTACCTAACAGATTTTTATGAAATTTTACACAGTAGTTACTGGTAGCATATATGTTTTGTATGCAAGCTCTCATTACGTTGGTATAAGGGGAACTACCCTTTATAGGGGAGCGGATTTAGACAAAATTAGAAACTTTTCTCTTATCTGACAGATTTTTATGAAATTTTACAAACCAGTTACAAGTAGCATATATGTTTTGTATACAAGCTCTGATTACGTTCGTATAAGGGGAACTACCCCTTATAGGGGGCGCAATTAGACAAAATTAGTAACTTTTCTCATATTTAACAGATTTTTATGAAATTTTACACAGCAGTTACAGATAGCATATATGTTTTGTATACAAGCTCTCGTTACGTTGATATAAGGGGAACCAACCACCCCTTATAGTGGGGGCGCAATTAGACAAAATTAGTAACTTTTCTCCTATTTAACAGATTTTTATGAAATTTTACAGAGCAGTTACAAGTAGCATATATGTTTTGTATACAAGCTCTGATTACGTTCATATAAGGGGAACTACCCCTTATAGGGGGCGCAATTAGACAAAATTAGTAACTTTTCTCCTATTTAACAGATTTTTGTGAAATTTTACAAAGTAGTTACAGGTAGCATGTATGTTTTGTATACAAGCTCTCGTTACGTTGGTATAAGGGGAACTACCCCTTATAGGGGGGCGCAATTAAACAAAATTAGTAACTTTTCTCCTATTTGATAGATTTTTATGAAATTTTACAAAACAATTACAAGGAACATATATGTTTTGTATACAAGCTCTGATTACGTTGGTATAAGGAGAACTACCCCTTTTAGGGGGCACAATTAGACAAAATTAGTAACTTTTCTCCTATTTAACAGATTTTTATGAAATTTTACAAAGTAGTTACAGGTAGCATGT
Organism: Periplaneta americana; assembly: GCF_040183065.1. Classification (NCBI taxonomy): domain Eukaryota; kingdom Metazoa; phylum Arthropoda; class Insecta; order Blattodea; family Blattidae; genus Periplaneta; species Periplaneta americana. The sequence continues at coordinate 18,535,040 of NC_091132.1, forward strand.
ATGTTTTGTATACAAGCTCTCATTACGTTGGTCTAAGTGTAACTACCCCTTAGACAAAATTAGTAACTTTTGTCCTATCTAACAGATTTTTATGAAATTTTATGCAGTAGTTACACTTAGTACATTTGTTTTGTGTACAAACTCTGTTTATGTTGGTGTGAGCAGAAGTGCCCCTTACAGGGGGATGCATTTAGACAAAATCTTATGGGGGGGGGGGAATGTAACATTTTAGGTACTATTACACCTTTTGGACACTCGGAAAGCTTATTTGGTACATAATTAACAAGCTGTCATCTTGAATTCCCTGAATTATACTGCGGAAGCAGATTCGGTTCACAGATATTGAAATAACTGCAACCGAGAAAAATTGCACTACTGCACCTCGAAAGAATAGTGCTCATAAATTATTACTTCCGCAAATCTGCGCACCTTAAGACTAGATTTAAAATAGAGGTAAATAGTGGAGGAAGTGAAAAAAAAATCATTTTTGGACGAACCAAAGGGTTTTTTTTTTTTCTCTACCTTAGCAAAGTCTGCACTCAATGGTTATATTTATATTTTGTCCCGTGTCCATTCATGCTAATTTGACATGCTATAATAACATTAAATGTAACACAAACAAACAGTGTTACATACCTAAAGAACTACTTGACATGTTAATACCAAATATGAATGGAATCGACCGCTTACAACAGAGTTACAGCACAAGGAAAACGGCAGACTCGCGGCGCTTGCTGAGTAAGAATGCTGGGTGGCGAAATGTGGCATGTTACCGGCTTCTTATCTCGCTATGCAGCCACCTCCGCTGATTAAGATTATCAATTCAGTGTTACTCAGTTATATAGGAAAAATAATTTAAGGGTTTAATTTCTTTTTTTACATGTCATTTTTCTCCATTTGTCCTCTTAAATATGGATTTTAGACCACTGTGAGGCGCAGAGAAACACAAACTTATATTATACTTTATAAAAGCTTGTTTCACTGTTTGGGTAATTCTCTAGAGTGCATTGCCATTGAAGAATTGTATGAGCTCATACTCCGCAGTAGACAAGTTCTCTTCTTTTTGCTTTTCAAAGTCTGTTGTACTGTAGTTGAAAACATAAAAATTGTTTTCATCGTCTTCATCATCTAAACTGACCAAAGGTGTAGCAGAGAACTGCTCAGTTGATTTCACACACACATATTCTTTATCCTCTTATCATCTGGTGAGGCAGTGTCAGGTAGCTATCCATCTTAAAGTTACTTGGAATAGATGGTGTAGATTACTAGATAACAGAATATGTAATCTGTTCTTGAGGGAAATTAATGTGAACAAAAGTTGGCCGTAATAGCACATCTCATTTTGCATTAAATCAAGGGTTACAGCAATGGGTTTCAGAATTGCACAATATTCTTCAAAGTACTGAAACTCAACATTTATTTGCTTAGCTTGTAAGCTTCAGATTTAGTTAATGGGTTCTGATCTCTTTAGCTGATGTTGGAGCAAGCGTTTTCTTCATTACTGCCGTGCTAGACTTGCATAGTGCAGCTGACAAGTGGTTGCCAAAAAAGTTGAACTCTTTGTCAAAAGAAAATCTTGGGTCAATAATGATTAAAGGCAATTTTCTAGCAGAAAAAGCTGTATTTACGTTATGAATAATATGTAGCATTTTAATTACAGGGTTCGTGATGTGAATTCTGTTCTTCCTGAGTGTTCCACAGAAGAGGTAAGTTAATGGGTTTCAAAGAAATATATATTCTTCCAAGCATACTTGATTATTGCATTAAACTAATTCAATTTTACTATGAAAGAGTAATGGAACGGAGAAAAATTCTCTCCGGCGCCGGGATTTGAACCCGGGTTTTCAGCTCTATGTGCTGATGCTTTATCCACTAAGCCACACCGGATACCCACCCCGGTGTCAGACAGAATCGTCTCAGTTTAAGTTCCAACTCTTGGGTTCCCTCTAGTGGCCGCCCTCTGCACTACGTCATAGATATCTATGGATGTAGGACTGAAGCCCACACATGTGCTGAGGTGCACTCGTTATGAGTGACTAGTTGGCCGGGATCCGACGGAATAAGCACCGTCTTAAATCACAAAGTGATTTATGCATATCATATATATTATTTTAATGTACCGAAGTACATATGATATTTCCATGGAGATATTTTGCGTCATCATACTATGAAAGAGTAATGGAACGGAGAAAAATTCTCTCCGGCGCCGAGATTTGAACCTGGGTTTTCAGTTCTACGTGCTGATGCTTTATCCACAAAGCCACACCGGATACCCACCCCGAGGGAACCCAAGAGTTGGAACTTAAACTGAAATGATTCTGTCTGACGCCGGAGTGGGTATCCGGTGTGGCTTAGTGGATAAAGCATCAGCACGTAGAGCTGAAAACCCGGGTTCAAATCCTGGTGCCGGAGAGAATTTTTCTCCGTTCCATTACTCTTTCATAGTATGATAACGCAGAATATCTGCATGGAAATATCATGTGTACTTCGGTACATTAAAATAATATATAAAATAATAATATAATTCGATTTTACTTTTATTTACAGGAGAAATATAGTCTAATGAAATGTCTCGATGAAATGGACAGATGTGCTCAACAATTGAAAGAAAGATCAGAGACAATTTTAAACGTCCTGGCTGTGAAGTTGAAACCCAGTTCCTCAACAAAGCCTAGAAGCTGACCAATTTAAAAATATGCTTTGTTCGTATTCCATTAAAATACACAGAACTTAATCTCAGACACTGCATGTTTCTAAAATGTACAAAAAACAGTTATATGTTTAATTTGAGTGAGTAATATAGAAGACATAATTTGTCTTGCATCACAGGTTCAAGTACAAATGTAATTTTTAATTTGATGGTTTGTTATTATTGAAAGTCAAGTCTTTAACAAGTAAGGAAATATGATCTCTGCACTGCTAATATGTAGCAACAATGTTGAAAAGTCTTTACATTCCTGAAAGTAGGAGGAGGCAATTTGTTTTCTTCAGTCCTCTATATTGGGACCATGCAGTTTAAATATTTACTTAGTGTTACAGTTTTAAACTGTCGTAATAATATTGTGTTGCCTCTTAAAAAATATTTGTAGGCAACTGAAATGTGGAAGAAGTTCTCCATGCTGGAGGCTAATATTTGTCATCCCTATGTGGGATTTTCTTTTTCTAACAGCTGAAGTTGTGTCACTTCAAAATCTAGTAAACTTAAGTATTTCTCTAGACGAAATCTTAATATTAGAATTTTTAAATGAACTGTGCAAATATATGACACTAACCCACTGTTCGGTACTCTTGAACAGTGAGAATCGCCCAATGGCCTATAAGATGAATAACTTGCTCACATTTGTTCTAAACGATACTTCACAACTCACCAGCATTATCACTCAAATAGGTCTTTATGAATAACATTACTCGCATGTGAACCATAATCTTATTAAAGTGGCAGTCGTGGATGTAATATTCAGATTTCTTTATCGATAAAGTGATTTATTTTTGTGAATTACGTAGCACAAATAATAATTACAAGTGTTTTGATAGTTGATATTATTATGTCTTGTCAATTGCTAGTTATCTACTAACATGAATGACAAAATTTGTAAAATAGAATCTCATGAAGAATCTGTATTCTTGTCGAAATACAATAAGTTGGCAGCTGAAGTGGTTATAAAACTGACTCTCCTGTCTGATTACCAAAGTGAATTGCACTGTTACTTATATCCTTTGTTGGAACAGATGCATTATAGGACCCACCCCGAGTATTCCATAGTATCGATTATATATTGTATATTTTCGATTATTATATCAAGTATACCATCTTAACAAAACTAAATACGTAGTACTATAAACATGTATAATTTAATAAAACCAACAACAATGAAATTAAGCTCATATTAATCACCTTTGTTATACAATATATTAAATTTTATTCAAAATAAAGTTAAAGAAACAGACCAAAGCTAAACTTAAAACACAGTAACATTAAACTTTCAAACAATACAACATTGGTATTGATACAACAATAAAATTAAGTTAATATTAGTCATCTTTGTAATATATTATAAAATACTAATTTTATTCCATTTATACTGCATTTTTGGCCCAGGGAATATGCTAGTCTTTCACAAAAACACAATTTTACTAGTATTTTCTCTGGACCAAAGAATTAAAAACAAAATTGGTGTAAAATTAGCATTTTACCATGGACCTCACTGGAGATGTTCCGTTTCATCTTCTCCGTTATCCGAGTGATTTCACAAAGTGCTACGATACGGTGTTCCTGTGTCTATCATTTAATACCTTGTAATTTCCAATGACATCTCCACAGGAGTTCATCTCGTTTACTTTTAAATTTCTTCAGTCTCATCCCAGGATTACATGTTTCGCAAAACATTTCACTCCTAAGTAAACCACATTCGCATAAAAAAAACCATAAACATAGCCTACATGTCTTTATTCATGGATAAAGCAACTAAAAAGTTTACAACTTATTTATAATTCCATCATTTCCATTTCGAGGCCTACATTTTAAATCAAGAGGGAGAATTCGATCCACTTCTTTTTTATATTTAACCATAGCATTCGAAATTGCCGCCATGATTATGATTAAAACTAATTTACAACAATATTGATTGGTTGGCAACATAATGAAAACAATATATATCGATCATTTAATTGATCGAAACGCTACTTCCGTTGACCTTTTTTTGTGGCTGTGCATATTTTTATATTTAGGGTGGGTCCTATAATACATCTGTTCCCCTTTGTTATTATTTTGTATTAAAATTTGGTTGACACCATAAAATATCAATGGATATCATATTTAGTATCTGTTATGCAAAATAACCTCATGCTTATATTGTTTGTCTCAATAGAAATGAAAGATAATCTATATTATTTCAGTTACTATAGTTACCATAGATATAGATCTTGATTGATAAACAGGGCTTGCTGGCTAAAGCCAGCCTGACAATCTTTGCTCCTTAATCAAACATTTTCAGCATTCTCTTACAATTGCGGGACTGAATGGAATCATGTACTTCCTAGATTTTAATCACACTGTTTTCTTGTCTTGTGCTGCTTGTACATGATCAAATTTTTCTCCCAATTCATTACTTCACGAGAAAACTTGTTAAAGATTAATCAATAATGAAAAATATTTGTTAAATATTGTTTCATATTGCTAGAGATTTGACAGACTTTTAAAACATGTGCTGCAAGTTCATTGTGACTTGTAGGCGTATTTACCAAATATTACAATATAAATATGTAAATTCTTGGGGGAATAATGTAAAGAACTTATACAAAATAGTACTTGTTTTACTTAACTGTATGGTACTCTAAAATGAAGAATATTACAATTGCATATTGTTTTAAAACAAAATGTATTGCAATTATTATTCATCTAGAGTGTAGATTAGAATCTTCTTTGCTCAAATAATACATGTATTAAGGTGTCTCTTTATCGTTAAGGATGAAATGGTGATTCCAAAAGCTTTGTGAAATTTAATTTGTCCTATTGTTATAAATACAAATGATTTGGATTGTTGGAAGTACTCTGTGTAGTGCTTGAAATGTTTTTAAATAGTTGTTGACAGTTCTGATGGATTGGATGAGAATATGGGATTCAATGAAGATTACAATATCACCTCCTTTCCCTTGTCTGTCTAACCAAAAATTTTTGTATGGTTTCAAGTGGATTTTTTTAATAGTAGTTGAAGCCATGATTCGGCTTTGAGGATAATATCTGGGTCCTTAATTTTTTATTTTGGGTCTCTAGGGGGGTGAATGGGGGTGGATTACTGAATTTGGGATCTGTCATTCTGAGCTCCATGTCAGTGTTATCTGGACTATCTGGGTATGTTATTTGTACTAGTTTGCATTCTTATTCATTATGTATGTTTGTTCATGTGATATGACCGGTATTTTTCACTATGTGTCGTATATAAGACTAGTGAAGTTTATACTAACTTCTCCGAGCAATGTCGTGGAACAAACCAAATACACGACACCGCTCTCTCCTTATTAATAGAGTTCACTTTGCACTAAATACACAACAAACACCACTATACCTCACCAACTTTCTCGAAAGTTCAGTCGCACTAGTAACTTGACCACAGCACATCATACTTGTTCAGATCTCGACTAGCAGTGATATAATTGAGTTAATTCGTAAACAAGTTTTCTCAGCCAAGATCTTCTTCTTCTTCTCTTCTTCTTCTTCTTCTTCTTCTTCTTCTTCTTTAGTCCCTTCTGCTGCTAAGCGTCAGGTTCGCCTCTCTCCGTCCATGCAGCCAAGATCTCTGGTTTTTTTTTTTTTTTTGTGCCATAATATTTTCAGATCCCATTGATCAATTCCTTCAAAGACTTTTAAAGTATTGTAAGTGATTTGACAATAAAACTTGCAAAGTATTGGCAAATATTGAAAAGTCTTGTGAAGCATTGATTTTGACGAAAATTTGAATCATACACAAGCAGCTTAAGATGTATTCGTACAATTATTTTTACAATTCTGCAAACATGTTTATTATCACTGTGGAAATGTTCATTATGGTATTAATACATGTCGTGAAGAATACCATTATATTCCTGATATTCATTTTGTGGTGGTAGTGGGGGGGAGGGGAGGAGGAGGAGTTAGTTTTCACAAAACTTTCGAGTGAGAATTTCTCCTAATTCATTCAGTCCATCGAGGATTAAATGTTATATATTTTGACTGCAGATGATTAAAAATACTTGCAGAATGAATTTATCTGTGTACCGGTACAAAACTTAAGATACTTTCAAACTGTGTTTTTTATGCACTGAATTTTACTTACTGTTATTAATTTTTCAATGGCTGTTTTGTATTGTGATTTATTCAGTTGTATGTACGGTATTTATGGTTTCGTACACTTTATGACTGGTATTGAAATAAATTATGATGTTTTCTACAATTAATTTGTTTTTTTTTTAACCTGTTTTTAGTTGGTTATTTAACGATGCTTTATCAACTACTTGGTTATTTAGTGTTGTTGGTGAGATGGTATTTGGCGAGATGAGGCCGAGGATTAATCATAGATTACTTGACATTCGCCTTATGGCTGGGGAAAACCTCGGAAAAAACCCAACTAGGTAATCAGTTCAAGCAGGAATCGAACCCATGCCTGAGCACAACTCCGGGTCAGCTGACCAAGCTACACCAGTGGCTGGGAATTATCACTCTGGAGATGAAAAGGAGAGAAAATTGCTTCATATTAGGAGTGTTCGTGGCTTAACATATGCATGGATGTGGAAATAACTCTCATCCAAGAAAAACATTAAATGTGGGTCTATTTCTCCATTATGTACATTATTAAGAATCCGCTTATAAAATGTACACTTGTGTACAGGATTATCCAGTTGAAGTTTAGTGTTACAGAACTCTAGACATAACAGAATCAGGTCCATGATTGCCGAAGCCTTGAGAAAGAAAGGTCTCACTGTACACGAAGAAGTCCATGGCATCTCTCAAGAGGGATCCTGTCGGCGAATTGACATGCTTGCCATTCCACCAGGCTCTACATCCGCCTACATTATCGACGCGACAGTCAGGTTCGAGGCACAGGAACAACAGCCCGCTGAAGTCCACGCAGAAAAATGCAGAATTTATGAGCCCACAGTTCCATTCTATTTGGAGAAATATCACCTCACCTCCATTGAAGTAGTTGGGCTAATGATTGGTGCTAGGGGCACAATACCTCGCCTCTTTGTCAGTTTCTGCAAGAAGTTCCAGCTGAACAACGACTTCATTCGTGATATTTCCCATACTGCTATCAGAGGATCACTTGCCATTTTAAAATACCACCTGTACTTTGTTTCCTAAGAAGGAAGATCTTTTGTTTGAACGTCTAATCTATTTGTTTACTATGTTTAGGCCTGTTATATGTATGCTATTATCTGTACTTAATTTTCCTTTTTTGTTCGTTCTCCACATTTCTCTTTTGTGGTCTGTTTTTGTTTTCACTCTGTGTGTTTGTTATGCTTTGTCCAATGAGGCAATCCCGTTATTGGGAAAGCTGTCAGACTGTCTTTCTCTGTATTTAGTGCCAACTATATGAATATAGGATGTGCTAGAAATGTCATATACATTTTACTAAAAAGGCAGATGTTTCTTTAAAAATATTGTACTCACCTCAACTATGATGGTAAAATGTGAATTTTTTTCCTGTTGAATATATTCATAGGAACAAATTCGTACACACGTTTTGTATTTTCATTTCATAGTTATTAAAAAATATTGTTTCAGATGCCAATATTTCTAAAAATTTAATTTTTAAATTCGTTATTATTTTGCACATGCTGAACCTAAGTTTTGAAAATGTGTATAAAGCACATATTAAAGAGCCTTCATTTGTGAAAAATATTACAAATTTTGATAGTGTGTCGTCAAATATAATCCCGTCGCTCTAATTTCCGGCAGCCAATCGCGTTGCAGGTTGGCTACATTTAAATGTGTGCGTCTTGTGATTTGCTGATTCATTTCTTAAGGCTCGATAAATACTTAATATAATCGCCCGCCATTTTAGCTCTTTCGTTGGCGTTCTCAGAAAGCACACGAAGACGTTATTTGCTGAATTACATTGCGTTTGATTTATTATCATAGGAGCTACGACATGATAATGTTTAACGGTGTGGCAAATAGATTCCTCGTATGGTAGCTCAGCAACGTAAGAACAAAAATGGCGAAGGATACTACCTACCTAGACTTTATAGAGCCTTCACTTCCTAAGACGTAAGCAAAGAGGCGGAGTCACACCGGAAATAACAGCGTCAGAACTATAATTTGGCAACTATATAAATACATTACTCTTTACACTTTTTATTTACATGTGATATTTTGCACTGGAAAAAAACTGGGGATAGGCTTTATTGGAGAGGCAGCTGTAAGTTTTATGCGTGAATACTTCTCTCAAAATGGAATGTTGAATGTAAGGTATCTTACTTTTATGCTTGCTCCCATTTGTGCTGCACATGCCTCGAAATTGTGGATTTCTTTTTTTTAACTGAACTTCACTCGCGAATTTTTTCAATTTGTCTTGTTGACTGCAGATTGTTGCTCAATCGAGATTAAAGCTTGGATTGTTACAAATCGTCTGACACCTTTGCGAACGTTCTATCTCTTCGAATTCTCGAATTACACTGCCTTGGCTGCTGCATGACTCATTAATTCATGCAACTTCCCCCCCCCCCTTTCGGTGTATCACTAGATGACGTCATTCACTCCAACTCAAGATCACGTTGGATACATTGATTCTTCATCTATCAATTGCCGTTTACTTCATTGAAATAGGTCATGTAGTTTAGAAGTTATAGACGTGACAATACTTGCCTGAAAATTTGTCGGTCGACTTTCTGGAATGGCATCCTAATACCCTATCGAACTTACTTACTTACTGGCTTTTAAAGAACCCAGACGTTCATTACCGCCCTCACAAAAGCCCGCCATTGATTCCTATCCTGAGCAAGATTAATCCAGTCTCTACCATTATATCCCACCACCCTCAAATCCATTTTAATATTATCTTCCCATCTACATCTCGGCCTCCCCAAAGGTCTTTTTCCCGCCGGCCTCCCAACTAACACTCTATATGCATTTCTGGATTCGCCCATATGTGCTACATGCCCTGCCCATCTCAAACGTCTGGATCTAATGTTCCTAATTATGTCAGGTGAAGAATACAATGCGTGCAGCTCTGCATTGTGTAACTTTCTCCATTCTCCTGTAACTTCATCCCTCTTAGCCCCAAATATTTTCCTAAGAACCTTATTCTCAAACATCCTTAATCTATGTTCCTCTCTCAAAGTGAGAGTACCTTATCGAACTAGTACTTAAAAAATCGACTTTAAAATCTATAGTTGATCAATAGTGCTAAATATCGACCTTTGTTAGAAGAAGAGATTCCCTTCATAAGTTGGTGTTTGACTTGTGCTGATAACACATAATTGAAACAGGAATTACAAGCATGTAACATCGCAGCCTAAGGATTGGCTGGTGGAATGATGTGTATAACAGTAGGCTGATACAGTAGATTGGCCTTATGGCAGAGAGTTTATAATTTGTAGCTCTTTGCATAGAGACATAATAAGAATGTCCTGTTTGTAGCTAGTGAAAGATTTTCAGAGAATTTTCAAAGCAATAACCAATGTCCTATAATGTTCCTTTGGTGAGAACACTATGCTGTCTGTTTGGTTTCTTAGCTTGATCACTTCTCATCACCTGAACTTCATTACATAGATCATTTGAAAATTAGTGATAACACTTTATTTAAGATCAGAAACTTATTTATTCACTTCATTCTTGAATACATCTTTTAACACTTATATAATCGCTGACAAACTGTTAAGATATTTGAATAAATAAATAACTACTTCACTGTGTTAATATTATAAATTGTGATCTTATGCTACCTGATTGACTAGTGACTCAGACAATGATGCAAACTATATCGAAACTAATCAATCAGGTAACATTACACTAAAATGTATAATGTTGACACAGTGAGGTCCTTATTTATTTATTGATTCAAATAACTTAACAGTTGATCAGTATTTATTCACACATCTTGATTACACAACTTTTAACACTGTATCACTTCGGAATATGTATGATAAGTCTTTCTTGTGTTAAATTTTAACGTACCTTGTTAACATGTTTCGACCTATTTTGGGTCATCTTCAGAACTGGTCGTTGTCGGTGTTGGCGCCTCTTGTTTCCTGTGAGGGTACATTCATAGTGTAGAGTCAAAGAGTGTATGTGTTTTGAAATTGAGTTGTGTGTTGAGAATATCGTTGGGGTGTATTTCGTGTGTCTGTATATTTCATATTGTTCTAGTGTGTTGAATTTCTGGCTTCTTGGTTGGATGTGCAGTATTTCCATTCTGTGTTGATGTCTCTGTAGGTGTGGTTGGCATTTGTGATGTGTTCTGCATATGTGGAGGTGTTTTGTAATTTTGTTTTATGGCTGTGATGTGTTCTTTGTAACGTGTTTGAAATGATCTGCCTGTCTGTCCTATGTAGAAGTTGTTGCAGGTGTTACATTTGAGTTTGTATACGCCTGTGTGGTTGTATTTGTTTGTTTGTGTTGTTTGTGTGTTGAGATGTTTTTGTAGAGTGTTATTTGTTCTGTATGCGATGTTGTAATTTAATTTCTTGAATGAGGTTGCAATTTTATGTGTGTTTTTGTTTTTGTATGTTAGTATGATGTATGTTTTGTGTTCTTGTGTTTGTGTTGTATTCTTCTGTTTTTTTTGTGGTTTTGTTTTGTCTTACGTATTATGTTGTCTATTATGTTGGGGTTGTATCCGTTTTCTTGTGCTATGTATTTGATTGTGTTTAGTTCTTTGTTGTAATCCTGTTGGTTCATTGGTATGTTGAGTAGTTCGAAATGCAGCTTGTTTGTGTTGTGTGGGGTGGTTGGATGTATTGTGTATGTGTGTTGTTGTTGTTGTGGGTTTTCTGTATACTTTGAATGTGTGTTTGTTGTCTACTTTTGTTATTGTGATGTCTAGAAAATTTATGGATTTGTTGTTTTCAGTTTCTAATGTGTAGTGTAGCTTTGGGTGGATTTTGTTTATGTGTTGATGCAGGTTTTGGATCTGTCTTTTGTTTCCTTTGTATAGTATTAGTATGTCATCTACGTATCTGTGCCAATATATGATGTTGTCTGCGTGTTTGTTGTTGTCTTTGTTTAGTATGTATGTCTGTTCTATGTGGTGTAAGAATAATTCTGCTAGTATGCTGGAAATGGGTGATCCCATGGGTAGGCCTTCGGTTTGTGTGTAAATTTGTTATTGTATGTGAAGTAGTTTTGTTTTGTGATGATGTCTGTGGTGTGGATGATTTCTTTGATTTGTTCTTGTGGTGTGTTGTTGTTTTTGAGCATTTGTTCTAGTAGCTGTAGTGTATACCCATAAAAGTCTAGATGATAATGACTGTGAACACAATGGCAGTGGTTGTGGTGGTTGCAGACAGGAGTGACAGTAACAGTGACCATGTGGTGATAACATAATTTGGTGATAGAGGTTAATTTTTTGGAGTAAGAAATTTGAAATCTCAGTGCATCTGCTTTTTCCCTGGCCCTGCATACCTATCATTATCAATTACCCTACTGCTGTTGTTTGTAGAAGTTTCAGGACCTTCTTGCTATTATTAGAAATTTTCACTTTTTCAGATGAATTGAGCGTAGACGATATTCGTATTTTGTTGTCAAGGTCTTTACTTTCAGAAGAATATGATTTGAGTCTTATATCTCTGTTGCAAATTCGACAAATGAAATTATTATTACCATATAGACCTATCAGTTAATAATTAATTATGTTTCTTAAATTATTACTTACTTACTTATTGGCTTTTAAGGAACCCGGAGGTTCATTGTCGCCCTCACATAAGCCCACCATTGATCCCTATCCTGAGCAAGATTAATCCAGTCTCTACCATCATATCCCACCTCCCTCAAATCCATTTTAATATCTTCCCATCTACGTCTCGGCCTCCCCAAAGGTCTTTTTCCTGCCGGCTTCCCAACTAACACATTTCTGGATTCGCCCATACATGCTACATGCCCTGCCCATCTCAAGCGTCTGGATTTAATGTTCCTAATTATGTCAGGTGAAGAATACAATGCGTGCAGCTCTGCGTTGTGTAACTTTCTCCATTCTCCTGTAACTTCATCCCTCTTAGCCCCAAATATTTTCCTGAGCACCTTATTCTCAAACACCCTTAATCTCTGTTCCTCTCTCAAAGTGAGAGTCCAAGCTTCACAACCATATAGAACAACCAGTAATATAGTTGTTTTATAAATTCTAACTTTCAGATTTTTTGACAGCAGACTGGATGACAAAAGCTTCTCAACCGAATAATAACAGGCATTTCCCATATTTATTCTGCGTTTACTTTCCTCCTGAGTGTCATTTATATTTGTTACTGTTGCACTCAGCGTGCCTAGTTGAGTGTCCTGGGTTCGATTCCTGGTGCCGGAACGAATTTTCCTCCATTAATAAGTATTTACGTGATGACTACATAAAGTCATTGATTACGCAATATTCATAGAGGATGGCGAGGTCCTCAATAAGAATATATATCCTAAATTATTAATGGAGAAAAATTCGTTCCGAACCCAGGACCCTAGCTTGGCGTGCTGAATGCTTTTACCATCTGAGCTATGCCGGGACCTGATCCACAGTGCTGGCTGAACTCGCCTCCTTTGTATCATTGGCTGGATAGTTCGACCGGGGCTATGGATTGGATCCCGGCATAGCTCAGATGGTAAGAGCACTCAGTGTGCCTAGTTGATTGTCCTGGGTTCGATTCCTGGTGCTGGAACGAATTTTCCTCCATTAATAAGTATTTACGTGATGACTACATAAAGTCATTGATTACGCAATATTCATAGAGGATGGCGAGGTCCTCAATAAGAATATATATCCTAAATTATTAATGGAGAAAAATTCGTTCCGAACCCAGGACCCTAGCTTGGCGTGCTGAATGCTTTTACCATCTGAGCTATGCCGGGACCTGATCCACAGTGCTGGCTGAACTCTCCTCCTTTGTATCATCGGCTGGATAGTTCGACCGGGGCTATGGATTGGATCCCGGCATAGCTCAGATGGTAAGAGCACTCAGTGTGCCTAGTTGATTGTCCTGGGTTCGATTCCTGGTGCTGGAACGAATTTTCCTCCATTAATAAGTATTTACGTGATGACTACGTAAAGTCATTGATTACGCAATATTCATAGAGGATGGCGAGGTCCTCAATAAGAATATATATCCTAAATTATTAATGGAGAAAAATTCGTTCCGAACCCAGGACCCTAGCTTGGCGTGCTGAATGCTTTTACCATCTGAGCTATGCCGGGACCTGATCCACAGTACTGGCTGAACTCTCCTCCTTTGTATCATCGGCTGGATAGTTCGACCGGGGCTATGGATTGGATCCCGGCATAGCTCAGATGGTAAGAGCACTCAGTGTGCCTAGTTGATTGTCCTGGGTTCGATTCCTGGTGCTGGAACGAATTTTCCTCCATTAATAAGTATTTACGTGATGACTACATAAAGTCATTGATTACGCAATATTCATAGAGGATCGCGAGGTCCTCAATAAGAATATATATATATATATATATATATATATATATATATATATATATAGCCTAAATTAATTGGGTCGCTGCTATAGACTTGGTTTCAATGAACAGCTCCACTGCCTGAACAACGTCTTGCACACTCCACCTATGCATCTTAACTGAATCTCCCAACAATGGGGCACACACTGCACTGGTTGCCAGTGGGCATCTGTGCACTACTCAGTTGCAGTAGGCCCCCTACCTGATAGAAATCAGGTAGTCTTACTGGTTCACCCACTATTATATAATACAGGATCTTTCATAAGTAACTAATCACTTGAAAAATCGGCTAATTTTTACGATGTTTGGCTGTGTTGTACATCTCTCCTATTAATAACCTTTCCCAGTGCTGTACACTTGATTTGATTACGCGTTTGCCCACCAGAAGTCTCCATTTTCCTATGTAGAGATGAATGAAACTATCGCTATGAAATTTAAAACTTACCGTTAATGTCAAAAAAACCACAAATGCCGATAAATTGTAATGAACTTGCACTAATTATGGCTCACAGTTCTCAACATGCCTGCCGCCCAGAAGAATGCACAAATGCGACGGACCATCTCATGCATTCTCGAGAGCATTTCAGGAGTAACCATTTGTATATTGTGTCCACAATCCTTTTCATCAGTTCTGTAATGGCACGAAGTTTATCTGCAAACACATGATCCTTAACATAAATCCTGGGGAGTTCAGTCTGGAGATCGTGGTGGCCAAAAAATTGGACCTGCACGACCAATCCACCTCTTAGGAAACACTTCGAACATCCCATGCATGCTGCTCATTTGTTATACTAATGCAAACACGCATTGAATAGAAATTACGTTTTTCTGGTGGACACATTTGACTAGATCGACTTCTGGCGGGCAAATGCGTAACGAAATCGAGTGTACGGCACTGGGAAAGCTTGTTGTTGTTGTTGTTCTCTAATGCCAGGCGTTTGACAATAAAGTCATTTGACCTCTTGCACTCCAATATTTTTCAAAGATATTATCATGACCAGCCACTGAAGCACAGATTTTGAGGTGTTCCGAATCCATTTCTTGGTTTGAGTTGCACAATGGGCAGTTAGGGGACTGATATATTCCAATTCTATGCAGGTGTTTGGCCAAACAGTCATGGCCTGTTGCCAATCTGAATGCAGCTACAGACGATTTTCGTGGTAAATCGGGAATTAACTGGGAAAGGTTGAAAGGTTCTTATTAAAATAGTTGTACAACACAGCCAAAAGTTGTAAAAATCAGTCAGTTTTTCGAGTAATCAGTTACTTATAATATATATATAGGCCTATATAATACTCTGTATAATATGAATGTAAATACTAAGAATAAGAACTGATGACATACACAGTACAATTAATAACACAACAATTAAATTAATTTTCGTAAGTGTTCAAATTAGAGTCCTTCAGAATTAAGGAATATTAACAATTGTATACGTACTTTTGCCCATCCCAGTATAATACAAATAGTAATCTAAAAACGTGACTAAGCATACAGCCATGACAATTTTTGGGCGTTTTCGTAAAAATAATTTTAAAAAGTTTGTTTTCTTCCTCTCCTGTAAGATTAGAGTTACGAGGAACACAAGGATTTGCATCTTAACGGATGATATTCTTAATTGTGTTTTCAATTGAGTTGACCCTGGCCTCTGCAACCAGCCGAGATTCTTGCGCAATTTCAATGCCTTCTCTCAGTTTGTTGTTTTCACTGCGCAGTGAGGCCACTTCAGCTACTTTGATGTTGTAGTTCTCTACGAGGTGATTGTACTGCTTCCAAAATTCTTGTATTTGACTTTGACAAGCTGTTCCCTGAGGTGTATCTGCTCCAACTCCAACCTTTCATGTTAATCAAACGAGAATAACCATTAGCTAATTAGTGCATCATCAAGACCTGCTTGTAGCCTACACAATCACAAGTTTTTTCACTTGTTTACTTAAGGGGAGAGGATGGTATTTTTTTAAACTTTTTTCCTATTTGGTGTAAAATATTAATTTTTTGTATGTAAAGAGCTCATAATTGTAGCAACTCAACCAAAAATAAATATTATGAAAAAAAAAAATTATTTGGGGGCTCAGATTTGAAAAAAATATATCCAATGCAGGATTTTACTAAAACTGATATATCTAAACCATTTTTAAAGTTAGATTCATCCAGTGTTTTGCAACGTACTTGCAAAAGCATGCTCTACTAACTGTCTGTAGCAGAATTTTGATATTTGTTCCTAAGTTTGTAAAATAATTAAAATTTAACAACACTTTTCTGATTTCCTTTCTTGCAAACAAACGGACGTAGTTGTAAAATGAAATCAATTAACAAAATTCCGGTACAGAGAAAAGTTTCCTAATAGTCTAAAGAATGTGTGCTCTAAATGTCATTTATGTATCTTTAATAGTTCAGAAGTTATATCCATTTTTGTCTGGTAATGTAGCAAAAAAAATGAAGTTACTGTAAACCGATAAAAGGGGGCGAGTGATTTAAAAATGCATAGCGCAGGAAGTTTAAAAATGGCGTCTCAACTTCCGATAAGGGCACAAATGCCTACGAAATGTTATGTAATGCATTCCACACATATCAAAGAGTATTTTAAAGGAAAAAATTATTTTTTTGAAAATTCAATTTACCGGAAACAACAATAAAAGGAGGAGAGTGATTTAAACATCCATAATGCAGGAAGTTTAAAAATGGCGTCTCAACATCTGATAAGGACACAAATACCCACAAAATATTATGCTATGCATTCCACACATATCACAGAGTATTTTAAAGAATTTTTTTAATTTACTCATTATTCACCAAAAAATACCATCCTCTCCCCTTAAAGCTCTTTGAATCCTTAGTACCTTAGTAAGTGTGCAGCTGAGAAGTAGACTTTCAAAATGCAGTTCTTCTACATGTTTTCTTTAAAAAAAAAAATCTGTATGGAAAATGAACAAATGTCCAAATCAACTTCGTACTATATAACTGGAAAGTATTGCATTTTGACATGGAAATCATATGTATAATATTGAGTCCTACTTACTTGCAAATGGCTTTTAGAGCACCCTGAGTCGTCCTCACATAAGTCTGCCATTGGTTCCAATCCTGAACAAGATTAATCCAGTCCCTATCATCATATCCCATCTCCCTCAAATCCATTTTAATATTATCCTCCCATCTACGTCTCGACCTCCCTAAAGATCTTTTTACTTCAGTTCTCCCAACTAACACTCTATACACATTTCTGGATTCACCTATACATGCTACATGCCCTGCCCATCTCAAATGTCTGGATTTAATGTTCCTAATTATATTAGGTGAAAAATATTGGGCCAAGTGAATAAAAACTAGTTATTGCTTAATCTAGCAAATTTTAAGTTCATACTACCGATTCTGTGAATAAAGTCAAGTTTATTCTTAAACTTATAAGCTATAACTAGAGCTGAATATTACTGAACAAAGTTTATACTAAGGCACGCAGATAAAACTTAAATTTTCCAGCAAGTGCTGTAAAAAGTGTGAATAAAACCCAGTTAAAACTATTTAACTACAAGTTTAGTCTTACGAATTTTCAAGTGTGCCTCTGACCAGACTTAAAATCAGTTTGTGAGGCTACATCATATAGAATGGCTGCTTTCATGAATATTCGGACTCCTAAATTATACAGAGAACGTAAGTCAACGCACATAGTAGACTACCATGGTCTATTCAGATTCGAAGAAGAGAACGTTGAATGGCTGGCTGAGTATTTTCTGGGTGATATTATTATTACTACTAGGAATAAAATGTATGAATAAAATGGATAACTATTGTTAACAATAATTAAAAATTAATATTATTAAAATATTACTAATATTATATTATGAATATACATTACAAAATTATAATATAATTAATAAAAATTAATTATTACGAATGAATAAGAATCAGAGTAAAAATTTATTGACAATATACCAATAGGTTATAATTACCTGGTATTTTCTTGAAAACGGGATTTTCATCAGATGACAGCAAATCCAGTAATATTTTTTCCCAGTCCTTTAGAACCACTTTCTTATTTCCTGTAGCATTTTTATCAGTCTTCTTTTTCACTTCGGTCTTCATATTTTGTATCTTCTTCTTAAGTTGCTTTTCTGTGATGTCTTTACCAACATGTTTTAAGAATTCATTCCTCAATACAGACACTGATCTTTCTTTTTCATCTCTAATTTTGGGCAGTTGAGACTTGCTACAAAGTATCTTATGTTCTGCCAACAACATGACAAATTTCAATTGTGAATCATTATTTGACTCTTGAATTGTTTCTGTTTCTGACCCTGACCCTGACATCCTGCAGTACTGTTCATTTGCTTGTAAACTACTGCCTTACATTCCTTCAACAACAATACTTTAGGCCTAGTAGTTATTAATAATATCAGACGTGCATACATCAATGCCATAATTAAACCAATTTGTACGGATTTTTTTTGCAGGTGTTCAGTTCAGCGGCAGCTAAAGCTTTAAATTTTCCAGCATTAACTTAGAAGTCTGATTTCAGTTTTATTCACACTTTTTCAAGCTAAAGCTAGTGCTTTATCTTAACACTTGATAGCTAGAGCTAGTACTAAAACTTAACACTTAAAGTTCTAACTTGATTTTTATTCACCTGGCCCATGTGTGCAATTCTGCATTGTGTATCTTTTTCCATTCTCCTGTAACTTCATCCCTCTTAGCCCCAAATATTTTCCTAAGCAATTTATTCTCGAACATCCTTAACATCTGTTCCTTTCAAACTGAGAGTCAAGTTTACCTGCAATATGCGGAACTCGAATCACGTTAAGTGAAGTGGGTAGGCATTAGATACGTACATAAATACATACATATTTGAAAATTTCACACTAGGATTTGTATTATATTATTATGTATATTATACAAGCGACCAGCCTCATGGTCTAGTGGTCACAGCTTCTGGCTATAGTTCATGAGGTCCCGGGTTCGATTCCCGGTTAGAGCACAGGAATTTTTCCTTAAAGGGGATTATTCCTGTGTTCGTCCATGGTCTGGAATTTAGGTTAAGTTTAGATTTAAGACCTCTCCTGGCACCACATTATCATAATCATCCTATCACATCATCGGGGTAATGTAACTCCGCCTTCCAGGCGCCCCAACCTCAGAAGTGGGTTACAACTAAGCCACGGCCAGGAGAGAAGACCAGAAATGTCGAAAGACAATCTGGTGGCATTCGATAAAAAAAAAAAACATTTTCGTCAAATTCAACACTTCACAAGACTTTTCAAGATTTGCCAATACTTTACAATATATATTATTTTAATGTGCCGAGGTACATATGATATTTCCATGCAGATAATCTGAGACGATTCTGTCCGACGCTGGGGTGGGTATCTGGTGTGGCTTAGTGGATAAAACATCAGCATGTAGAGCTGAAAACCCGGGTTCAAATCCCGGCGCTAGAGAGAATTTTTCTCCGTTCCATTACTCTTTCATCATATGATGACGCAGAATATCTGCATGGTAATATCATATGTACCTCGGTACATTAAAATAATATATATGAAATGCGAAAGACGGCGCTTATTCCATCGGATCCCGGCCAACTAGTCACTCATAACGAGTGCACCTCAGCACATGTGTGGACTTCAGTCCTACGTTCATAGACATCTATGACGTAGTGCAGAGGGCGGCCACTAGAGGGAACCCTAGAGTTGAAACTTAATCTGAGACGATTCTGTCCGATGCCGGGGTGGGTATCTGGTGTGGCTTAGTGGATAAAGCATCAGCACGTAGAGCTGAAAACCCGGGTTCAAATCCCGGTGCCGGAGAGAATTTTTCTCTGTTCCATTACTCTTTCATCGTATGATGATGCAGAATATCTGCATGGAAATATCATATTTACCTCGGTACATTAAAATAATATATATGATATGCGAAAGACGGCGCTTATTCTGTCGGATCCCGGCCAACTAGTCACTCATAACGAGTGCACCTCAGCACATGTGTGGACTTCAGTCCTACATTCATAGACATCTATTACGTAGTGCAGAGGGCGGCCACTAGAGGGAACCCCAGAGTTGGAACTTAATCTGAGAAGATTCTGTCCGATGCCGGGGTGAGTATCCGGTGTGGCTTAGTGGATAAAGCATCAGCACGTAGAGCTGAAAACCCGGGTTCAAATCCCGGTGCCGGAGAGAATTTTTCTCCGTTCCATTAATAATAATAATAATAATAATAATAATAATAATAATGTTTTATTTTCGCTGGCAGAGTTAAGGCCATAAGGCCTTCTCTTCCACTCAACCAGCCTTAATCAATACAATACATAAATTTAAATTACAAATATTTTCACTACACTTAAAAGGTTCTCCAGCAATAATCTTCACTACACATTTATTTAAATTTAGATAAATCTATAAGGTAAAGTAGTAACTTAATTTATGAGCTAATTTAATTCAATGAATTATAATTAATTTAATATTTGAGATAGCTAGTAAAATTATGAAAATTAATTTAATATAAGCTTACTAGGACTATGTTACAGGGAGAATATATATATTTCTATTTCTATAATGAGAATATTAATGTAATTGCCATTAGAGGTTTTGTAAATCTATTTAGAGAAATTAAAGATAATAATAATAAGAATGGACAGATGTTAGTTTCATTATAAGTAACAAATATTAATCAGCAATTCATCTGTTAAGTAAGAATTTATGTAATTTTGACCTAAATGAAGCTATTGTCCAACAACCCCTTATATCACTCGGAAGCGAGTTCCAATTTCTAGCAACTGAAACTGTATAGGATGAAGAATATAACTCTTTCATCGTATGATGACGCAGAATATCTGCATGGAAATATCATATGTACCTCAGTACATTAAAATAATATATATGATATGCGAAAGACAGCGCTTATTCTGTCGGATCCTGGCCAACTAGTTACTCATAACGAGTGCACCTCAGCACATGTGTGGACTTTAGTCCTACGTTCATAGACATCTATGACGTAGTGCAGAGGGCGGCCACTAGAGGGAACCCAAGAGACGATTCTGTCTGATGCCGGGGTGGGTATCTGGTGTGGCTTAGTGGATAAAGCATCAGCACGTAGAGCTGAAAACCTGGGTTCAAATTCCGGCATTGGAGAGAATTTTTCTCCGTTCCATTACTCTTTCATCATATAATACTTTACAAGCTTTATTGTAAAATCACTTACAATGCTATAAAAGCCTTTGATTGTCTTGAAAATAAATACGTTTGTTTCTGCAGCGAGTTTGTGATAGCTTGACAACTGTTTGAAAACTATTTCAACATCGGCTATTGTGCATGATAAACGATGATCGGTTTGAAACTAATTTCAAACCATCCCTGCACGAACTCGTACTGTAATAGTATATTTATTACGATACAATGTCGGGAAGTGCTTTTTACAAAATCGAGGCAAAGTTTGAAAAACGAGCAGAGCGAATAATTAATATTACTAACCTTTGAACGCAAGACAGCATGTTCCAACATTTTTCTTTGTTGCACGAGTTGCTGACGTTCTCGCTGCACCTGCTCCATCTCGCTTACCATCATTTTAACTTCATTTTCCATCTGACTTAGTTGACATTCCTAAAAAGAAGCATATTTTTGAAACTCTGATTGAGTAATCATATCATACAGATTTTTACAAGTCTTGGCTTCATCAAGCTTATTTCTAGGTCTTAATCTAGTTTCCAATCATACTACAGTATATTTATTAGTTTATAGCAGTCACAATTTTGTTGTTGTTTTCTAATGCCAGGCATTTGACAATAAAGTCATTTGACCTCTTGCACTCCAATATTTTTCAAATATGTTGTTGTTGTTGTTTTCTAATGCCAGGCGTTTGACAATAAAGTCATTGACCTCTTGCACTCCAATATTTTTCAAAGATATTATCATGACCAGCCACTGAAGCACAGATTTTGAGGTGTTCCGAATCCATTTCTTGGTTTGAGTTGCACAATGGGCAGTTAGGGGACTGATATATTCCAATTCTATGCAGGTGTTTGGCCAAACAATCATGGCCTGTTGCCAATCTAAATGCAGCTACAGACAATTTTCGTGGTAAATTGGGAATTAACTGTGGATTTTGATGCACAGAGTTCCATTTTTTCCCTTGGGATTGAGTTATCAAATTTTGTTTGTGAAGTCTAAGTATGTAGATTTAATAAATCTCTTCACAGAGTAATACGTAGATTTAGTAACAGGTCTGTAAGTAGCAGTGCTGCCCTTCTTTGCTAAAGCATCCGCATTCTCGTTTCCCAGGATTCTGCAATGGGATGGTATCCATTGGAAAACAATTCTTTTATTGAGTGATATTAATTGAGAGAGCATTTTAGTTATTTCTGCTGTTTCAGATGAAGGTGTGTGTTTAGAGACGATTGATAGAATAGCTGCTTTGGAGTCTGACAATATAACTGCATTCCTAAATTTATTGATGTGGCATAGAAGATTCCTGAGACATTCACTTATTGCAATGATTTCTCCATCAAAACTTGTTGTTCCATATCCAAGAGATCTATAAAGTGAGGAGATTTTTCAAATATAGCAGTCACAATATACACATAATACAAAACAATTGAGGACCGTTTTTGCAAAACTTGCTAACTGTAAAAACTAAATTTTCAATCAATCTTCTTAATGTATCCAGCTGTTTGCTGACAACATAAAGTCCACTGTAGTCTATTCAGTTGTTGTTTGTCACGAGAAATGAGGGGTATTTTGATTGGTGTTCATTACAGATGCCTGTTGCTAGTAGCCAGAGGTGGGGTGTAGTTAATATACTGTATACTGCAGGGCTGTGTCTTCTGCAACTGGTACTGATGATTTTAATTTACTTCTTTTGTGGTTTATGGATGGACAGTATAGAAGAATGTGTTCCAGATCTTCATCATGATTATTACACCACAGACAAGTAGGATTATCAGAAATGTGAAATCGGTGTAGGTACAATTGAGTGGCAATGTGACCTGTTCTGGCTTT
Source organism: Periplaneta americana (assembly GCF_040183065.1). Taxonomy (NCBI): domain Eukaryota; kingdom Metazoa; phylum Arthropoda; class Insecta; order Blattodea; family Blattidae; genus Periplaneta; species Periplaneta americana. Next base: position 18,558,153 of record NC_091132.1, read on the forward strand.
TGTTAAAAATGTTTGAACATGTGTGGGCAAGTTTTTGTACATTTCCAGGTCATTTGGTTTCTTTTGTACAGACTGTAAAATTTTTCCTTTGTCAGAAGAGAGCCAATTGTTGATCCATAGGTTTGTAAAATGAAACTTTACTGAAGCAAAAGCATCGGATAGAGATATCACTTGAAGAGGTCTTGGTTGCAAATAAGTTGCCTGTTTTGCAATATTATCGACTTTCTCGTTTCCAGGTATACCACAATGACTAGGTATCCATTGAAATATTATTTCCTTTTGGAGTTCTTTTAGTTTACTTAGTTGTTACAAAAAACTGAAATAACTGCAAGTTTTGCTATAGCTCTCACATAGCAGAAAGCAAGTTTTGAGAAAACGATCACACTTAGACACACTACTGTGAAGGAAATAATAGATTTTCCTATGTTAACTAATCCACCAAAATCTCAATTTTGAAAATTTTGCAGTTAGCAAGTTTTGCAAAAACTGTCCTCAATTACAATAATAAAATAATGTGCTCTAGGACTGGTACACATAAAAATATCACCACCATTCTGAAAGGCACACAGCTATCTTAGAGAAAGAAAGCACACAATAGAATCTGTATCTTATAAATTTACTTTCATGAAAATATTAATTATTGTGCTGCGTAAAATATCGTGTAAAATATTAGCTTTCTACGTGAAGTAAATTACATGCAATTTACGTAAAATATGTATCATATAATTTATGTGGCCAACCCTGCCCATAACCTTTGAGACACTACCATAAGTAGCGTATTTTGGTGTATCTAACAATAATTATATATTTACGTTATATGGTTGATCAAACCCTACCATTCAGAATAGTTGGCAATTAATTGTACAGAATGTTACAGAAACTCGTAACCACACAAAGATACGGTATGTTTTTTTAATGGAACATTCTATATTTCATTCCATAAATTTATCCTGACATGAATATTTTTTTAGTAGGTTATTTTACGATGCTTTGTCAACATCTCAGGTTATTTAGCATCTGAATGTGATGAAGGTGATAATGCCGGTGAAATGAGTCCAGGGTCCAGCACCTAAAGTTACCCAGCATTTGCTCATATTGGGTTGAGGGAAAACCCCGGAAAAAACCTCAATCAGATAACTTGCCCCGACCAGGAATCGAACCCGGGCCACCTGGTTTTGCGGCCAGATGCGCTAACCATTACTCCACAGGTGTGAACATCTGACATGAATACAAACCAATGGTATTCCATGCTTATTTCATTTCATTCATTCATACATACAGTTTTCTGCGTAAGGGCAGGTCTTTCACTGCAAACCCAGCAATCTCCAATCTTTCCCCTTTTTCTGCCTTCCTCTTAGTCTTCACATACAATCCATACTGGTATCATCTGTTATCTGATAGCTTCTTCTGCCCTGAACTTCTCTCCTGTTCACCATTCCTTCCAATGCATCCTTCATTAGACAGTTTCTTCTTACCCAATGACCCAGTCAATTTCTTTTCCTCTTTCTCATCATTATTCTTTCTTCACCCACCCTTTCCAGCACAGCTTTATTTCTTATTCTGTCTATTCATTTCACATGCTCCATTCTTCTTCATGTTCACATTTCAAATGCTTCCAATTGTTTCTCTTCACTTCGTCATAATGTCCATGTTTCTGCCCCCCCCCATACAATGCTACACTCCACACAAAACACTTCACTAGTCACTACCCTCGTTCTTTTTCCAAAGGTCGGTAGAAAAATGCTCGTATTTCTATTAAAAGCTTCCTTGGCCATTGCTCTTCTCCTTTTTACTTACTGGCAGCAGCTCATATTACTGCTTATACTGGGTGTTCAGTTCAAAATGTGTCATGGCTCGCTGTATGTCGTCATGTGGCTAGCCGATGAGCCTAGAGAATTCAATCTTCCTACACTTCCGCAGAGGTGTATAACCTAAGAGGCAGAAAAGTTGCCTAGCAAGTACGGCGTTCATTCTGAAGAGTAGTACCGATACGTACGGTAACGCCGGTAGTGGCAGGAATGTGAACTGTTTGGAAATACGTACTGTCGGGAAAAGGGGGAGAGGGTTAAGACGATTACTTACGTATTTGTTGACATTAACTTCGACGATCAACATGGACACGGAGCATTTGATTTGTGTTGTGGAATGTTACCGTACGCAACCGATGATAACAAATACCCTGCGTACGACTTGCCGGCGCAAAACACAGTTCGAAAGAGGTTATGGTAGCACACAGACCGTACAGACCGCCATCTGTTGCTACGACGTTCAAGTTATACCGTACACGTTCTCAAGTTCAGATTGAAGAACGCCTTAAATAATAGGCAACTTTTCTAACATATAAGCTGAAACTCGCTTCAAATCGTTGACCCAACAACAGTGACGTCATGACACACTTTGAAATGAACACCCAGTAGTACACCCCAAGTATTTGAAGCTGTCCACTTCCTTTACTGCCTCATTTCAAATTAGCAAGTTTATGATCTTATCATTTGAAGGGTACACGGGAAAAACGATCAAGGTCCATCAAAAATCGAAATTGAGTTAATAATGCCATATTATAGTGGAAAGGAAGTACTATCATGTGGTCTAACTAGTAATAAGAAATAATCGTTCTTGGCATTCCACTACGTCAATTTCTATTAAATACACACATAACAAAGTATTAAGTGCTTAAACTTTAAAATTCGTTTTTCTCGAAACTTTCTAAAATGGACCTTGATCGTTATTCCGATAACGATAGGCTTCGTCTTGTTTGCATTTATCAAAGCTGTTGTTTAACTCCAGTAGCATGTCCCTTAGTATCATCTCTTCTTCTAACAACGCCATATCTTCAACAAATCTTTTTTTTTTTTTTTTTTCGTTGTTGGTAACTTTATAGCATCTATTAGATGCTTTATGGTTGCACTAACAGATGGAGTTACTTATCAACAATGTGAAGCTGAAACGTGTGTTCAGGTTACTGCCCAGTGACAGTCCTGATGTATTTTTATATTTTTGATGATTGGTTAATTTTATTAATATTAACCTGACACACTCACAATCACACTCACATTCATACAAATTTCCAGACTCTAGACACCCAGGGAATTCCTCTTCTTCAAGAAAAATTCACCGAGAGCCAAGCCCGGGAATCGAACCCGGGACCTCCTCATCTAGAAGCCAACATGCTGACCAACAGACCATGGAGCCAGGCAGCAAATCTTATGCACTTTATTCTTCTTCCTCCTTCTGTCACCCTATCATATTCTGAAAACAGTTCTCTAGTAAATCCTCCAAATAGATGTTGAACAGGATAGGTGATAAAGGATATCCTTGTTACAATCCTCTCCCTATTCCACTTCCCTCTGACATTTATTCTCCTATCCTGGCTTTGAATAATTCTATTTCGAGAAGAGAAATAAGTATTAGATGACCTGTTTATTGACGTTTCCTGTACATAATGTTCGACTCTCCATCCTTTAAATTTGCTCCAAAAAAGAATTATCAAAATTTGTCTATATAAACCTTTTGATTACCCAACAAAATTAATTTTTCAGGAATTTGGTGTATCAAATCTAGAACAAATTTATAAACAAACATTGCTGATTTACTTCCATAAAAACCACAATAAATTTAAATTTGATCCTCACGAATATCATACCAGACAAAATTACAGTTTCTTTCTAAATATTCCGAAATGCCACACAACTGCCGGATTAAAACACAGCAGAAGTTTTGGACCCAAAATATATAATGAATTAATTAGAGCTTACCCTGAGCTAAGTACACTTAACTCACATAGATTTAAGAAACAAATCAGATAAATTATTTAATTGTTTAAGCTAATTGAGTTAAAAATTGATACTCTAATATTTATGTACTTTTGTATTTTCTATTTGTATATAGATCCTATTATTACATGCTGTATTATTTTACCACTTATTAATGTTATTGTGCTCAATGAACTATCTTAATTTTGTGATATATTTTGTATAACTGATCTGAACTGCGCCCGAGCACGAGCTTCTGCTCTTTCGGGCTGCAATGCCTAATATAGCTCAAGTGTAAAGTATTAAATAAATTATTATTATTATTATTATTATTATTATTATTATTATTATTATTATTATTATTATTATAAAAAATCTTAGACTTGTGAAATATGAAAAATCGCCTGCCTGTACTGGGTTTGTGTTTTTTAATAAATTACTATTGCTATGTTTTAAAAAAAATAATAATAAAAAATAATCAGTACTAGTCTATAAAAATACCAATTTGTGGGATTGCTGAATATGAGGACCAGCATCTCCAGGTTCCAAGCCAGCTTGATATCCGTTGCCAGATTCAACATGCACATTTTCCTCCTTTCCACAGGGACATTTGCATTTAGAGGACTAGAAGACACAAACAAAATAGAAGCAACATTAGAGCAGTAAGTTGTTATAGGATAATGACAATGAGGGAACTTTCTAACACAATAGACCTTTTTCTTAATTCGAAATTTTAAAAAATTCTGAATTTCGAAAGTTCGAATGAATCAGCAATTGTTTATGTTGATAATAGGAACTGAAGACCTTCTAGGAATAAGGGTGTGACCAACAAAATTAAAATTCATATTTCAGAAAATAATTTCAGGGCCATAATTTCATTAGGCCAATTAGTTAGTACCTAACAAAACCATTTCGCTACTGAAAGATAAAAGTTTATTCTGCTATTGAATGCAATAATTTATTGTTATAAATTAATGCTTCAAAATTATTTTTGTGCAAGATCGTGCGTATTTGCTTGGTTTCCGCACAAAGCCAATCCGCGGAAAGTCTAAAATTCCACATTCAGTATTCCCAACCTAACACACATAACAATTTCCCTCTTCTTACCGCTTAAGTGACATATTGATTTTATTGCTTTAGGCTTTTAACATATTATTTTTAGAGACGTTCAATATAGTAATAATTATAAATTAGAAACTTACCACTGCAATTTCACCTAAATTGCACTGTTAATTATTGTTTTTAAATATTTGCAAAAATTAAGTAAACTCTACGAGCGTATTCCAAATCTCACCGGTGAGCAATCCGATGGCATCACGGTGTTCCGAATTCCACCAATGACGTCATTGATGCTCCACCGGTGTCTCACCGGTGCCATCAACTTGCAAAGGTGGTGGCAGTCTCCATCAGCCGCCATCAGTGAATCTGATTGGTTCTTGTATAGGGCGGGAATTAGCAGACGAATAACATCGTGCACTGTTGTGTCATGGCGGTGTATTCTGCTTTAGTTCTGCTGTATTGTTTGTAATGAGCACAACGTAAAAACAATATGTTAATGGCTTATGAGCGAACATGTCAACGGACCCGTTATTACTACCGGTTCAAGAAATAAATTGTTTATGCTATCTTTCTTTGAACGAGATGGGAATACGAAAATTTCGCAAAATTTTGCTAGCGTAGCACAGACAACAACTTGTACAGTCGCCATGACAGCCATCGATCCTTCCAGCAGTTTTGTTCCTTATTTCGCTGCAACGTGACGTCATTGATGCCACAGGACCGGTGAGATTCGGAATACGCTGTATAACTCCACTAAAGTTACTACATTCGTGATGCAAGTAACATTAAGGAAGCCGTGAAAAAATCAACAAGATTCCAGACTTATCATAGACTGGGGGAAAAAAAAAGACATACTATATCACGGCCTGCTGGAGTATAGTAAACACAGAAAACATTTTAAAGCAACAATATTGAAGATAGATATTTTTGTTTTGCAAATTTGCCGTCATTGAACAGAAACCAAGATGGAGATTTCATTGCAACTAATTAGAAATTCCTCTTTCAGGTATGTAATAAACGATCTTCGCACAAAATAATGTACGATACACGAGAGGTGTGTTTTCTTTCAATTCTCGGAAATTAAAAAAGCTCAACTACGTTTCGCTTTTTCAAACTTTTTCGAACATGAAAACTTCAACATACCGCTCTTGTAACGCATATTACTATTTCCATCCAAGTCACACATTTTTAATACTTGATGTCACATTCTTTTTTCAGGAAGATCTTCAATTATGCAGAAGAGCCAGTAACATACTATAAAATTTCTGCATATTTAAAGGACAAAACTGAAATTCTTTCATTAATGTATTATCATAATACACTGCTCTCTTAAATTGACTGAGCATATTAGGAATTAAATCAATGGCTTTACCAAAACACGCTATGAAATGTTTCAGGAAAAATAATTTTTATCTCGAAAAAGAAGCAAAAACGATCAAAATTATATTAAACTGTTTTGGACAAAAGAAAGAAATAAGTTGGCGTGACCACTATGGAGGCTGTGTTACAATGTAAATGGAACCTAGACTACAACAGCAAGGAATTTTACACGCAAATTCTTCAAAACAAACTCTTAAGGAAAGGCAAATCTTCAGAAAAATATAACCAAAGAAAAGAGTCTTGCAATGTAGAGACTGGTACTTACACTTTATATTTTAATATAACTAATTTTTGGTATGACTGTTGTCTGTAATATTGTTTTTTTTATCTCAGTGTACGAACATATGCAAAGATAATTAAAAAATAATCCAAATTTAACTGGGTATCCTATATTTTTATTTTATTTATTTATTTAATCTGACAGGATTAAGGCCATAAGGCCTTCTCTTCCATTCTACTAGATAAATACAAAAAAGAAATACAGACGGTGATGAAAATAATACAAATTAAATTAAAGCCCTACAGAGGGTCAACAGAATACAAAAAAAAAAGAAAGAAAAACAGAGATAGCAATGATGATAGTGATAACTGATGATGATGATGATGATGATGATAATAATAATAATAATAATAATAATAATAATAATAAATACATTACATATTAATTGTCAATTTTACAACAGCATAGTTACAATATTTACTATATGTCATGGGTTAAGCTGAAGTTGTGCAACCTGGCAGGTGTTCAACAAGCAATTCCATGAACTAGAATGAGATTTTTTAATTTAAATTTGAATTTTGATATTGTCCGACAGTCTCTGACATGGTCAGGGAGAGAATTCCAGAGGCGTGGAATCGATATGCTGAAAGATGATGAGTAGAAGGATTTTCTGTGCAGAGGAACAGAGAGAAGGTACATGTTCCGGGTTCGAGGTAGTGAAAGGTAAACAAAACGAGATGCTAGGTAAGAGGGTGTGGAGGTGTGTATGATTTTAAATAGTAATAAGAAGGAGTTGAAGAATCTTCTTTCTTTAAGTGGATTCCAAGACAACAATTCTAGTGACGGTGTTACATGATCGAATTTTCTAATATTGTAGGTATATGTATATGTATTTATTTACACTGCTAGTGGGCAAGCACCCGGTGGCAGTGGTATACACAAACGAAACGAATGCAGATATTGTGAACACGCTGTAGTCTAGGGGCAAGATCAGTATTTAGATTCGAGAATAGAGAATCGCAATAATCGAAGTGGGACATCACTGAAGTTTGGATCAGGTTCTTTTTAAGGCTGAGGGGTAAAACGTTGGTTAAGTGTCTGAGGGAATGAATTATGGGAAAAGCTTTCTTACATATGTAGGTCTCTTGACTTTCAAAAATTTAAATTTGAATCTAAATATACCCCTAAATTTTTTACTGTTTTACTATATGTAATTGTGATATTATTTATTTTTGTATTTGATGCAGTGGCTAGATCTATTTAGGTTAATGCTCGTTGGTGGCCCATTATTATGGCTTGTGTATCTTTATTTGTTAAATATGGCAACTCTATGCTTACTGGAACAGGAGTTTTTAGCTGCTCAAGTCTTTCTTTAAGCATGGTGTTTTCTTTCCAAATTATTTTCATATCTGCTTGAAAACATTCTAATTTTTTTTGTAGACATTCCACAGCCTTATCTTTGAATAAGAGTTCCTCTTGAAGGGCATACCTGAGAAAATCAATGGTCAAAGCTTATTAATACAATGAATATTAATTAACAGGTATTTCTGCTGCAATGGGGGTATACTCATTGCTTCTGAAGTAGGCTATTCCTAGTTCAGAATAACATTACAGTGAAATTTGGAAGCACAATAAACTCTCGATTTAACGGGCTTTGGGAGGGATGCGATGTCTGTCAAATCGCGAATTTTTAAGAATAATAATATTTTAAAATATAACATTGTAGTTTGAACATATTCATCATTCATTCATTCACTCGTAATATTCTGCCCAAACATAGGTCTTTCACTGCAAATCCAGCTTTCTCCAATCTTTCCTATTTTCTGCCTTTGTCTCTACATATGATCCATGTATCTTAATGTCGTCTATCATCTGATATCATTTTCTGCCCTGAACTCTTCTTCTATTCTCTCATAAATTCTGAAGTAGGCTACCTCTAAATCAATAGGCTACCATTACAGTGAAATTTACAGTGGCGTAGCGTCAATGTAAGCTGAAAAGCTTGGCTTCCCCAGTTAATAATAATTTCATAATAAACCTGCAGTTTATGGACAAAATTAATTATTCATTTTAATAGAATTTATATTTACGCGTTAAATATTGTGATGCGGCACTCAGGATGATTTGTGATGCAGCAGTAAACAAGAAGCCTGCACACACCAGCTTCCAAGCAGACTGGTTTCTTCTGTGTAATCCACCCCGCAGATTTTCCATCCCTTTCTAACTAAACTACCCTAGTCGCAAGGCTCCAAGAAGCTAGCTTTAACATTTAAAATAAGTAGTTTCCGAGTTATCCCATTTCGTCATTTGTGTTCAGTTGAAGTGATAGTGTGCATTGTGGCTGATATAATAAATAATGAGCGAAATAACAGTTCCTGACACCAATTTACTTGAATTTTTTTAGGACAATTGTATTATCAAGACTGACTTACGAACAAAAGTGTGATTTAAAAAACAAATGACCGACTCCCTTGCTGTGAATGAAGGACACAACCAAAAGACAGACGCATACTTACGTAATGATACTAATATTGTTATTTCTCTAAGTATGACAGGGAGTGAGCTAATGTTATACGTATACGTGTCTATTTGTTAGAGGTATGTGTAAACCGTGAAATCATATTTTACTACGTATCATTTGAGGGGCTTAGAACAAAAAGCAGGTAAGTGACATTATTAAAAAAATGAGGTAAGTGCATGTTGTGATAGCCCAAAAGGATGTTTCTTTGGGAAAAAATCAGGTAAGTGATCACACTGTGCAGTGCTGCTATATGGGCATCATTTCACCAAGCTAGTGTATAATATTCCATTGCATGTAGAACTTTATCTGCAATTTCCTCAAAATTAGGTTTCTGTCACTTACCTGTTTTTTGTTCTAAGCCCCTCATTTGAGGTCGTGCCTTATTGGTGTTACTTACGAGGTTCCAACCAATCTTCGACTGCTGACTTGACATTGACTACTATTTTTTTAAGACTGTATCTTTGTAATACGTTTTCTCGTATTGTATGAAAGACGACTTGAGTTAGCTTCCCCCTGCTCAAGATTTCATGCTACGCCACTGGAAATTTAGAAATACAGTAAACTCTTGATTTAACAGGCTTTGGGAGGAAGCGGCGTCCGTTAATTCGAAAGTCCGTTAAATCGCAAATTTTTAAGAACAATAATATTTTAAAATATAACATTGCAGTTTGAACATATTCAAGTGAAAGGCAAGGATAACAATGAGAATAATAGAAGGGGAACAATGGGAATAGAAGGAGAACAGGGGGAATGCAAGAAGAACAACTGGCATGGGGTCCTAAGTAGCACCCTTATTTTTATCATACACTAGAGCTGCCTTTGAACACACTGATTATATTATACTCAGAATAATTTACCTGTCTCCTTCAAGATCTTTATTATCTGACACCAGTTTGTCTTGCATGGAGTAACACTCATTCAAACGCTGTATCAGGGCTGTCGACTTCTGCTGTAAGAAAATGTTCATTAAATGATTCAACATACATAACATTTTTAATAATTACGTGCTGAAAATTAGATTCCTTACTTACTGCGCAGTCCCTGCATTGGTTTTGACTGTCCTGGATTCCAGGGGAATGAGGCCGTTTTCGTTTCAAGCCCTCACATACAATTATCCGTGGTACTTGATCCTGAGTGCCACACACTACCACTTTAGGTAATTTATCCTCAGGCGAGAGGTACACAGATATATCTCCCAGTTCCTGACCTGGAACATCAGTTCCTCTTCCTTCAGTGATTACTCCCAGTTGAACAGGTTTGACATAGGTTGCCTTGTCTGCTGCAAGTGATAAAATAGATGCGTCTGCAAGACCGACTAACCGTTTCAAATTGATGGTTATTTCTTCAAACTCATCTAACTTCTCCATCAGCGTCTTTTTCTTCATGTCTAAATTCCTAACATCCTCTTCAGTCAGTTCTTCTTTCTTAAAAGAAATAAAACACCAAGAATAACTTAATAACTCTTCATGGTCTTGCTGTGGAAACAATAGGCTCCTGGTGTAAAGAAGCAAATGACCTAGTTTCCGAAATTGGCAGAAGTTTGGTGACTGTTACTGGAGACCCTCACTGCACCAGTTACCTACAGCAACGAATAGGAATAACCATCCAACGTGGAAACGCAGCCAGCATTTTGGGAACCTTTCCAGACGCCAATTCCCTGGATGAGATTTTCTTTATTTGAATGTCTGAAAGCAAGACAAGGGTGAAATACGAAGCCCCTAGAAATCCTAGAATGAAGATAACACTCCACTCACGGCAAGAATCGAACTTTTGCTCACTAGATGGCAGCATATTGCAGTTCACTTAATTAGTACAAAATTAACGTGCTAAGAAATGAAAACGGTCATTGTTTGGTGATCGAGTTAATTAACTAATATAAAGACAATTATTATGGATTTTTTGTAGTTTCCTGTAGGCCTAAATGGATATTTCTTAACTTCAGACACACTTTTATATAATACATATTTAGAAATACTGAAATAAGTTAATAATTGTATTTTGTTTGTTGTTGAATGTTATATATTCAAATTATCATTTATATTCTTTCAAATTTAAATACAAGATGGAGTGCCATTTGAAATTTCAAAGTGTGGGTGGGTGGCTGGGAATAAGGGGGTGAAACATAATACACAATTAAGACTGGTTTTAAACTTCCCCTCAGTATCTAAATTGACGTGATTTGTGTTTTATTAAATTCAATTTGAATTATATAGTTATCTAGCATGGGAAATTCTGAAATGAATGACTATAGAAATGTTTCAACGATTGACAGTTTTTGAAGAACAGTGCTGAAAAAAATCTGCGCGAAGATCATTAACTACCTTGCACTGTTCGTGAACTACAACACAGGGTGAAGAGAAAGAAAAATGACCAGGAATTCTGAGAAGTGGCGTGATTTTGTGCACAATATAAATTGTGACAGTTATTGAACGATTTACATTATTAATTATTACCTTAGTGAAATTCAAACAGATACATCTGGCCAATATTCATGCTGCGTGGCAGACAACACTTTATTGTTATATAAACCAAATTATACCCAGACAGGAAAGAAAACATCATCTGATGGACTCCCCTACATGTAAATCATGTGGTTTCCTAGACAAACTGAAAGAAACACGGAATAACCAGTTGTGGAACTTCAAAAACGACTTGGGACGGAGCAAAAAATCTACTGCTGCAGATATAGTAACTGAATGATGGGTAACAAACATTATTGTTAATAGATCCTCTAGGCTTGGTTTGGCGCAGGATTTTTGCATTACCAAGTGACAGCTTCATCACATTCAATGGAAGACTTAATAATAGTTTAACTTTCATTCACTCAATCACTCTTCTTTCTTAAAAGAAATGAAACACTAAGAATTACTTAATAATAGTTTAACTTCCACTAACCCACTCTTTAGCCCAGTACTTTTATAAAAAATAGACTCAACGTGTTTTGGGATCACACTCTTTAATTAGGCTACATGTGAAATTTAGTAAAAAAGTAGTTCCTCATTTTACATGCATGCATATATACGATGGTTGTTTGAAAAGTTGATAGCCTGAAATATAAATTAATCTAGGATTATTCTGAAACAATCTTTATTTCCTAACATAATCCCCTCTGAGGTTCACACACTTGGTCCTCTGGTGCTCCAGTGCTGTTATACCCTTCTTGTACACAGATTCCTCGAGGTCTGCAAAAAAGCCTTCTGCTTCTATGATAACCTCTCCATTTGACGAAAATTTCTTCCCAGCCAAATTAATTTTGAACTTTGGGAAGAAAAAGAAGTCTGAGGGTGGTAAGTAGAGGGTGTGAGGCAACAATTCAAACAGTGCGATTTAGCAGTCACGATTGTAGACGTGTTAGAAGGTGCATTTGTCAAGTCCTTACATGTAGCTTTCATTTAACATCACATTGTAAATCTGTAAGTTTAAATTGAAGATCTAATCGCATTATTCGTACATCTGCTGAAAAAGGATCGACGTACAGAGATGATGATGATGATGATCATAATAATAATAATAATAACAACAACAACAATAACACTTAACCTTTTAATGTTTCATGAGTAACATGTAGTATAATGCCGTTTTATGTTATACAAACGTTTTCTTCGTAATACTTGTGAACAAATCATACATTTAATATTCTCATCATATTGGCAGCAAAAAATGCGTCCTCCCATCCTACTTGAAACTTTCGTTTTTGTAGAGGTACATGGTTTCGAGAGAGACATTGCGACGATACGCCACTCGCAGGTCAGAGACAAATACAAATGGAATGGAGTTTGACTCCAGTGAGTGAGAGGGTGGGGGTTGGAAAAGGTAGGAAGCAAGAGAAATGCATAGCTACCATTGCGAGCCACAATGTGCTCGTGAGTCACATTTTCGCCACGGCTGATATAAGCTATATACAGTATAACATAATATGACATTAGAAACAGGACCACAACAATAGTCCAAGGCCTACTGTTATTCTCAAGAGTCTCTGTGGACCTCGGGGGTGGTTCTGTAATTTTTGCAACAATATTTATTTTAAGATCAACTAAGGAAACATCATTAAAAATAAAACCTGTTATGTCACGTCCTATACAAAATAAGTTTTAGAGATTGCTTTAATGATTCTAAATCCTTTGGCGGAGAGAGAAGAAGTGATTCAAGATTAGGGACTTAAAAATTAACTAAAATAACTATCAATACCAGTATCTATTTATCTAAAGTAGGCTTATATCTTGTTCTTTAGGTCTAATCAGCTTGTGTAGCTCTACCCACGCTGTATGACCTAAATGTTAAAGTGTGTATAAATAAACTTAACAAAAGGAAAATAAACGAGTAATGCCAATTTTTCAGCATTAAGTGGTCGTTTTAATCTGAAAAATTCATAACATATAGGACTTACATAAAATATTTTTGTATCCTGCTTTTTGAACCATTTTGCCCTGTTTCTCACTCATGAGTATCTGATAACCCTTGTCATGAATGATCCAAACCGAATGTGTTGTTCCTATTTGCTCTACCATTTTTTTTCGCCATTTATCCACATACTATTATCGTTAAATAAAATAGGTGGGCAAATTTAATTATTATTATTATTACTAGCCATACCCGTGTGCTCCGCTGCACCTGTTAGAAATAAATATAAAGTAATTACATAATTAAAATAGGACGTTTGATCTAGGGAACAACTTTTACAACAGCGCAAGATAATCTGCTTTTCTCATTACCCAATTTTTTTTTGCATTGCATTTATTGCATATATATTTTATGTATTTTAACACGATTCAATTGAGCATAGTTAAAATTTGAATTATAAAATAATGGATTGCTAAACTAACGTACTATTACTGCATACTAAATCAATACACTCTCGTTCGTTAATTCTCTGAGATTAAAATGTGTGTACATAAATATTATTTTAAGAAATACAGAAAACGAATGTACAAAATAGCCTATCAAATTTTCTGTGCATAAGAAGCTATTTTAATCTTACCTGTCCTCGATTTACTCATAAGTTACTGTAATAACATTATAGCATTATGTCCATCTAGAAAACTATACTTTCCAATGGTGAAATAATAATTAATTATACAAATCGGTTAATTTAGCTTCTGATATTACTTCATACAAACACAGAAACATTCTCTGTAGGCTATGTTTAATAGCTTTCGATTGTTGTTGTCGTCCAAGGCCCCTGTTTCGATTGTTGTTGTCCAAGGCCCCTTATAGACAAAGTCATTTGTTCTTAATTCATTGCACCATCTTAGATGGCGTTATTTTAATTTTAAAACTAATTTATCTCATTAAATATTGGTCCTATCAAAATTTTGTAAAGAATAAAACCTATCGGAAATTATTTTTAAAGAAACTTTTGTTATGTAACATTTTTCACAAAAATCAATAATAAGCGAGATATTTCGATTTGTTTAATTCAGGCTCCCTTATAAGCCCCCTTTTTAAATAAAGTATTTTGAATGCCATATAGCCTAAAATCTAAGTTACAGCGAACTTAATTTATATTCCAATTTTCATATAAATCGGTTCAGCCATTATCGCGTGAAAAGGTAACAAACATACAGACAGACATACAAACAAAAATTTAAAAAATGCTATTTTCGGTTTCAGGGTGGTTAATTATATATGTTAGGACCAATTATTTTTGGAAAATCGAAAATTACCAGAAAAATTTCGGCTACAGTTTTATTATTGGTATAGATTATAATCTTCCTAAGAGTGTGTCAATTGATGACAAGCAAAACAATACCATTAATGACAATTCATGGGCCTGTGCAAAAGATCTCAAGTTATGTTGCAACAGTAATGCAAAAAAAAAAAAAACTTACCAAAGACACTGGGGTTCGATACCGGAATTTAAAGTATCCTATTTTCTCTCTGGAAGTTATGTTACATCTTACCTCATCGAAGCGAGTAATAGACTGCCTTATCTCTTGTATCAGCATTGCTGTTCTAATAGCGTGTTCATCAGCTTCCCTCAGCTGAGTCAAGACATCAGAGTCTGTCACAGGAATGCTACCAACAGTGGATGTACGATCCACACTCCTACGTGGGCTTTCAGCTGCTAGCTCTTCTTCTGATGTTTCAGTAACTGGTTCTGTAGTTCCTTCAGTTTCTAGTAGAGGAAGTTCAGAATCTGGTCCTGTATCAATTTGTTGTTCTGGCTGAAAAAAAAATGCATTTATTCATTTATTGTTTCTGCCCAAGAGCAGGTCCTTCAATGCAAATCCACCAGTAGGGTGAGTCGGGGTAAATTTGGGTATAGTGAGGTAATTTGGGTAGCCCATATAATATTATGGATTTATTAATTTTTCCTACAGAATAATCTCTGTAATGTTGACAATTAATATTTGAGGAGATGAAAACACAAACAAGTTTCCTGTCCAAAGTCACGGAAATAAAAACAATTGAATCTCCCTAAATCTAAAGAAAACATTTTAAGCAAAGAAAACCCTCTAACCTTCGAACCAATTAACACTCAACTAGATTTAGAAGAACCAGTTACAAAATCTGAAACTTCCAAACCTGTACTAAAAGCGCTGGCATTAGAAGCTGTGAACAATAGATACCCACCAGAAGAATGGTTACATATCTACACAGATGGGTCTACTATCGATAACAACTCAGGATCAGGAATTACGTGTGCGTTATTCTCATTTTATCAACCAGCAGGACATCATACAACAAATTTTGATGCGGAAATAATGGCTATTCATATCTCACTCCAACACTTACTGTACAGAATAGATAAATTTCAAAATGCTGTCATTCTCTCTGATTCTAAAGCAGCATTATATGCAATAAATTCATATAAAATGATGTCAATCCAAATTAAAGAATGTCACAAAATGATCCAACAACTTCAAAAACTACAGAAAATAATTCAATTGCAATGGATACCTGCACATTGCGAAATTGCTGGAAATGAAACTGCTGACTTTCTTGCCAAAAAAGGATCCAATTTAATTCAGAATACAAATACAAGCCTACCTTTTACATCCATCAAAAGACTAATTAAAAATAAATATAAAATCAAGCAAAACCAAGCACTATGTACCAAAGCCAAAGATAAACAATGGAGCATTTTAATAAAAAAAAAAACAGAAATTATTCCAGAAATCCCACGTAAATCTGCAGTAGCAAAATTTAGACTGCTTACACAACACGATTATTTGGCCAAACACTTGAATAAAATAGGAATTTACACAAATCCAAATTGCCCTCTATGCAACAAAGAAGAAGAAATGACTGAAGATCATCTCATAACCTGTGAAGTTCTACCTGATGGATCCACCACAGAGAAATATTGGAGAGCAAGAACACTAATGGCTTCGTTGCCAAAGCCCGGCATTAGATAACAACAACAACACAACATATTTGAGGAGAAAAATTCGCTGTGGCACCGGGGATCGAACCTGGGTCCTTGGTTCTATGTACCAAGCGCCCTGACCACTGAGCTACGCCGAATTCAATCCACAGCACCGGATCGAATCTTCCTCCTTCAGTGTTCCCCTTTGTGACCTGACTCCAGGTTAGGCATATATGTTGACGTATGCATGCAAGGGGATAATAATAAGACCAAGGGAAATACAAGGAGAATATGTGGAGAATAAAGCAAAGATAAGGAGAATGATAGGAAGACAAGGAAAACAAAGTGAAGACAAAGAGAAAAAAGTAAAAACCAGAAGGACTAAGTGAAGACAAGGAGGAAAAAGGGAAAAACAAGAATAACAATAGGAATACATTAGAACAAATGGAACGCAAAGAGAACAAGAAGAGCGAGGGGAGCACAAAAAGAAGAGGAATACAAGAAAAACAAGAAGGAAAGAATAACAAGGAAGGTTGCATTTTTATGTGACGATCAATTACAAAGATACCTTCCCATTCTTAGTGTGGAGAAAAACATACTAGTAATTCTACTCCAGAAATACTGGGCATAAAATCAGTAAAATATCTACGTCAATTACAATAATTGTTAACTTAATGCTGTTCATAAAACAAAGATAAATTTAAGTTTGCATTTTCTGAGTGCACACCTCACTTTCTGGAGCAACGTCACTTTCTGGTGGAGCATCACTTTCTGGTACAGCTTCATCTGGTGGAGCCTCACCTTCTGGTGGAGCCTCACCTTCTGGTGGAGTCTCGCCTTCTGGTGGAGCCTCACCTTCTGGTGGAGTCTCGCCTTCTGGTGGAACCTCGCCTCCTGGCGGAGCTTCATCCTCTATTTGAGCTTCACTTTCTGGTGGAACTTCATTTTCTTCTTGATCTGCCATTTGAATACAGTCTCATAAAACTGAAATAAATTCCAGAAACTGAAGTTAAAAGAGCGGGATACTTTTGTTAGTGTCACAGTTTCCAATCCTTTTGTTCACCAGGACAAATATTTGACATGAAATACAGTGTTTTGGAAAAATCGCAGTGCATTTTGTATAACAAGTGAGGTAGCTAAGTACCCTGTACGAATAAATTAATTAGTAGCATACTCTAACTGGAACAACTTGTCTTCTTACCTGCCTCCAACCTCTCTCATTCTAATCCACCCCTCTCTAATCATGGGGCTAGCAATACCAACACTTAGTAAATATGATTGTGGTAGCTGTTAGGTTACGTTCATTTTTTACGGTTTTCCCCTTCAAAATTATCTATAGTTCCTTCAATAAAACGGCGAAATTTGGAGTGAGACAAATGGCTATCGGGCTTGGACTCTCATATTCAGTTTTCTAAGCCCCAAGTTCCCTTGTAAGGACACGTTTTCGCGTACCTTTTAAATGCTTCTCCTACCATTTCCTCATTGACATTGACATTATTGACTGGGAAATGGTCTGCGACTTTTCTAATGCAGTGTACAATAGTATTATTCGGCTAGTAAATTGAGCATTTGTACAGCTATATCCCATATGGCGGAATAACAACATCTCATTGAAGACAAAGCTCAGACTGTGTAACACAAATGTAAAATCAGTCCTCCTCTATGGTTGTGAAACACGGAAAATTACGGATGTAATAAATAAAAAGATACAGACGGTCGTCAACAGATGTCTGAGACGTATTCTAAATATAAGATGGCCGGAAATAATAGCAAATGAAGAACTGTGGAGAAGAACTAACCAATCACAAATATGTTACCAAATAAAACAAATAAAATGGAATTGGATAGGGCACACGATGAGAAAGCCAGATGGAGCTATTGAGAAGACTGCAATTGATTGGAATCCACAAGGAGTAAGGAAGAGAGGACGGCCTAGAAAAACATGGAAACTATCAATAGAGGAGGAAGTAGACAGATGTGGGAAAAGCTGGAAAGAGGTGAAACAGATGGCTGGCGACAGAGTACGCTGGAGGAACTTTACTGCTGCCCTATGTTCCACCTAGGAACAACAGGATATAAGAAGAAGAAGAAGAAGAAGAAGAAGAAGTACAGTAGTATATGATTTCATACAACTAACATCTGCTAAGTGGGCTATATTACAGAACAACACAACATTTGTCCAATTGACATGAAAATATTAATCTGTAACAGAAACTTCATCATTGAAATCTTTCCTGGACCCCTGCAGGTCACCAACTGGGAACCTCTGCTGTAGAGCATAGTGAACAGGATTGTGAGCAACATATTAAAAGGTTCGCCAACTTCTTCCCCGCAGCCATCTGTTGAAGGTCTTTGACTCATCACCAAGTTGAAACATTCCTGGAAACTGTTATCAACTTTAGACTATTAAAATGCAGAGTGGCCTTGCAGTACTGTGGGACACAGGCGCCGACTTCATGGGTGAAGAGGGTGAGTGCCCCCAGGAAGTCATCACTAGGGGGGGCCTTACCTCCAACGAACTCACCGCTAAGTGAGTTGCCTAATCCATTACAAAATTATTTCGTTACCGTCAGCTCTATAAAAATTTGTTCTATAAACCAGCGGTTCTCAAATTGTGAGGCACGCCTTCCTGGGACGCGCCGTAACTAATAAATGAACAAGACAAGAATAACTTTTTTGCATTTTTATTTCAAATTTAAATTTTGATTTAAAAATATAATCAAAATGAAAGCATTGCGCTGCTCTTATAGTTCCATATTTTCGATCCAGAAAGCAAGGCGAGGAAATTAACACCTCAAGACTACCTGTATTGATATTCATTTTCGTATGTAATGTAATGCAAATTAAGAGACTGTAAAAAAAAAATTAATTATTTGAATATCAGTAGAACCTCTATTATCCGTGGTAATGAAGGAGATGGACTGAACGGTTAATCGAAAAAATCGGATAAACCGTACCATGAAATATTTTCATAAATTAATCATATAATACTTGGTTTCATAATTTGAAATTCCTACCATACTGCAACTATTGGTGTCTTCATACTACACAATATACAATGTTATGCTGGTTATAACGAAAACAGTGAAATACAGTAATACATACTACTTTGTTTTATTCTATTAAATTGCGCCTATTTCTAATGCCAATCTTGTATTCTGATGCGCTATGAGCCACAGTTTTTCCTTTCCCAAACAGCTCAACACGTTTTCTTTGGACATTTTGCACAGAATGACTAAATGATGCAGAGATTTGCAGTTGTGCGAAAGTTCTTGGGGTCATTTCTTTCAAAGCTGATATTGATATTTTACAAGTTGTGAAAAAACCTCCTCCCAAAAGTGTTTCTACTGCTGGTAACGGTAGCATTCATACTACATACTGTGTAACGGCCAGTGGCGTAGCGTCAATGTAAGCTAAAAAGCTTAGCTTCCCCAGTTAATAATAATTTCATAAGAAACCTGCAGTTTATGGAGAAAATTATTTATTAATTTTAATAGAGTTTATATTTACGCGTTAAATATTGTGATGCGGCAGCTCAGGATTATTTGTGATGCAGCAGCAAACAAGAAGCCTGCACACACCAGCTTCCAAGCAGACCGGTTTCTTCTGTGTAATCCACCCCGCAGATTTTCCATCCCTTTTAAACTACCCTAGTCGCAAGGCTCGAAAAGAAGCTAGCTTTAACATTTAAAATAAGTAGTTTCCGAGTTATCCCTTTTCGTCAGTTGTGTTCAGTTGAAGTGTTAGTGTGCATTGTGGCTGATATAATAAATAATGAGCGAAATAACAGTTCCTGACACTAATTTACTTGAATTTTTTTAGGACAATTGTATTATCAAGACTGACTTACGAACAAAAGTGTGATTTAAAAAACAAATGACCGACTCCCTTGCTGTCAATGAAGGACACAACCAAAGGACAGACGCATACTTACGTAATGATACTAATATTGTGATTTCTCTAAGTATGACAGGGAGTGAGCTAATGTTATACGTATACGTGTCTATTTGTTAAGAGATATGTGTAAACCGTGAAATCGTATTTTATTACGTCTCATTTGAGGTCATGCCTTATTGGTGTTACTTACGATGTTCCAACCAATCTTCGACTGCTGACTTGAAATTGACTACTATTTATTTTAAGACTGTATTTTTGTAATACATTTTCTCATATTGCATGAAAGACAACTTGAGTTAGCTTCCCCTGCTCAAAATTTCATGCTACGCCACTGGTAACGGCAAAGAATGGCAATAACCTTCCGTATAAAAAATGCGTGTTAACATATTGTACAGTACTTAGTATTTTTCTGCAGCAAAAAATAGCGAGAGAGAGAGAGAGAGAGAGTCGGATAATCCACCAATCGGTTAATAGGGTGACGGATAATCGAGGTTCTACTGTACTGTCATCGCTTATTTGAGACACATTACTATGTGCAACAGGACAACTTTTTAAAGATAGTTTCGCGGTAATTTCAAGTACTGTAGGCCTACATTAATCCTGTGCTGTTCGGGTAAAGGGATATAAGTCATTTTTTTGTGCAGATGGAATTTTGTTCCCCAGATGAACACACAAGTTAAATTATACAAGTGGGTGTGCAAAAATCAAAGAATACTACCAGTTGGTGTGTTTTATTTGTGTAGAAAATTATTTGTAATAAGGGTTCCAAGTTTAATTTTCATTTATCTCCGAACTCATTTTTATGACTTGACCTACTTTAGAGTGCCAATCGTGCCGTCACCATGACAACAGATTTTCCTTTTCCCCGCACTCTGTAGTCAAGAAAATAGAATTGACTTCAGAGAATCTATTATCTTTGATTTTCTTGCGTACAAATATTTGTACGGATAATTCTTGTTTTATCTATGTGATTCCTTTTTCTACACTCAGAGTATGATACAATAATCGTACGAAAGTATTCCGTTTCGGTTCGAAATAAATCGGGATGTGGCTGGTTGGGGACACAGCCATGGGTTTTACGTAAATACATCTGGGTTAAATCGACAGATCTATAGATCTTCCGTTTCGCATCAAAGTCAACGAGCTAGCACATCGAAGTCACGAGATATAGTGTCCGGAAATTTTTGCCCACGCCCAAAATGGCCGCCAATGCCAAACAGTGCCGGATTTAGGCCTAGGCAACCTAGGCAGTTGCTTAAGGCGGCAATTTCCAGGGGGCGGCATTCTCTCTCTCTTTCCCCCCTTCTTTTCTTTCCTTTTTTCCCCCCATTTTCATTTTACAGTGAAATTTGTTTTTAAAACACTTGTTCGTAAATATTTTCTGAAGTTTGTTCTTGAACACCTTGTAGAAGGCGGATATTGTTTTGTTATCGCATTGTCTCTGTCGTGGCGAGAAGGCGGCTGCATAATTAGCATCTATTGTGATGCCAGTATCACGTTATTATACTATGAAACTACTTAAATTAAATTATCGCAATGGACAGAGATTCATACAGGAGTCAGACAAGGCAGCGGCCTTTCACCGGTGCTATTTATTATATATATATATATATATATATATATATATATATATATATGAATCAAATAATTAGAGAATGGAAACAGTTGCCTCATGGATATATACAACTCAATAGACTTTTACAACTAGATTCATTACTTTTTGCAGACGATTTAGCTCTGGTGGCATCCTCAGAAGATGAATTACAACGTTCAATTTGTAATTTTAACAAAATTGGAATTAAATATGATATGAAAATCAATAAAGATAAAACTAAAATTATGGCCTTCTGCGGAAAATATCCTGTGCCTAGCAAAATATGTTTAGATTAAAAAATATTAGAAAGGATAAATTATTTTACATATCTCGGATACACATTATCTTTTTTTCAATGAAGTAGACATTTCACAGAAAATTTCTAAATACACCATAACAATGGGAATAATTAGCTAACACCATTATGAAACCTTCCCTAGTACAAAGGCATACTCGAATTCGCCTTTACAAGACCTTGGCGAGACCTGTACTTTGTTACGGAAGTGAGGCATGGACATTGAGGAAGAAAGACGAAAGCAGAATAACGGCTAATGAAATGAAATTTATGAAATATACAGCGGGATTTACGAAATGGGATCACAAACGCAATGAAGATGTAATGGAAGAATTACAACTATAACCTGTAATTAATCACGTAAAACATTATCAGAACAACTGGATAAATCATCTGCATCGCTTGCATAGAGATAGAATCCCAAAAGTCATGCTCCACTATCGTCCAAACGGGAAGAGATCTCTCGGTCGTCCAAAGAAGCGCTGGATTGAAAATTCAACTGTGAGATCGTAACAGGCCATTTGGCCTAATACTTGAAGGGAAGAAGAAGAAGAACTACTCAAATTTAACTGCTCGTATAAACAAGAATACATTGTTTAAAACAAATTGGATATCCGTTTATTATTTATCGCTATGAATGTAACCACAACTCTCAGTTACATTTCCAATATAATATAGGCTATCATCAACAATAGCCTACTATTTAATCACTTTCCAGCATATGCACTATTAATTCGATATGAAATGTTTATTCCGCAAAGAGTTGGAATTTATTTTTCAATTTACTTTATACTTCCAATCGAAGTAAGAAATTCTCGTAATAATATTATACCACTAACAAAACCAATGCTGAAAAATAAACCATAGCTTGCCATTCACAAATCAATTTTGTTTCAACAAGGAATAAGTTTGAATATGTTTCGTTGCTTCGATGGCATCGCTTTCTCTGTGAAGAAAGTGTGAATGAAGTATGCATATATTTTGATTCCAGTAATTTATTATTTTCTGAATTGTAACATTTCATTTAAAACTAATATCAATTAAACATGACCTGTATAATAGCTGCTCATAAATTGTTTGTGGGAGTTTAGGGGGGGGGGGATTTTTAGCACTGCCTAGGAGCGAAATGCGGCCCTGTCTCCTTCCATTTCTTCTTCTTTCCCCTGCTGTCTTTGTACGATGTGTTCCGATAACCTTAAAGACACGGATTTTCCTCATGGACTCAATCAAGAGTTCCATGTTCATTTTCAAGGAATCTGAAATCGCAATACGTGAGCGCAAAATAATTATGTATGGCTGTGGTTGGAAAACAACAATCCGCCTAAGTAGTTAGGCTACCCATTGCGGCATCTGATTGACTGGGGACGTCAGGATATCGCAGACTCGCCAGATTGGGCGCCTCTTCCCGATAGTGCGATATTGCGGAGCTTTGGGGAGACAACTACTGTATTAATGAAAAAGTGCCCATTTTTTAAATTAAATAACTGTAATAAGACTAAAAAGAACCGAAGTGAACATATTCAAAGTATAAGAAATAATACACAATATTCGAAAATTATGTTGGATTACAACAAAGTATATGATTATGTCTCGTGACGAGAATATTGTACGAAATGGAAATATAAAAATTGGAAATTTATCTTTTGAAGAGGTGGAGAAGTTCAAATATCTGGGAGCAACAGTAACAAATATAAATGATACTCGGGAGGAAATTAAACACAGAATAAATATGGGAAATGCCTGTTATTATTCGGTTGAGAAACTTTTATCATCCAGTCTGCTGTCGAAAAATTTGAAAGTTAGAATTTATAAAACAGTTATATTACCGGTTGTTCTTTATGGTTGTGAAACTTGGACTCTCACTTTGAGAAAGGAACATAGGTTAAGTGTGTTTGAGAATAAGGTGCTTAGGAAAATATTTGGGGGTAAGAGGGATGAAGTTACAGGAGAATGGAGAAAGTTACACAACACAGAACTGCACGCATTGTATTCTTCACCTAATTAGGAACATTAAATCCAGAAGTTTGAGATGGGCAGGGCATGTAGCACGTATGGGCGAATCCAGAAATGCATATAGGGTGTTAGTTGGGAGGCCGGAGGGAAAAAGACCTTTAGGGAGACCGAGACGTAGGTAGGAGGATAATATTAAAATGGATTTGAGGGAGGTGGGATATGATGATAGAGAATGGATTAATCTTGCTCAGGATAGGGACCAATGGCGGGCTTATGTGAGGGCGGCAATGAACCTCCGGGTTCCTTAAAAGCCAGTAAGTAAGTAAGTAAGTAAGTAAGTAAGTAAGTAAGAATGTTGGATTACAAGCCAAAACAAAGGCCAAGGAAACGATGGAGTATTGAACCGAAACAAGACAGGACCGTGATGATGATGATGATGATGATGATAATTATGATGATGATGATGATTATTATTATTATTATTATTATTATTATTATTATTATTATTATTGTTCATGAGAAAGTTACCTTCAACTGGCTCAAATTCAATAATTACAATATTAAGAAAACACTCATTGAAATATGTACATATTTACCGATGGAATGTTGAAACTATATTTTTTTCGTAGAGGGTACCAGTTTCGAATCAAAAGAAAGCAAGAATACCTCGATTTTGCAAAAGGAGCTCTTAAATTTTTTATAACATTTGCAAACTCGTATTTATGCAAAATGAATTTCTGTTAATTTATGATTGCTATCAAAACGAAAGGGAGAAATCTTCTTGAAATTGAAAATGATATCAGTGTGTGTGCGTGCGCGTATCTAATGTAAAGCTCAAATTTGAGAAGCTACTTTCTTTTTATAGGCTCATTTATCGCATTATTTTTTTTTTAATTTATAACTGAATGAATGAATAAATTGTTAATTAATGAAGCCACTGTGTCCCATGAAGGGCTAAGCCCTCCTACAGGAGGGAAACTCGATTGGTGTGGTTCACATGATGAACTATTTCACGTGAACAATATTCACATTCACATTCACTATGTGAGATACACTAAAGTTTGTCAAATTTTAGTTCTGTATGAGTTTGTTCACTATCTGTCTCCACTCGTTCCTGTTGCGGGCGATGGTTGACCAGTTCCCTCCCAGCTGCTGCTTGAATGTATCTGCCCATCTTCTTCTTGGCCTGCCTTGTGTTCTCCTTCCTATGTAGAGGTCCCACATGGTATTTTCCCGCGCCCATCTGCCTTGTTGCTGCCTTGCTACATGACCACCCCACTTCAACTTCGTTAACTTTATAACTAGCCTACTGAAATATATATATATATATTTTTTTTAGTTTTATGTTCAACGTTGTTTATGTTTCGAAATACTACAAAAATGTATTTTTTTAGTTGGTTATTCAATGACGCTGTATCAACTACTAGGTTATTAGCGTCGATGGTTGGTGATTGCGAAATGGTACCTTTGACGAGATGAGGCCGAGGATTCGAGGAGATCGCGACTCCAATTTTGGGATCCACTGCTCTAGACGTTACAGATAATGAAGAATTAATTATTTTATCAACCCAGTTTAATTTTATTTGAGTACATATGTCTACCTAGATTTATTAACTGTATGATAATGGAAGTCATGGTTGGATCCAACGAATCAGAAGGAGTATGCTTATTGACTCTTACAATCGAAGGACTCTAGACTCCTAACGCTTCCGCATGGCGCATGAATGAAACTTCAAATCCTCCCGCGTAATTTGAAAGGAAAATAACATTGCGATATTCCTATTCAAATGAATGAATAGGGAAAAGCATGTGTTTTGTACAGTTGACATGATTTTCTACAACGGGTGACGAACAAGCAATGCTTAAGGTGCATCGACACGGTTCAACTTTTTTTTTCAGCTTTACGCATTCAAGCAATGCATGCAAGATCGATAATAATAATGTTATGCTTTATTTAACGACGCTCGCAACTGCAGAGGTTATATCAGCGCCGCCGGATGTGCCGGGATTTTGTCCCGCAGGAGTTCTTTTACATGACAGTAAATCTACTGACATGAGCCTGTCGCATTTAAGCACATCGACCTGGCCCGGGATCGAACCCGCAACCTTGAACATAGAAGGCCAGCGCTATATCAGCTCGCCAACCAGGTCGACTGCAAGATCGATATTTAATATTAATATATACATACGTAGTGAAGATGACGTTCGAAACGGCGCACCATGTAGACACAAAATCCTAATGCATCTGAATTGAATGCGCGTTTTAAACTTGATTCTTTCAATATTCTTCACAGATTACATACGTAAGCGCATGGAAAATTGAACTGTGAAGATGTAGCTTTATGTATGGAAATATATAGTGCAGTAATGTTTCACTTCTTAGGAACGAAAATATATGCTGTTGGAATATTACATACTGTAACGTCACACCAATGATATTAGGGAAGACTGAATGAGCATGAAGCTAATAACTTTAATGTGTATATATTATATTTGATTTTTAATAGCATTACAATATTTTATAAGAAACACATTGAAGTAAACAAAAAAGCACCAATACTTAACAATTTCGGATGCTAAATTACAATTTCTTAATACGGTGGGATATTATGCGACATAGCAACGTTACGTGAGCAAAATATTAATATTTGTGACTTAATGTGAAAGCTGGTATTTTATAACACTGTCAGTATTATGAAAGATAAAAACTACGTATTATTATATTGCATTAAAGTATACTGCTTTCTACCCTGCTTTAGTACAATCTCTTGAAATAGTTATAACCTATTCTTGATAAGCAAGATGGTACGTGTTTTCAATAATATGCAGTATGTACATACCAATATATTGATTACATATGTTTCAGTGCCTTATATCATAGAAATCACTTTCATATAGAAAAGTAATTACATAAATATCACTTCAAAAACCAAAGTTCAATTAAAATATAAATAACAATCAATCAATAAGATAATATGAACATCGCTTTACTCATATTTTACTGTCGTCCTGATTCATACCAACTTTAACAATTTCTTATTATTCGTTGTAAGTGAATGATTTCATCATTATTGTGAAAATCTTCGTCTAGTCATGTCTGAAGTGATGATTAAAAGTTTAAATGATTATTTATATTAATTATTTTAATTTATTATAATTACAGGCATTGTATACCAAATATTACGAAGTTAGAAAAGCATAGCTCAGTACGAATTATTACCTTTTAGAAGTACGTCACAGTAAATTTGGAATAATAATGCTTATTTCTTCGATAATTCTGACGTCGAAACTTCATTTGTCTATTCTATTTAGTACTGTATAATGTAGAATTTACCAGCTTTTCAGCAGACAATTTCAATGGTACCCGCACATCAAATTTGTGGGCATTGTTATATCTCATTGTACGAGTACATCCTGCTTGAAATTAATAACAGCGGTAACATTTCGGTGGTGTTTTTGTTCGACTAGTAAAATTAGCAAAATATCAGTGAGTGTATAATGTCTATATTATCTATTATAATTGTGTTTTATTATGAATATATTATTGTTAGAAGGCAAAAATATTATATAAAATAAACAGCAGATTAATGTTAAATTGCTGGTTTCAAGCCGAATTCTGAATTCAATTTGCAAACTTCTTAAAATTATTAAACATTTTAAATGAAAATATGCGTTGAGAAACTGAACAAATATGGTGTTGCAAAAAGTAATTTATTTCTGTATTATCGGTACTTTTTAAAAATGCTTTTAAGTAGTGAAGTAGGTTTTAGTTATTTTACTACAATTTATTAATATACTAATATCTTACACATACAGAAATGACGTAAAACAAAATATATATTGACGTGGTATGATAAAGTAGTTTATACTCGTACTTACGAAGAAAGGAAAGAGCTACTTAACTGAAATGTTACACAAATAAACATATTATTAAAAATTTAAGAAGATAAGAAAAATATAATGCCCACTTATATTATAATAGTTAAAGTTTATTAAATTTTATTAACAAAACTTTATACATGTGTAATTGAAAATTGATACAATGGAAGATTGTAATAATTTACATTTTCTATTAAGCACTTATTTAAATAAAATGCTAACATGAACCATATGTAAATGCATATTATACCAAAATACTAGTATGGGAAGTACAAGTCTGTCAGTAGGTTACCTACATAAACACCAATATTTCAGAGGTTCGACAGAATAAATTTTATCTTGAGTACTTTAATAAAATTTATCACAGCGAATTAATTTACTACATAGAATGAATTTAGTTTCTATTTGTATGTAATAAGTACAGATATAGCATTTTAACGTTAAAAAATGTTCTATTTTTTTTTAAAGGATGAACTTTTAGAATCTTGCATGTTCTGGTAAGCCATCTCCGAGATCCTTTTCTTTTAAGATGTTTTTTCAGTAGATGTAATGTTATGACTCATGATATAAGCAAATACCTTACTATAATAATACCGGGCAGCTAGCAGTTCTGCGCGCTAACGGCGCAGATGCTGCTACCTAGGCGGCAGGGTGTGCTGAAACTCGCGCAGCAAACTGTAATCTACTATAATGTAGATTGTTACTGGGCTAGTAAATAATTATATTAATTATAGTGCTAAAAATGTCAGGATGTATATGTGCTGTTTATAACTGCTACAACTACAGCATTGCAATCTGCTCCAAATCATACTTTCGATTTCCGACGGATCATAAAACGTGAGTCAACAACATTCTTTAGTAGTTCTAATGCCTTCGACTCTGTGTTGATAGAACAATAAAAATTAGCTTTCTTATTTAGGCCTAATAAATGAATAGAAATTAAAATGTATTGGAAATTTTAAGGTTTTATCAAAGTAAGTTTTATTGTTGTCCACATGCCTTTACTAATAAGCATAATATTACTATCAAATTTATCTTTGCAGTTGTCAGCAATGGATGTATAATGCGTTACTGTAAATGCATTCTTAATGTCTGAATTAATTTTGTCTCACTGAAACAAAAAAAAAAAATATATATATGTAACAATTAATTACGGAAAGTAATACGAAGTATGCAATATTTCTCATAATATCCAGTTTTGATACAAAATAATAACATTACATTAAATACTATTCAACATTTCTTAAGTGCCTCATATACTGTATTATTCCACATTAGTACCCCATTGTCCACACCTGTGAAGTAAGGGTTAGCGCGTCTGGCCGCGAAACCAAGTGGCCCGGGTTCGATTCCTGGTAGGTGCAAGTTACCTGGTTGAGGTTTTTTTTCCGGGGTTTTCCGTCAACCCGTTACGAGCAAATACTGGGTATAACTATCGGTTCTGGACCCCGGACTCATTTCACCGGCATTATCACCTTCATCTCATTCAGACGCTAAATAACCTGAGATGTTGATAAAGCGTCATAAAATAACCTACTAAAATAAAAAAAAAAGTTCGTCACGTTTTAAACAATAATCAAATTCCCGCTATGTTATTTGTGAACGTAATTCCACACCGCTCTGCTAGATGTCAGGTCCGCGATATTTCGCACTCATGTCAATGCTGCTATACACAGTACACAGCTGTCCGGTGTTTTTATAATAAAATATTTGCTACAAATGTAACTTCAGAATAATAAGGGCTAAAGTGTAGATATGAATGTTACATTACGGTACTTATTTGTGCTACGTGTAATGATTTGAGTTTGAGATTGACGCTAAATAACCTAAGATGTTGATAAAGCGTCGTAAAATATCGTACTAAAATAAAAAAGAAAAGTACCTCACGTTTTAAACAATAATCTGATTCCCGCTATGTAACATTGTAAAATATCTTTGTAGAATGAAAAGTTACATTTGCTCGGATTAAATTTCTGGAAAAGGATCAGTTATCTCTAATGCTGGTAAATAGGAAATACCAAAAGATAAAAGTTTTTAACCACTTTCATATTTCAGATATTTTACTTTGGTGCTCCTGGTTTGTTATACTATTTCCTTTAATTGTCCTAAGCCAACTCTGTCCTGAGTGATATTTACGCTCTGTAAATTAAATACTGTAATTTTTATGCTTTATGCAACTTCATGAAAGCAACTATTATATTTTGTAACTCTAAAGTCTGAATAAAGCAGAGATATACTTAATATTCGATTAACCTTGGTGAAATTGCATGGAAGGTGCCGCCGCATGTGGTGACTGGGAGAAGTAGCAGGACTGCAAATCAGATGTTTCGATAGTTTCAGCGAGACTGGAGCAGTGCCTAGAGTGCAGAGGCTAATTTGCTTTTGTTCCAGGTGTCTGCAAGAATAATTGTCTAATGGATTTTTGCTAGCGTATTTAGCTAGCACATTATTTGAAACAAAATGGTAAATAATGTTGAGTGTATTGCAGTATACTTCAGTAATAATGCAAGGTCTCCATTAAGTTTGTCATGTACGTGATTTCATGTTAATAGGTCTCGGAGAGATAAAAACATACAAGGCTGCACGAAAATCGAAGATTTATCAAGTTACATCAGCATATAATGATTTATTTCTCATATAATATATAGGCCTACACTTATAGTTTTGTTTTGTGAATAAGTGAATAAGATTTCTCAACGCTTTGTGAAGAAATATTCAATACTTTGGGACTTCGCTATATAAAACTACAAAAATATAGTTTCAAACTACATTATTTTTGTTTTGGGTTGAAAATAAGCAAGACAGTCAGTCGATGTAATGAAAATGAGGAAAATTAAATTGATTTAGGGCGGAGTTACTGCACTGACGGAATATAAAGTGTTGTGTAAATTTTGTTCTGGAGTCGATACCAGACTTGTCATTTTCGTATTATTAAATATAGTCATGTTTGGCGTATTTTGCAATCGGTTTTTGAAATTGTTTCAAATCTCCGAAGTGATATTTAGATGTTAGACTACGGTACATAATTGCGTCTGATCACCTAACTGGTAAGTTGGAATGATATCACTAATATGTAGAATAGTTTTACTTTTCGGGTGTTTAAATTGTTTATAATTTTCATGTTAGTGTGATGTAGTTTTATTTATTGATTCTTACAATTTGAACATTAGTAAGAAATCATTTGAAAAGATGATACCATTCTTTCCAATTGACTTGCTACTTTTAATGGAATGACATAACCTATGTTACCGGTAATTAATATATTTCGAATGTAATGTTGTTTGCAAATGACACAGTACTGTTTATATTTATGTAATTATAAAATAGTGAAATTTAACGAAATAGTCGTAGAATACTCAGTAGATATGCGTTTTTTGACGTTGATAGAAAATTCTATTTTATTTAAAATGGTGTCTTCTGTAAAGTCTTTCTCAGTACATAATGACAGCTATCACTCACTTTCCCGTTCATATTTCTAAAATAAAACGTTTAGAATGATTGTAACACAACAAACATTTTTTTTAAATTACATGATTGCTGTACGTAGAGATTGTCGTTTACAAATATTGTCTGTTTAGTATGCATAGATAAATGTGTTGCAAGGTCGAGCAGTTATTCATGGACTAGTGTGAAGATGTATTGTGTTGTATACGTCTGTCACAAAATCATACATAGTGATAATGTGCTCAATATTACTTCATCATAGCAACTGGTAGTCTAACCGGTTACAAATTTGTTGTTAATAGCAGTAAATTTATGCACTGACTATGACATGCTTAATTTAGTCTCGTTATAATATGTGTAGTTCAGTAAAAGTGAGTCTACCAGTGTATACTCTTTAAAGTAGCTGTAGCCAAATATATTCCTGTGAAGTGAGCAAGTTAATTTCGTGTATGTGTTTAGGCAGTCAGATTGTTTGCTTTTATTGTTTTGTTAAATATATCCTAGGCTTATGCTGTAGGCTCACAGATATTTTGCACGATATACCTTATTTGCTTATTATATCTGCAGTAGTTAATAAGAATTTATTACCGGTCTTCCTTTGTCCTCTGTAGTTTTGTTAGTGTTAAAAATTTAGATTCTTAGGAAATCCCTAATGTCAATACATAAGGGACACACATTGATTGATACCACCACCACTATTACTGTCATCACCAACTAGGCCTACCACCATTGTCATTATCATTCGTGAATTCAAGAATTGTTAGAAAGTTCTTTCTTCTGCAGCCGTAGTAAGATTAATTTCAGGATTTCTTAGGCTACAAGATGAGCACATGGTATTTTTGGATGAAAAAAAAATTATCTAGAAAGCATGATTATTTTAGTAAAGTGTTTATAATAACCCATGAGGATTTATAAAGTATAAAGATATTTTTGTTTTACTTACTAGAATAAAACGAAAAAATCCATAGATGCATAGCTTTACTACACTGCAAGCTATACCGCATATCTTTACATAGAACTGCAT
Organism: Periplaneta americana; assembly: GCF_040183065.1. NCBI lineage: Eukaryota > Metazoa > Arthropoda > Insecta > Blattodea > Blattidae > Periplaneta > Periplaneta americana. Next base: position 18,590,480 of record NC_091132.1, read on the forward strand.
GTGGATGTGATCACCTGTCGACAAGTGCATAGCTTCACTATGCTGCATAACCTTACATAGAACTACATGTGGTTGTGATCACCTAACGACAGGTGTATAGCTTCACTATGCTGCATATCTTTACATGTGGATGTGATGTCTATTGACAGGTGCATAGCTTCAATATGCTCTATATTTTTACATAGAACTACATGTGGATGTGATCACCTGTCGACAACTGCATAGCTTCACTATGCTGCATATCTTTACATGTGGATGTGATCACCTATTGACAGGTGCATAGCTTCACTATGCTGCATATCTTTACATGCGGTTGTGATCACCTATTGACAGGTGCATAGCTTCACTATGCTGCATATCTTTACATAGAACTACATGTGGTTGTGATCACCTAACAACAGGTGTATAGCTTTGCTATGCTGCATATCTTTATATAGAACTACATGTGGTTGTGATCACCTATTGACAGGTGCATAGCTTCACTATGCTGCATATTTTTATATAGAACTACATGTGATTGTGATCACCTAACGACAGGTGGATAGCTTCATATGCTGCATATCTTTATATAGAACTACATGTGGATGTGATCACCTATTGACAGGTGCATAGCTTTACAATGCGGCATATCTTTATATAGAACTACATGTGGGTGTGATCACCAATTGACAGGTGCATAGCTTTACAATGCGGCATATCTTTACATAGAACTACATATGGATGTGATCACCAATTGACAGGTGCATAGCTTTACAATGTGGCATATCTTTACATAGAACTACATGTGGATGTGATCACCAATTGACAGGTGCGTAGCTTTACAATGCGGCACATCTTTATATAAAACTACATGTGGATGTGATCACCAATTGACAGGTATGTAGCTTTACAATGCGGCATATCTTTATATAGAACTACATGTGGATGTGATCACAATTGACAGGTGCGTAGCTTTACAATGCGGCACATCTTTATATAGAACTACATGTGAATGTGATCACCAATTGACAGGTATGTAGCTTTACAATGCGGCACATCTTTATATAAAACTACATGTGGATATGATCACTAGACATCGGATTTTTAGGCACTAAAAATTGCAGTTTTAGGCGTCTAAAATAAGCTAAAAGTTTGTAAAATTAGGCTCTATTTTAATGAAAATAGGCATTTTAGGTACATCAAGGTATCATACTTATTTCTTTCACTGAAATTTTTAGTTCTACACTAAAATACGCACAAAAAAGTATGTTTAAACATTAAAAAAGAATACTATATTATATTTATAAACAGAGCTGCACAAATTTAATATATTGAAACTAATGAAATAATGATTATTGATATCAAGATTACTCATTTTAAGTTATTGAAATTCAGTTCCATGCTCAGACTTTATTATAATTATCTGCACAGTACACCACCAGAATTTTTTCTAAATTCTCCACAGTTAACCTTTGCCTTTTGTCACTGAGAATCATTTTGAAAGCAGAAAAACTTCTTTCAACCGAAACTGATGTGAGAGGCGCAAATTTTAAATTAGGTACAATAGAAACATCAATACTTACTGGAACATTTACACTTTCCCCCGATATCACTCTTGATACTTTTTCCAACAATGAAAATCCTACATTCTTATTTAATACGTTGTCCCACTTATTTTTAACTTTTTTCCCAGTTTCGCCCAAAGCAGAATGTATGTTCACTTGAGCTTCCTTTACTATTGCTATTTGGCTACAAAGAGATTGTTTTTCACGTTCTAATTGTTCAATGCTTGCAGGTATGAAAGAAAAGTTTGATGTTATGTAGGCAATATCGTTTTTCACTCATGAGTCATTCAGACAATCTTTCACTGCTTTCACACATGCTGCACTATCAGTTTCAGGTAATTTATCAATAACTGTGACCACTTCTTTAAAATACTTAGAATAATACACCACTGACTGAATCCAGGTTCCCCATCGTGTAACAACTGGCTGAGGTGGGAGTGGGATATCTGGAAAGTTCTCTCTGAATATTGAAATCCTGGATGGGGCTTTACAAAAACATTTTTTTGTGTTAGAAATAAACGAATTGACAAGAGGAAATTCATTCCGGATTGTTTCAGAAACCCTGTGAAGGCCATGTGCTAGACAGGTTACATGCGTGAGGTTAGGATGAAATGTTTTAAGAAGTGGAGCTGCAGCAACCATGTATGAGGCGGCAGCATCAGTACAAAACAACAGAACTTTAGAATCGTCTATATTACCCTTGTATAAAGACTGTATGCCTTTATTTACAAAATAAGCAATGGCTTGGCTATTCACTTTCGAAAGTTCCTTAACACATACGAGGTGTGGAATCGAAGGTCCATCAGGACTAAGTTTTCCTACTACCATATTTGCTATATACCTATTCATAGGATCTGAGGTTTCATCCACAGAGACCCATATGTAAGAATCACCTATATCCTCCCGAATGGAAGCTAAAGTTTCATTGTATATTCTAAGTAATTTTTTTCTTAGGGTCGACTCAGATGGGATATTTTGTTTGCAGTATTTTTGTAAAAACTGTCTTAAAACCGGATTTTCAATTGCATTCCAGGGAATGTTAGCAGCAACAAACGCTCTGGTTAAATCAGCATAGAAATTGCTGCTGAGATTGGATGGAGTAGGCTGTGTTAGTAAAGTTTGTTGCAGTTGATTTTTCTGCTGAGCTTTAGCCTTATGAGCCGCTCCTTGCACATGCTGCTTTAGGTGGCACTTCTTTTCTTGCGAAATCTAAAAATGTAAAGTAAACTGAAATAAAATAAAATCCTAATTGTTGTTTTGCCGTATTTCTATCACAAAGTTAGTGGGTTCGAACAATCAAAATTTTAATGACCTGCAAATACTTTAACTATCGGAATTTAAAAGGTTAAAGTGTAGTGGTCTTAAAAAGAATTATACCTCAGGATAGCTCAGTCAATGTACAAATATTATAGGCCTACTCATTAAAATTAATAGAATTTATATATTTCAACTATTGTTACATACCTGTTTGCTACAAATCTTGCAGAATATTATTTTTCCATCATAAGTGAATTCTGAATATTCTGTTAGCCATTGCTGGATCAATGTAGATTTTGCACTTATATTTTTCGGCATTATCGCGTTAAACTTCACAGGAAAACGTCCTACCGCTCAAAACTTCTCAACACAAATAAGGTGAGGGAAAGAGCAACTGTTAATGAGCATTCAAATGAACCGTTGTTATTGAGATTCAATTGGACAAAAATACAAAGTTCCACTTATTGTTGAATTTCCTGGTAGTGTTAACACTAGGAGGGCCATTCTTTTAAACATTTTCTAACGATTTACCCTACTAATTCGCAGTTTTACGACTTTTCATAAATATTTCAAAAACACTCTTTCTCCAAAAATTGTGATTTTATGACACTCTGAAGGGCAGTACAGCTAATCGGTTTCAGACCGAAAACAGTCATTTTTATAGTATAGTATATCTCTGAATCGGTAGCAGCACATGTTGTGATTGTTGCCTGCTTCAAAACTAAGGTTGGTTCTTTGTCGGCATTTATGCCTCCAAACATGTTAAATTCGGTGAAATCTATTGTGAGTGTCGTGAGATTCAAAACATTTTGTTTCCTTTATCAATGGTTTCATGGCCGGTGTGAAGCAAACTTTCCACTTTTTATATGCCTTAAATTTCGCAGTGAATGCATGTATAAATTATAAAAAGTAAGAGTAAAATGCGAAACTTTACAGTGAGTTAGGCATTTTTAGGCGAATATTAACAAATTAGGCTCTAATAACCGTTTTAGGGCATTTTAGGGCACTATAAAACTCTTTGAATACCTTTCAATTTCCATGAAACACAAATATTAATAATTATTTTTACTTTTCTCCTAAAGAAACAAAATAGGCATTTGCCCTAGAATCCGATGTCTGGTGATCACCTATTGACAGGTGCGTAGCTTTACAATGTGGCATATCTTTATATAGAACTACATGTGGATGTGATCACCAATTGACAGGTGCGTAGCTTTACAATGCGGCATATCTTTATGTAGAACTGCATGTGGATGTGATCACAATTGACAGGTGCGTAGCTTTACAATGCAGCACATCTTTATATAGAACTGCATGTGGATGTGATCACCAATTGACAGGTATGTAGCTTTACAATGCAGCACATCTTTATATAAAACTACATGTGGATGTGATCACCTATTGACAGGTGCGTAGCTTTACAATGTGGCATATCTTTATATAGAACTACATGTGGATGTGATCACCAATTGACAGGTGCGTAGCTTTACAATGTGGCATATCTTTATATAGAACTACATGTGGATGTGATCACCAATTGACAGGTGCGTAGCTTTACAATGCGGCACATCTTTATATAGAACTGCATATGGATGTGATCACCAATTGACAGGTATGTAGCTTTACAATGCAGCACATCTTTATATAAAACTACATGTTGATGTGATCACCTATTGACAGGTGCGTAGCTTTACAATGTGGCATATCTTTATATAGAACTACATGTGGATGTGATCACCAATTGACAGGTGCGTAGCTTTACAATGCGGCATATCTTTATATAAAACTACATGTGGATGTGATCACCTATTGACAGGTGCGTAGCTTTACAATGTGGCATATCTTTATATAAAACTACATGTGGATGTGATCACCTATTGACAGGTGCGTAGCTTTACATTGTGGCATATCTTTATATAAAACTACATGTGGATGTGATCACAATTGACAGGTGCGTAGCTTTACAATGCGGCACATCTTTATATAGAACTGCATGTGGATGTGATCACCAATTGACAGGTATGTAGCTTTACAATGCAGCACATCTTTATATAAAACTACATGTGGATGTGATCATCTATTGACAGGTGCGTAGCTTTACAATGTGGCATATCTTTATATAGAACTACATGTGGATGTGATCACCAATTGACAGGTGCGTAGCTTTACAATGCGGCACATCTTTATATAGAACTACATGTGGATGTGATCACCAATTGACAGGTATGTAGCTTTACAATGCGGCACATCTTTATATAAAACTACATGTGGATGTGATCACCTATTGACAGGTGCGTAGCTTTACAATGTGGCATATCTTTATATAGAACTACATGTGGATGTGATCACCAATTGACAGGTGCGTAGCTTTACAATGCGGCATATCTTTATGTAGAACTACATGTGGATGTGATCACCTATTGACAAGTGCGTAGCTTTACAATGCGGCATATCTTTATATAGAACTACATGTGGATGTGATCACCAATTGACAGGTGCGTAGCTTTACAATGCGGCATATCTTTATATAGAACTACATGTGGATGTGATCACCTATTGACAGGTGCATGGCTTTACAATGCGGCATATCTTTATATAGAACTACATGAGGATGTGATCACCTATTGACAGGTGCGTAGCTTTACAATGTGGCATATCTTTACTTAGAATTGCATGTGGGTGTGATCATCTATTGACAGGTGCATAGTTTCACTGTATTGCTGAATTTACGGTTCACGTCACTTAAAAACAATACTATGAATCTAGAAAAATCTAAATGATGATAAATCATGACCAGACAGCTGATTTTGATCCCTACACAGCAACAAGACGTCATTTCCCTTGACATACAGAGGGGACATAGCAATGAGTTTAATGACATCCCTGCAACTGACGTACACCTGACTTTCAATATTGGGACCGAGTATCTGCTGCCTGATTATGACATCTTAGGAAAATTCGTGACAAATTAGCGTCCTGAAATACATTAAAAAATGTAGGACTGGGGTCTAAAATATTAAAAAAAGCTTTATTAAAATAAATAATTCATGTTTGTTCGATAATCTAAAAGTTTTACAATTTTAATGTACTGCACTTGATTTCCTATTAATCGATTAATCAATTATCTGATGAGTTACTATGGCTACAATTAGTTCATGGAATGGACGAAAAAAAGGGATCTATTCTTAACTGCATCTTCAAATAATTTTTTTTAAGTATGTACAATATAAATGCATATAAATTATTTTACATTATACAAAACATACTGGGCAAAACTAGTTACATAGGAGAGATTTGGAGATGGCAAAAAAACTAAGCCTAGAAATTGAGGCCAGAAAACTTTGTTTACCGTTCTAAAACAACCCTACCTTGGCTTGGCATTCATTGTTAAATTTCGAATAAGTCGACTTACTCTTACCTTGTCTATTTTCCTCTAATACGTCATACATCAAAGAGTAGCGACTCTGCAGATAATTTGTCTCAAAAATGTTTAATGAAATATGGGGTATTTTTTTCATTCTTCGACTTACCTTGTAGGAAATTGTTGGAAGATGGTTTGCTTTTTGTTTGTTTAAATGAAGTTTAATGTTTTAGTAAAAATTATTACCATTTCACGTGCAGCGTATTAAGATAAATTGACCTGTAGATACTAAATATGGAAAAAATAAATTCTTCTTAGATCAGGAGAAATTTCTGAAGACTGATAGGCCTAATGACAGATGTGTTATCAGAAAACGCATTTTCGAGTAAAGAACATGTTTTTTTAATTTGTCATTTTGCGATGCTTCATCAACTGTTAAGGTTATCTAGCATCTGAATAAGATGGTGATAATGCCAACAAAATGTCAAGGGTCCAGCACCGAAAGTTACCCAGCATTTGCTATCAATGGGTTGAAGAAAAATCCCGAAAAAAAAAAAAAAACGTCAGCCAGATAACTTATCCCAACCTGGACTTGAACCCGGGCGCACACATTTCACTGTCAGGCATTCTAAACATTACTCCACAGAGATGGAGTAAAGAACATTTTGCAGACATGACCATGAAGTTTTTGAGTTTTTGCGCGTTTTTTTGACGCTCATATTTTAATCAAAATGAAAATTGATATCTTCATTGTGAATATGTTTTTTTTTTTAAGTCGATATTCTGATATTGATATATTTTATATTTATTGTGTGCTGTGCTGAATTTTAAATGTTTGGTTTTTATTCTTCCAGGTACTACTACTACTAATGTAACAATGACTCCATCATACAAAAGACATCATTAAAATGCGCAGAACCTTCCTCTCAAAAACAATTAATCTTTTGTCTTAATGAATGGAATGTGAACCATGGAAGTGTCTGAGCTGTTGAATCGGCTGGAATCAAATCAACCTGAAATTGTAGAAGAAAGCAAAAAAACATTTCGTGAAATCTTCCTTACTAGTAAGTAGTCCTATATTTATAATCTAAGTGAGATAGGCGCGTGTTACATGTACAATGAAATTCACTCTGAGACTTGTCATATATATTGACCAAACTCACCATTAATCTACTGGTGCAAACCAGACCAAGAGTGGTGTATTTTAGATGGATGAAGGACTCTATAATACAACTCCCTTCGGAAGGGGAAAAAAGCCAGAGGTCTCGTATCATAGATTTAAGTCATTCAAAGAAATCTTGTCCCTGAATTACGTGGCTCTAGGCAAAACATAATTAATTCCTTTTATTCTTATCTGAGCGTAGGATGTTTGTGAAGTGTCTTATTGTTTTCTTTTCCTTTCCGATTGCCTTTACTTCTTTCAGTGTTTCCTTTCTGTAAATCTCCTCTTCTAGAATTCTTCTCCATCTCTTCTTTGGCCGGCTCCTTTTTTAATATCTTGAGGATGTCAGTGAAACTTTTCTTCACTCAAGGACAAATTATTGTTTTTCCAAATCTGGTATAATTGCATGAAGCTTGTTTGTTTTTAATTCCTTGGTTTATATCTTTGAGTGAAATGGAATTTCTGGAGAGGTGCACCAAGACCCATCATTGCAAGGGACGAAATGATGAAATTTATGTATTATCTACATTTTCTTAATTAGAAACTTAATTTTTTATATACAACCTCATGTTATTACTGTTAATACCCCCTTGGTTTAATTAATGAGAGTTCAATAGCATTTGAGTTATTTTTTTTTTAATTTTGACATTTTTAAAATTGATATGCTCCCACAAATTATGTTACAGGCCTGAAAAAATTTGTACAGCGTCTTTGATATGTATATAATTTAATAGCAGAACTGTAATTTGAGTTTTGAATGTATGAGTGACCTGAAAAAAATTTAATGCAGCCAGTATAAACATTTAAATTTTTTTAAGCTACGGTTTGTTTACGGTGATCATTGCCAGATGCACATCGCTGGCAATTATAAACGCTAGCGATGATCGTCAGGAAGTGGTTTCTTTATCAGCATACATTGCTGTCAATTTTCATTTGTTTTGCTGCCATAACTCGATTCAGTATATCTACATGGCCTTCTCTAAATATCGATTATTGAACATGTTTGCTGCGATGTGCGACCTGAATTTGCTTCAGAAGCAACCTCCAGTGATCTACGTCGCTCCCAACTATCTACGTTGGTGATCATTGCTGTAAACAAACCGTGTGCATTCATTTTAACTGCTAGCAACTCCAGGCGACAATCACCAACGATGTGCACCCAGCGATGATCGCCGTAAACAAACCGCAGCTTAATTGTCCAAATAGTATATTTTATGTTTTAATTTTGAGAATGTTTACTTTATATAAAAAAAAGAAGGCTGTGTAATTTTGTTAACAATACTTTTCACAACAAACGGTAAAAATTTCAACTTCTTAGCATTGAATTTGTTGGAATCTATAATATTTGAATGTGAGTAAATGCGTAAAATTTAAAATGACTTTAAAATGTCGAATTTCCGTCGCGAAAACCTGTTTGTAATTGTGACTTGTTACTAAAGCATGAATTTTGAGGACGACTATGTTGATCAAATTTGGCTAACATATAAATGAAAGGGCACTGATTTTTTTTTTTTTTTTGCGAAAAAACGAAAATAGATTTTTTCTCCAAAAAAAAAATTTCAGTCATTTCCTCCCTTAAATATATTTTTTTTCAATGACGTGTACTTAACATCATCCATCCAGGTGTTCACCTCTAAGAAGGATGTGTTGTAATTGAGGACCGTTTTTGCAAAACTTGCTAACTGCAAAATTTGCAAAATTGAGAGTTTGATGGATTCGTTAACATAAGGCAGGCCTCTACATGATGTTCAAGACGTCTTAGTAAAATTGGGTTATTTCTCTTCACTGTAGTGTGTCAAAGTGTGATCGTTTTTTCAAAACTTGCTTTCTGCTATAAGTGAGAGTTACAGCAAAACTTGCTTACTATAGTGTTTTGTCTCTCCTGTAAAATTTAGTTTTTTCAGTTAGCAAGTTTTGCAAAAACGGTCCTCAATTTTATTGTAGACTCTTCGTTACAAGAGTTTTAACCTTGATGGAGCATGGGAGGTAATGATTAATGGAGCAATAGTGGAAGGGAAAGGGAAACGGAGTATTTCGCGGGCACCTACTATTGAACAGTATCTTTATACACCACAAATTCCACTTGGACCTATTGGGATTCGAATATGGATTACCAGCGTGGATTTGTATTGAGTAGGTGATTGGCAGAAGGGTGGGTGTGGATTAAAATATGGAAGGTCACTAGCTCCACTAAATTCTCCCCCTCCCTTTCTGTTGATGATACCATTACATTGAGATGAACAAGTCTAGGATCTGAAAGTCATATTGAGATTATTACTACTATATAAGTCTAGATCTCTAATTAACCAGAATGCTGAATATAATTGAGAAGATGGATGAAAGAGGGGTGTAATTAGGAAATTGAGCAGTTGGGATGTGTATTTTGGGAGATATTTGGAAGAAGGACGCATACAAAATAAGCCTTACAATGCCATCTGTACGTGATTCAGAGTTCTCACTTTGCTATCTTATAAATTTTGCTGTAAAAAGTGATAATGGTCGATCTACAGAAAAAGGGCATAACTGACTTACGCCCCTGTTCCATCCATTCCCTGAATTTCGTATTTTATTATTGAATAATAGTTTAATTTAAGGGGGGATATACAGCATTGAATACTGAAAAATTTGTGAAATTTAGTATTTTTTTCCTTGGCAATGAATAGCTCTGTTATATGCTCAATATATGCTATTGTGCAGTTGTGTACTATTTTAAGGTTTATAAAACTACTGTATTACCATTACTCGTAATAAGCAAAACAAAATGGCAGCTGTGTTTTGAGCATTGAAATACCGTTTCCCTGATAATTTCCACAAATATCAATATTTGTGAGTGATTTTTTTTTCCAGTTTATTCCTGAATATCATATGAACTACATCACATATAATCTTTGAAATATCTAAAGTAAAAATATATTATTTTATTTTAATTTCTGTTTTGAAGTTAAGTTTTTTTAAATTGTATTAAGTAAAGAATATGAAAAAACTATAATTTATTGCTAAACCAGTAAATTTTTCCTAGGTTTCTCAGCAAGTATGAAATACAGTTGCGTGCAAAATTTCACTGTGACAGTATCTGAAAAAGTTATCGGGGAAATCATTTTAATAAACACAAGTTACCAGTGCCATTTTGTATTTATAATTACCCATAATTGTAATAGTCAGTGGCGTAGCATGAAATTTTGAGTAGGGGAAGCTAACTCAAGTTGTCTTTCATGCAATATGAGAAAACGTATTACAAAAATACAGTCTTAAAATAAATAGTAGTCAATTTCAAGTCAGCAGTCGAAGATTGGTTGGAACATCGTAAGTAACGCCAATAAGGCATGACCTCAAATGATACGTAGTAAAATATGATTTCACGGTTTACACATCTCTTAACAAATAGACACGTATACGTATAACATTAGCTCACTCCCTGTCATACTTAGAGAAATAACAATATTAGTATCATTACGTAAGTATGCGTCTGTCTTTTGGTTGTGTCCTTCATTCACAGCAAGGGAGTCGGTCATTTGTTTTTTAAATCACACTTTTGTTCGTAAGTCAGTTTTGATAATACAATTGTCCTAAAAAAATTCAAGTAAATTAGTGTCGGGAACTTATTTCGCTCATTATTTATTATATCAGCCACAATGCACACTAACACTTCAACTGAACACAACTGACGAAAAGGGATAACTCGGAAACTACTTATTTTAAATGTTAAAGCTAGCTTCTTTGCGAGCCTTGCGACTAGAGTAGCTTAGAAAGGGATGGAAAATCTGCGGGGTGGATTACACAGAAGAAACCGATCTGCTTGGAAGCCGGTGTGTGCAGGCTTCTTGTTTACTGCTGCATCACAAATCATCCTGAGCTGCCGCATCACAATATTTAATGCGTAAATATAAATTCTATTAAAATTAATAAATAATTTTCTTCATAAACTGCGGGTTTATTATGAAATTATTATTAACTGGGGAAGCTAAGCTTTTTAGCTTACATTGACGCTACGCCACTGGTAATAGTTTCACTAAAACTGAAAATAATATACAATGACAGAAATAGTGTATATTGAGCATATTAGATTTCAAGGTTTTAGAAATAATCATTCCTGAGAAAATAATATTGAATTTCAATTTTTCAGGTCAGAGTTGTATGTCCACCCTGAAAGGCATGCTGTCAGCGTACTTAGTGATAATTATTAGGTCTCTTGTTAGGATTAGTTTTCAGATGTCTGAAATAACAATTGCACTTCACAGCTTACTCATTTCTATATGAGGAGATTTATCACAGCTCATTCTTGGAAAGTAACATGTAATTATTTCATTGCAGCCAAAGAATCTTGGCTTGTGAACGGCCTCTGTGATTACTATCTGTCAACCAGCTCAGCGAGGTCAGTTGAAATATTAGTGGGTGTTCGTGAACCTCATGATAGACATCTGTTTGACCGGTGAGTTAGCTTTCAAAGACAGTAAACTTTAAGTAACATAACTTGAGTGTTCATTTGTGGGAAATGTCCAGAAATTACTAAATAAAACCAACATGAACAAGGCTATGTTACTTGAATTCATGTTCAAGCAAGTATTAAACCAATCACTGTTCATCTTCAGATTCTTGTAGAAATGTGCGTGGACATAATGTTGTTGTTGTTTGCTAATGTTGAATTTCTGGCAATGAAATCATTAATTCTCTCGTTCTCCAGTATTTTTCACTCAAGGACGCCAAGTTAATAGTGGCTGGGCAGTCTGGACATAATGTAAAGAGTTAAAAAATACATGGCCATAAAATTAAAAATGTGACCCTTTTTTCAATAAATATTGTATACTAGCCGTACCCTATTGTATACTAGCTGTACCCGTGCGCTCCGCTGCACCTGTTAGAAATAAATATAAAGTAATTACATAATTAAAATAGGACGTTTGATCCAGGAAATATTCATGTTTGATAGAAGGATAAATCGTTTAATATGTTACTTAATTTAAATTGTATTTAAATAATTAAAATGCGGTCATTTTGGTCCAGAGAGCAATCATTTGGTGCAATGACAATTCCTTTAACATGTTTCTTAATTGTTATTACATGCAACCATAGTTTCATGAACATTGACATATCATTTAGTTTTAATGTGTATACTTTATATTATTTGCTTATGTTTCAGAAGTTACTGTAATAACATTGTAGAATTATGTCCATCTAGAGAAACTACACTTTCCAATGGTGAAATAAAATTAAGCAATTAATTAGCTTCCGATATTACTTCATACAAACACAGAAACATTGTCTGTAGGCTATGTTTAATAGCTTTCGATTGTTGTTGTCCAAGGCCCCTTATAGACGAAGTCATTTGTTTTTATTTCAGTACAGTGCCTTAGATGGCATTGTTATTGTAATTTTAAAACTCATTTATCTCATTAAATATCAGTCCTATCAAAATGTTGTATAGAATAAAACTTATCGGAAATTATTTTTAAAGAAACTTTTGTTATGTAACATTTTTCATGAAAATCAATAATAAGCGAGATATTTCGATTTGTTTAATTCAGGCCCCCTTATAACACCCCTTTTAAATAAAGTATTTTGAATGCCATATAGCCTAAAATCTAAGTTACAACGAACTTAATTTATATTCCAATTTTCATATAAATCGGTTCAGCCATTATTGCGTGAAAAGGTAACAAACATCCAGACAGACAGACATATAAACAAAAATTTAAAAAAAGCGATTTTCGGTTTCAGGATGGTTAATTATACATGTTAACACCAATTATTTTTGGAAAATCGAAAATTACCAGAAAAATGTTGGCTACAGATTTATTATTAGTATAGATTACATATTTATATATAGTTGAACTTCAAGTATAATTTATAATGGATGGGAAGGGGTTGATGGTTAACCTAAAATGATGGATAATCTGTTTTACTTAGACAGTGCTATAGTTTAGTATTACTTTACAATAGTGTTTTTTTTTTTTAATTAACAATAAATTAGTTATGTGCCATTCTACAAAAAGTCTGGTACTTTCTTTCGCACTTTGGCTGCATTTAGTTTTTATTGATGTTCATTTTTAATTTTTCACGTGAAGAATGTTCGGGTAAATAATATCTCCTCCTCCTGCTCCAGGAAACGCAACAACACTTAGGCCCAGTTGTATGAACATGGAATAAAGTCCTGTTAAAATTAATTCCATGATTACGCGAGAAATGTGTTGTACAAACTCGGAATAGTGCATTATTTGGAGGGTATTTTCCGAATAAGCTATTCCATTTATTTAGTCTAGTTTAAAGTGACTGAAAGTAAATGCTCATTTTCAGATGGTATGATTGTTTTTCATTGTATGTATGTTTAGTCAGCAATCCAAAGTCTGGTTGGAACCTCTCACAAGTGACACAAGTAAGGCATCACTAATGAGGCAACTAAGCCAGGAGATTTTTATTTTTATATACAGTAAAACCTCTCCTTACGGACAACCCCAAGATACGGACACTCCTCATATATGGACAGATTTTTATGTCCCAACTGAAATAATATAGAAATAATGATAAATTTAACTCTCGTTTACGGACGCTCTCAGACATGGACACGGACAGCTGTTTCACAGACCTAAAGCTTGCTTTACCTTCTCACTGCGGACAGAACTGGATTACTAGACCTAATGTGTTACAAAAATGGAAAATTAATTTTGAGAACTGTACAGAAATTCCTTAACATGAAAGAAGACAATAAGGGTCTCGTAGGCTACCACTAGCCCAGCCGGCTACCCCTTCTTAGCTGGAAGCGGGTGGATAAACAGTCATAAAATTTAACCTGTCTTATGGGTCCAACATTTAAGCGATCGTGAAATTGTATTCAGCACATGATAAGGTTAGTAGGATTATTCTCTTCACTTCAATCAGTTGTTCTGTTTCGAGAGATGTGGCACCTGAATGTAAAAGTTAAGTTGAAAATTGTAAATTATAGTACTGCTTAAGTGTAAACCTAGAATAAAATTGCATGGCAAAGTAATGTATCTTCCTTTTTTGGTCTTATTTACTGTAGCTCAAAGTTGCAAAGAATTTACTGTAATATACTATATTTAGAATTAAACTACAGTAATACATTTCATTTAAAGCGTGAAGGGATACAAAATGCATATTACAAATTTACTGTGAGATTGGGGAGCCTCTCTCCCAATAAAGGACACCTCCCAGATGTGGACAGATTGTTACATCCCTTCGATGTCCATAAATGAGAGGTTTCACTGTATGTATATATATATATATATATATATATATATATATATATATATTTTCGTACATTTCCAGTAAGTATTATTTAAAAATAATATTGAAAATTCAAAGCTGTTTTTCTGTAGGTTTTAAATGCCATCCTGCACTGTGTCCGAAATAATAGCATATCATTGGAGTACAAATTCAGCAGATTTGATTTTGAATAGGAAGCGATAAATTTCTTTCCATAGGGACTTACATGGGCGATTGCTATTGAGAAATGCGATATTTTAATGAACACATTCAAAGTTTTAGGATTTGAAAAGTAGATTTCAACACTTTGATTGTAGAGTAATTAAAAAAAGTCAGCCACTACATTATGTGTTGTCTCAAGTAATGGCTTGGTATCAGGCTGCCTGTGAAGTTCTGCAGCTGGTGAATGTTCAGTGTTGGTGCAGAATTCTGTTAGGAGTAAGAGTGAAACAGGCTGGCTCTTAAACTTTTTGTTTTGGCAGTATATTCCTATTATGTATTGATACGAAAATATTTTATTACACCAGGGATGTTTCTTTAAAATATTTGTCTCTAATAAAATGGAAATTCGTTTATTTTACAGATTGTCTGAATCATTGAGAGGTCCCTCAAAACTTCAGGCTCTGACATTATTGGGACACATTGTCAGAAGACATCCAGCATGGATATTCAAAATCGCTCAACATACCCTTCTGAAGGAATTACTTAAATTGCTGAAGGTACATCTTCATACATCTGTACTACAGAATGCTTTACTATAGGCTATTAATACCGAAATATACAAATGGACGTGGAATTGAGAAAGTGGATGGAGATACTATCAGATTGTGTGATGTGACAAACTAAGTTATACTCTGAATAATTTCAAGGAAAAAATTGTTCCGGGGCCGGGTATCGATCCCGGGACCTCTGGTTGAACGTACCAGCGCTCTGCCAAGTGAGCTACCGGGAACTCCACCCGACACAGTCTCAAATTTTCCCTTTATATCCACACAACTCGCATGGGCTGACGAAGCGCCAGAGACCTACATCGAGTGCACACAAACTCTTTGTGACTTGGAATTGTGGTTTTCTGTTAACGTACACAGTGACGTATACATCCCGGGTAGCTCACTTGGGAGCGCTGGTACGTTCAACTAGAGGTCCTGGGATCGATACCCGGCCCTGGAACAATTTTTCCCTTGAAATTATTCAAATCTGCTTTACAGGGAGCCTTACCTGAAAGACTAGACTTGCATAATAAGTTATACTCTGTCCAGCAAAAGAATGATGTAAACCATAGAATACCAATAGATATGTTCACATGACAAAAAAAAAATCACTACCAATTCAGAATCACGTGCATGTGTGTTTACATCACTTTATCTTTCACTGTACAAACTTTTCACCTCTGAGATTACTTCTCTTATTTTATCCATGCTAGTAAATTAAAGTTTTTAACATTGCATTAATCAACATTGCAGAATTTCATGACTTGTCGTTCTCGTAATGTATATTTTAAACTCTATAAAAGAATCTTACACACAGCAATCAACCTTATTGTTCCTTCCCCTATTCCTTATCATTATATCATCACACCACCATTATCACCACCACATTGTTTTTTTTTTTTTTTTTTTTTTTTTTTCAGTTTGTCAGACATTGTCAATCATAAAATATATGCTGTAAGGGATCAAGAAATAAATCATCACTATTAGAAAAGTGTTTTCTAGTGATTAAGGGAAAAAGTGAGAATGAAATGGCTGACATTGTAAGGAAGTCGTGAATTCTGCACTATGACAATGTGCCAGGATACTGAATCCTCACTGTGAAATTCAATATTCCCGTGCTCCCCCAGATGTCACATTCTCTTCTCTAGACTTTTATCTGTTCTCAAACTTAAATTATTCTGAAAGAAAAGCGATTTGATACCATAGAAACAATTAAAAATAATTCGGACAAAGTTCTAAAGACATTAAAAGAAATAAAAAGAAAATGTGGTATGTTTGCTGTAATCGGTCAGGATGTAACGATCCAAGGTAACCGACTATTTTGAAAAAGACAAAATAGTTCTGAATAGGTGTAAGAACTAGCATTTTGTATTTATGGGAATAGTTTGGAAACTTTTCAATCATAGTGATAAGTGGAGCCTGGATGTTTAGGCACTTATTTTGGTTAAAATAGGCAGGCATATAGGCACTAAAAATAGTAAAAATAGGCAGTGAAATAGGAATTTATTATTCATGGAAAGACAATAAAATAGACAAATACTTCAATAAACTATCCCATACGGTATTCACTTTCCTTGGTTACTTGTCACAACAAGATGCATTTTTAAGTTGTCAACTGTCATAGTGAGCCGCCTGTCAGAGAGAACGTTTTTCATGGTGGAACAAGATCTTTCTACTTCTACTGAAGTGATTGGAGCAAACTTAAAAAAACTTATTTCAGAAGGACTGTCTCTGCTTTCTTTCAGAGATCGGGAAAAATCGACTGTGTATTGTCTCAAAAAGAGGAGTGTGAGAAGGGATTAGAGACTTCAAAGTACGCGTGACTTGTGCGTGCAAGCGACAACAGTTTATATAACCCCCAAGCGGGATCCTGCAAAACTGTACTGTGTGAACGCCACCACTCGAATGCTTGTGTTGTAGTCGTGCATTCCGCCATGTGGTATCTTGCAAAACTGCAACAAGCTGTAGTAGCTTCCTGCAAGCTCCGTTTCACTGGCAATGTGTGTACTGTCCCATTTAAACCATTGTGTTCTCATTCTGCAAAATCGGTCCCACAAAAACGGAATGTGTAAACCCAGCCTAACGGAACCTGGAGACTTGGTTTTAATACTTCCCTCATCCCCTTTCTTTCGCTGGTAAACCCCGAAGTGACCTGAGCACTGAGGGTTATACTGTTCAAACATCTTTGTTAAGTGACATAAAAGATATAATCGGTAGGGGAGAAAGGTTTACAACTTCTTGGAAACATACGTATTGCTGGAGAATAAGATTCTCAGCAAATATTTGTATGAGGTGAATATATATTTTTAATTTGTACAACCGTTCTTTTTTGTTTTTTGATATAATTTATGTGCGATTTATTTTAAATCCATTAAAAATATAGAAAATGTACAATAATGACGTAAAAGGCTAAAAAAAGTATTTAACCTTAAAATAGGCAACGGGAGCTAAAATAGGCAAAAATGGCAAAATAAAAATTGGGCCCATTGTCCCCAAATGTGTGGAAACGTGTTTATCTCTAATAGGTCTTTCATACTGTTCTCCAGTCAGGAGATCAACCGTGAAAGGAATGTGCTTACTATTGCGTCATCTATTGGAACGAAGTAGATAGACGATATTACCGTTATAACATCAGTTTAAAAATCATGCGCTCTCCTCCATATGTTATTTCTTGTATGGAGAGATTAAAAGACCAGGAGATTAACCGTGATCTAATTTTGTAACTAGGGTAGTATCAATATGTGTGATCAATGTTATGGTTTGTGCTGCGAGAGCTAGCCAATAGAGATAAGAGTACCCATGTGTGTGACCTTATGCCATCTTATGACATCAACATTCATTCACAGCATTATCCCGCTTCGTCTCATTCCCCGAAGACTTTCTCGTGGTTGGAATACAGTACATACACTCAGTTTAAAAAAGGCATTTTGCCTAACATCTACACTCTAATGATAAGTAATGAGTGTGTTTCCATTTGGATGACTCTGTTTACACTCTGTTTGCAGGTGGAGACTGATATTCTACCTCTTATGAGCGCACTTCTCATTTTAATTGTTCTGCTTCCTATGATTCCTGCTTTAATTGGCAACTATCTTCAAGACATCTTCGAAGTATTCAGGTATTTTATTGTGCGCTTTTAAAAAGCTTAAGTTTGTAATTTTACTTTTAATACTTATGGGTTAATAAATTTAATATATGCATAGCATATTGAAAATAGCACAAAGAAATCATGAAAGATACTGTTGGAGGATAAATTTATTATTCCTGACGTATGTAGGAGAAAATCAGTGGTGCTTTCTAGCAGTTAACTGCAACCACTACTGTTTGGCTTCACATCTACATAGAATAGAATTAATATACATCCCTCCCCACATTGTACTCTCTGTAAGGATGCGAATTCCACCATGAATAAAGAACATCTGCTGAAGTGTCCTGTGGTTAAGAAGATTGGTGCTGTCATACCATCTCAGTTTACAAATTATTACTGGGAAATCCAAGTTTCATGAGCATTGGCAACAACAACAATAGGTTTGGTGTGTGGATAAGCTTCAGGGCTTCTACCGCGTTGTCTTGGTGTTATTGGCTGACATTTCGACCGCTGTGTTGTGGCCATCTTCAGAGCAGTTGTTGGATAAGGAAATAGTCTGCCAGTACTTATATATATATATATATATATATACATAGTAGTCTCGATGGGGGGGAGTACTTGCTGTGATAGGTCGTAGGTTCTCCTACTGGCATCTGATTGGTCCTACGTGGTCCAATCTGGTTGAGGTCTGTATGAAGGGGAGTATTCATATTAAATACTGCCCCTCATAAGGTCCGAAAGAGTGACCTTGATACCGTGCCCGTTTTCCAGATGAAGGGAGGGTGCCGCGTACATGTGGAGACCTGGCTTCTCGTTCCTAAGTATGATCTTGGAATAGGCTTCCCCATGAGTTGCTGAGTTGTAACCCCTCGTCCTTGTTGATGTTGTTGGGATGTTGTTTGATGTGGAAGGCTATCACAGCAAGTACTCCCCCCATCGAGACTACTATATATATAAGTACTGGCAGACTATTTCCTTATCCAACAACTGCTCTGAAGATGGCCACAACACAGCGGTCGAAACGTCAGCCAATAACACCAAGACAACGCGGTAGAAGCCCTGAAGCTTATCCACACACCATGTACACCAGCCTCAGAAGCCTACGCGAACACTTAACAATAGGTTTGTTTGTACAGCAGTTTCCAACTGTTATGAGCAGGCTCACTTGGAATTTACGAGCAGGAAAAATCAGTGTGCGCATGATGATGACAGTTGCAAACTGCTGGAAACTGCTGTTTGAAGAAACCTAGTAACTCTTAATAGCCTACATATGGGTTAAAAAGTTTAAATTTATAATTTTATATTTAATACATATGGGTTAAAAAGTTTAAATCTATAATTTTTCTCTTAATACCGTGGGTTAAAAAAATTTAAATTTATAATTTTTCTCTTAATGCATATGGGATAAAATTTTACATTCATAAGTTCAAATTTATAATTTCTCTCAATACACATGGGTTAAAAGTTTAGAGCTATGACTATTCTCAATATACATAGTTGAAAATTTTAAATCTATTTTTTTTTCTCTTAAGACATATGAGTTAAAAAATTTAAATCTATAATTTTATTCTTAATACATAGGAATTAAAAGTTTAAATTTGTAATTTTACTATGATAAATGTAGAGTTCATGTGCATTGTAAGTGGTTCAATATGAACAAAAGCTATTAACTAACTCAGGAGAAATCACTGTACACAGATTGGCAGGTAGAGAGATAGATGCCGTGCGTTTTTTTTTAAAGCAAGACGTAAAGCGCTGCAGCAAGACCGTTCTTTTATTACATTTGCTTCACCGTCGCTGTAGCAAGCGTGCAGCAAATCAAAACTTCGCTTTACGAGTTTGCTGCACGATCCATCATGGCGGAATGCGTGTTTTGGTCTTTTGCTTTGCAACGTTTATTATTGTTAAAATCGTCTAGTAATAATAATTCCATGTCATTATCATGGAAGTCGAACTATTTAACATGTTCGGGTCTTTTAGGGTTAAATTTATCACGGCAGAAATAGAAGCTAATATTAATTGCCCACCATTTTGCAGTCATTTGACCTACTTACGTTTTCTTTCGACCCTCATTTTGCTGCAGCAAAGGCATGAAGCGCTTAAAAAAAAATGCACGGATGACATACTGCTAGGGTTGCCAACCCCCCCCCCCCACCCCGTATTTCCCAGGATCTTCCGTATTCTCCCCAGATTTTTTAAATTTTCAGCTCCTGTATTTTTCCTCTCTTCGAATATTTTTCTCCGGTTTTTTTTTTTTTTTTTTTTTTTTTTTTTTGCATAAGGTAAAAATTATTTTTCTAAACATTTGATTTTGCCGTCATGATGATTGTTTATATGATGAATTTTGTTGTTCAAGAGATGCTTTAACATATGTAGTCTTCGTAGAAGGTAATGGTTGTCAGAAATGGGTTTTAATGCTCACCTGCTTAAAATCAAACAATATCAGTTTTATAAATTTGGAAAAACTGCTTAGGTTGTTCTAAGCATATCAAGTAATTAATGCTCATACAAAGAGGGTGTTTTATCTCGAACAATAAAATTGGACAGATGTTCGAAACAGGGGCACGACACATCTATTAAAATCAAAGCTGCAAGCCGCAGTGAACTTCAATTATTAAGCGAAACAAAATCTATCTCAAAATACTCTTAATTTAAGCCTAGCTGTCGAAGTGTAAAATAAAGTGGTTTTTTAGTAACTGATTGCAATAATTTGCTAATTTTCTATGTGAAATTTTGTCTACTTCTTAGTCTCCTGTATTTTCTTCAAAAAAAGTTGGCAATCCTCCATACTGCAAACAATTCTTTTGGTATCATGAATACCGAAAACTAATGTTCTAATGAAAGTGTTGGAATCTAAGTCTTGGAATCTTTTTTTTTTAATTCTGGAACCACTATATTAGGAGGGGGAGGTAGGGTAATTACAACCCAACACTGACCTATTGTACCAGTCCCCAGCTCAGCACATTCTAACCCATACTGATTCAGTACTCTAAGGTCCGCCATGTATCCAGGATTCCATGTAGGTAGTCTCACGTGCTTTTTGGAGCGATCCCATACATATGCCATCAACTAGTTATTGTAGAAATGCTGATGACAGAAATGGTAGAATCATGTTGATGCAGCTGGGTCATTTGCAAAATTTGTATAACAAATGGACGATTGAGAACGTCAAAATTAAAGTACTATTTAGTGCATATTCTGCATGTATTAATATAGTGCAATGTCTCTGCCATAGTAATCAGCCACTGTACACTCACCTTGCTTTACAGCACTGTTTTGAATGATGTAACAGACATGACAGAGTAACAGATCTGACAGATAACAGACTTGACAAAGCAAACAAGCATGTGCGAACCTAAAATTTTTTTGCTTAAAAATCTTCAAAATAGCAACTTAACTACTGGACACGTGTACTATTATGAACTCTTGATCTTGACTTTATATGTTTTTATTTATGGAAAACACAACACAAACAGATCTGACAGAGTAAAAATGCACGCTTAGACTAAAACAAAAAGCAAGAATATGACACAAAAACTCGCCAAATCAAAATGGGTGAACATAGCAGTACAATCAAAATGGATCTTTGTGCAACATCTTGGCTTGTGCTGACATCTGTGGGATTTCTTTTTCAACTGTGTATCCATAGGAACAGAATGGTGTAACAGACCTGACTGACTTACTGGACTAGAGTAATTATGTAATCATCTTTAGGGAAATATAAACTCAGTCATAAATGAAGAAGTTTTGATAATATCAAATGTTTCTTTAATTTTTTTCTCAATTACATTATTAAACAAACCTTTATCTGGACATAATCATGCTCCATTTTAAAAACTTAAGTAGTATGGACATGGCATTTTAGCTGTCACTATGAGAATTTTATTTTATTCTCGTGAAATATTTCACATGAAGGAAATAATTCTTGTGACGTTTACTACATTAGTATTGAAACTACTCACTGTTAGGAATTTATAACTCTATCGTTATAAATGCAATAATGGGAAGGGTAAGAATTGATGGACGTCATTTGTTATACCGGTACAAATTCTGCAAATCACCCGCCTATATTGGAGGTAACAAAAGAACATGGAATAAACCTGAACTGTGAGCCAGAATAATGTTGATGCCTAACATAGGAAAATAGGAGAACTCTGAGAAGAACACCAACTGTGACCTTGTGATAAGTGGAACATCACTATACTTTTTCTTTTAACCTAATTTTTATAATGAGAAAGTAAAATGCAAAGTTGTTAGTGAGCTTAATTGACTTGAAATTGCCCGAGTGCAGATTATTAAGTAGTTAATAACCTGGTGTAATTACATTTTCAGTCGTCTTGCTGCATGGAACACCAACAACCCCAATAAGTTGCCAGAGGAACATCTGCTACACTTGCAAGTAGGGTTGTATGCTTTATTTCAACGCTTGTACGGGATGTATCCCTGCAATTTCCTCTCATATTTACGTAATGAATATGGACAGTGGGAGAATCTTGGCATATTCAGTCACACAATTAAGGTAAAGTATTGATCTACTCACTAAATGAAACTTGACATTTCGGACTTTCAGATCCGAATGTTTTATAGAATTTTATTGCTTAGAAATCGCCAGATAATTTGTTTTATTACTTTATTCTTTCTTTTTAAACACTCTTGGCCGATTTTTCCAAGTATTGTTAGAAAATTTAACTACTGTTAAACTCTAAACAGTTTGTTAATTAATAAAATTGTATGTTTTCAACACCAGTTTGGTTTAACAGATTGTTAACAGTTTGTTAATTTTAAATGTAGGATTTCGGGCAGTTAACTCGTTTAACAGTTAGTTAAATATGGTCGATGTCTCCACAGCTGTTCGAACAGAAGTTGCGAAATTAATATTTTGTGTCTCTCTGTAGGGAATGTTTAGCATATGACTGGTAATATAACATTTAAAAAAATACTTTGGACTGTTTAAATACATCAGTGTCATTTTATTTCTTTCGTATTTCGTATCCATAATACCAATGAGGAAATATAACCTTACTTTGTAATTATTATTCAGCACGTCATCTAAAACTTTCATTTGTCAACTGTTTGTTTATAGAGTGTTGTCATTTTATGTAAGTTTCATGACTCTATAATATAGAATTTAAAGATTAATTTTAGGCAATCAAAAATTGTCTTACATGTGTAGAATCATTACCAACTGCTGTTGAGTAGTTAAAATAGTGCTAACAGACGTTATAGTTAAGTGTTGGTTATCTTAAACAAAATTATGTTGAACAAATGGAAAATACATTAACAAAGCGTTAAAAAATAAACAGACTGTTAAGTTAACATTTGTTAAGCAAAATTAAACATTACTTGGACAAACTGGCCATCTGTGTTTTAAGAATTGTTTATTTTTATATATTCTTTTTACTAATCACTTGTTCGTAATGCATATGTGTACCTCTTTTAATGTGAGAACGGTTTTTTAGTTCATGTTCTCTTTCAGGTTATGGAATTGTTTGTGTTTTTGTTTTTAAAAGAGTTTTAGATAAGGGTGCAAATAGCCATAGCCACTGACATTCTCTTTTTAAACCACACTAACTACTCACTAAACTTATATTTTTAAGTCATGCAATACCTTGCAAAGAAGCTGCTTACCAGCAATATATGGCAGCACAACTCTCAGTAGAAAAGCAAGCAAAATTAGATTTTTCTTATCGTATTAATAGTAGGCCTATAGTACTAATCCATTTTGTAGCACTTGTTGGAAATGCTATACATGACTAGTATCTTCTTAAGATGTTCGAATTTACATTGTTTTTTTTTTTTTTAGTTGTTTCCAAGAAATATTTCCCTCTTAAAGGGACCGGATACCTCCTATCTTGACAATGTTAAATTTTTAATGTTTCGGTATGCTCAACTTCTAAACAATTGGAGATACAGAGCTGAAACTTTTACAGGTTGTGGTTCAATGCTTTCTCTGTCAATTAAAACATTTAAGTTGGTGCTTCCTCTTGATTTTTTTTTCAGAATGTCCAAAATTTGAAGTTATTTTTTTAACTAATATTTTTTTTCTGCCAGATTTTTTTTTTTCAAATTCTTATAATTTTACATTTAATGCAAAGGGCATCACTATGGCAATATGAAAAAAAAAAGTTTCTGTCTGGAATGGTTTTTGCTCTGAGTGTACTGAAAGTTTGAAAAATGCCGAAAGTAGAAAAATAGGGCAAGAAAAAGGGACGTAACCGAAGTGTTACTTACATACAGTTACAAAACTATTAAAAAAGGACACTTACCGGAAGAATTGAAAGCTAATATTTTGGAATATTAAATTTAAAGTCTCATTGCACATAATTAGCAAACAATGTTTTTTAGAAAATTCAAGTCGCTTCATAATATCTGGTCCCCTTAATATTTTTCAGTGATTCTAAAATATTAGGATGCCAATTACATGGTATATCAGTAAAGAAAATCCAGTTTCCTTTTGTTTGCACAATATCCATTTTCGTGTGTGAACACTGTTTCTTGCTGCCAATACAGTTCTGTATTTTACGGTTTTGTTGGTAATGTCAATGTTGCCAATGCCTGAGTCTTGATATAAGGATTGTAAATAAATAATTATTGGCGGCTGGGTAGCTCAGTTGGTAGAGCAGCTGGCTATGGACTGGAAGGTCCGGGGTTCGATCCCAGGTGGTGACAGGATTTTTTTCTCGTTTCCAAACTTTCAGAACGGCCCCGAGGTTCACTCAGCCTCCTATAAAATTGAGTACCGGGTCTTTCCCGGGGGTAAAATGCAGCCAGATCATGGTGCCGACCACACCACCTCATTCTAGTGCCGAGGTCATGGAAAGCATGGGGCTCTACTTCCATGCCCCCCAAGTGCCTTCATGGCATGTTACGGGGATACCTTTACCTTTACCTTTTTAAATAAATAATTATTATTCTAACACGCATCATACATTTGGCATGATCACACTCATCAACTGATTGACAAATCACCAGCTTATATATCACTGAAATAACACTAAATATTCTTCATCTTTGAAGTGCATGTGAGTTAATATTACATTAATTTGTCTTAGAGGTGTGATACACATGTGGTTAAGTATAAAGTACCAAAAGGGATGTCACTTATTTCGTGGATGAAGGCAGAATCTCCATATAACCTTTTGTAGCCTATTGCTAGTTTAAAATTACGACTATTATTTGATTGTCTTACTTGAATTTGAGAGATAGAATTTTTATGTTCATATTATGTTTTTATTGCGAAAGATTTATTTAATTGAATATAATTTCCAATGACAAAAATATCTCAACCTTTGCTCATACTATGCTTTCCTTAGATGATAATTTTCTCCCTAATGCATTTTCTTGGAAATGAATTTATGGATAAGTATTTTTCAGAGTTGAGTATATTACAGTAAAATCCCACGTAACTGGTACCCAATAACCGACAGTACCAAAACAACAGCACTTTTGGCCAGGCCAAAAAAAAAAAGTTTAAATCTGTCACATTGCACAGTCTGAGCCATCATTTATGCCACATTAGGAAGTTCGCACGAACTTTCGTTTTGAGTGAATATTCTACCTAAAATTAGTGTATTATTTGTGTTGTGTGATGTGTTTTAATAAAGAAAATCCACACAGTTTTTATGTTTATTTAGTTATGTTCGGACTATCAGTGTTGCCATATTAGGAAGTTCACACGAACTTCCATTTTCAGTGAATATTCGAACCTAACATTAGTGTATTATTTGTGTTATGTTTTAATAAGGAAAACCCACACAGTTTTTATGTTTATTTAGTTATGTTCGGACTATCAGTGTTGCCACATTAGGAAGTTCGCATGAACTTTAATTTTCAGTGAATATTCTAACCTAGAATTGTGTATTATTTGTGTTGTGTGATGTGTTTTAATAAGGAAAAATTCACACAGTTTTTATGTTTATTCAGTTACGAGCAAGTGATAGAGAAATAAGCTTCATAGAGCTGCAGTTTCAATATTTGGCATCATGAAATACGAACTTTTTTTTATATAGCGGTATTTATTCAATTATTCGGCAAAATCTCGTATCTGGAACTAGCCTGGTCCCTTTTGGGCTGGTTAAGAGGGATTCTACTGTATTATATTATATTGATTATCCTATAGGCTACAAATGTTGAGTCTCCACACATTAGTTCTGCGCTTTTGCTGTATATGAAGATCATCATTATAGAATGAGAGTGGTTTTGCATTTTGAACGACATTTAAAAATGAAATTCATACATTTGACATAATCTTTCTTTAACACTATTCTCTAACACTATGATAAGCAAACGAGTGAATAGATGAGTGAATGAATGAATAAATGAACTAGTACATAAAAATAAGTAAATAGATACACATATAAGTAAATAAAT
This sequence comes from Periplaneta americana, assembly GCF_040183065.1. NCBI lineage: Eukaryota > Metazoa > Arthropoda > Insecta > Blattodea > Blattidae > Periplaneta > Periplaneta americana. Next base: position 18,617,190 of record NC_091132.1, read on the forward strand.
CAATTATTAAGCAATTAAAAATAAATAAGTTAATAAATCATGAATAAGTTAATAAATCATATACTGATTAAGTTAATAAATCATATACTGATTAAGTAAATAAATATGTAAATAATAGATGGAGGATGGAAAACCGGAAATCACCAAAGAACAATACAAACTGTCATAATATATGCAATAATAAATAAATAAATAAATAAATAAATACACACATTCGCAGATCCGTATTTCACGCAAGGGACAGCACAATGTTGTTCCTTATCCCTTGGATTTCAATCAGTTTAATTAAATCACATTACCGTCTTTATCAGAAGATAAGAGAATTTTCATGTGTTTGAGATTAAATAAAAAATACGTTCAGTAGCTTTTGACAACAAATATTAAGAACAGTAAGTATGTTTTAAATTTCAATAAGAAATAATACGTGATTGCAGTAAATAGTTCGTATATGAGTGCCTTATTTAAAACCCTCGAACTTAAGATTTTATTTCATGTACACAAGATTTCCCTAAACCAACTTACCTAGTTTCTGCACTAATGTTACGAGTCTCAAGAAACATTTCCAGCTAACTTCATTACACAGTCCTGCCACATCACTCAAAATTCAATGTCACTTTTTCGGAAAAGTAAACCTCAGACCCAGATGTTGAAAAGAATATATGCAGCTGAGTTTTGGACAAGGAATAAGGATTAAGTTATATTGTTCCTTGCAAAAATTACGGACCACAGCTCTCTCTCTCTTTCGCTGTATATATTTTGTTTTGTCTGACCTTGTGTTGATATTTTTAACTGCACTATTTACTGTTCATAACCTTGATCTTTGACTCAGCAGTCAATATGTTGCCGATAATCTTGATAATGAAAATATGTTTTTACTTGTATTGACATTAATTGGATTTTCATTATTGTATTTCAAGTATGGCATGTTTGAAGTGTGTGCTGAAAGGTGTATTTATGTTGAATTTAATGAAATTACATGTTAACTCTTACCACTAAACTTAAAACTTTTATTTAATTGGAGATATTTCTTCAAATACTGTTAAAATGTTGTATTTGAATCTATGGTTTTTGCTTTCAGCCAATGTTAGATACAGTAAAAATGCACCCACTTCTGGTCACTGCCTCCAAAGATGCTGAGACGGCTACTTCTAGGTAATTATTATTTTCTCTTTATACGAAGTGGAAGAATGTGTTATGGTGCTGCGAGAAACCTTTTTCGATGTTCTAACAGAAATGTTCATTTTCTACGTGATTGGTACCAAAATGGATATGATACGTTTATTTCTCTGTAATGTCTTTTCTTCTAGACTCTTTGAAATTTTTTATTCACATACAGTATTCAGAGGTAATTTTTTCTGCAACATGCAAGTGAAAGGTTGGAATTTATGTTATAATAATACATTTATTTGTAGTCTTGAAAAATTTGTGCAAATTGTTGATTAGAAACTGTCAATATTTGAGTTTGTGATGAAAATAGGATTGTTAATTCTCCCTATTTCCCAGGATCTACTATAAAGTCCACTTGGACCCATCGGGATTCGAACCCAAGTTTACCAGCATGGAAAGCCAGTGCTCTGACCATTCATCTAATGGAGTTTATGCTGGTAGCCATTAGTGTAATGATGTGCTGTTCAGTATGGTACAGTATTCTTGTTTCTGAACTATTATGTTTTGTAATGCAGGTGGAAGAAGATGGAACACCATGATGTGCTTTTGGAATGTGCAAAATTTTCCACACTAGACAGTTTGGAAAGACCTCGGGAAGAAATTAGTCATACAGGCCATTCACAACCATTATGGCCACGCTATAGTTTAGAGCAGAGCAATATAGGTAAGTCATTATTACAAGATGACAGTTTTCTGGTGGGAAAGTACAGTCTGTGTTGTCTTGAAGATTTTTTTAGATGTTAAATTATTTTGCTTATGGGCATTATTTCATAGTTCATGTATGTAATAATTGTTCATTAGCAGCACTACAAAATGTTTTTTTTAGAAACATGGGCTACAGTTTATGTCTGCATTGCGTGAAGATTCTTTTCATCAATGGAGCAAATTGAAAAGTAAAGGTTTAGGAGTTGTTTTCTATTCTCACTGGAAGAAAGGTAATTCGTGGATCTCAACAAAAAAGGGACTTTCGAGCAGTCAGTGGACGCAAGCCATTAAGATGAACTGTAATACAATACCTGTACGTACTCTCCCTGGTAGAACTCTTGACTCAACCTGTTGCAGAAGATGCGACGAGCAAAAAATGCTTCCTCACGTCTTGGGTTTCTGCCATCATGGAGAATTGCTCCAAATCGACAGACATAATAGGTTTATGAGGAGGTTGGTTGCGTCTCTTCTGATGGCTCTACTAGACGTGCTGATATCATCATAATTGATCGGCAGAAGGATAAGGGTGTCATTCTTGATCCCACAATCCGTTTCAAGATGCACGAGCAACAGCCACAAGAGGTGTGTCGTGAAAAACAAGTCATATATGAGCCTTGTCATAATCTTGGAGCACAATACCGCATCACACATTGGACAGTTTTTGGGCTCAGTTTGGTGCCCGTGGCACGATCCCACGAGAAACTTTAAATCAACTTAAACAATTTTAAATTTCTGATGCAACGATTGATGCCATAGGATCTCATGTGTTAAAATCATCCTTAGCTATAATTAGTAATCATTTGTACCCAACAAACTTTTATTGTAAATGATTTCCTATGTTTTCATATCATTTATCTTAATGTTTTCTTTTTCCTTTCAAATTGTCACACAATTGGTTTTCATGATTATTCTTTATGAATTGATTAGTAGGCCGATCTATTTGAACCCTTATTTAGGGTGCCTTTTTTATTAAATTAAAAACGTTACTGATGTTAGTGGCTTGCACGTGTCTTTTTCTATATGCCCAGAATGCCATTCATAGTTGTATAAAATAGGTAGCCTATTTGCATGAATGTCAATGTCTAATACTCACTAATGTCATGTTTTGTATTTTAAACCAGAGTCGCCGTACCAACATCAAATAAAAAGCACTCCCACATTGAATCTCATAAACATCCAGGGAACACAGAAAGAAGAGTGGAGTCCTAGTGTATACTGTGGCATGGCAACACCACCACCCCAGGAATCTGTTCCTACCTCGATACCACAGACTCCAAATTCACAGGTATATTTTTATTGTGCTGTAACCTAGTTATTATTATTATTATTATTATCATCATCATCATCATCATCATCATCATTATTATTATTATTATTATTATTATTATTATTATCATTATCATCATCATCAATAGTGTTGCCGACTGTCAATTTCTTCAGGGTGACATTATTTCAATTACCAATTGGTCAGTTGATAACGGGATGATGATTAATGAATCCAAAACTTACGTAATATCATTTTCAAGGAATACCTCTACACTAAAATATAACTATCATCTAAAAAATGCAATAATTAATAGAAAAGATTGTAGTAGAGACCTTAGAGTATTAATTGACAATAAATTATATTTTCACAACCACATTGATTATATTTATAATCATGCAATAAGAATGTTAGGATTAATTCGGTCAATTACTAATCCTTTTTCAACACCTGACTCTCTTTTAATATTATACTATACATTAGTGAGATCGAAACTCTAATATGCATCTGTAGTTTGGAACTCTATTACTAGTTCTGATTCGGCTAAACTGGAAAATATTCAAAGGAAATTTATTTCATTATGTTTGTACAGATTCCTGCCTAATAACTCCGGGTATAACTATGATAAAAAAGCGAGCACTTTAAATGTCGAAGCCTGTATGCCAGACGTCATGATCTCGATTACTTATTCTTATGTAAGGTCCTTAAAGGTGACATTAATTGTCAGCCTTCGTATTCCTATGAAGGACATGAGACATCACAAACTCTTCTATATTAGAAATTCTAAATCTTCCTCGCCGGTCTCCAGATGTATTAAACATGCTAACTTACATGTAGGCGATTTCGATCCATTCAATGTATAGAAGTATTAGAATATGGCAATGTCTTTGCTAATATTATTTGCATAACCCTATATTAATTGGTAGTAAGAATCAACTCCTTGCCCTAATAATTTATTGTTTTAATTCTTGTAAATTAATTATTGTAATTTAATTTGTACCATAGTTGTTCATTTTAATGTATTAATTGTATCACTGTGCTGGACATTTATTGGCCAATGGCTGTTGTCCAGCATATAAATATCAATAAATAAATTATTATTATTATTATTATTATTATTATTATTATTATTATTATTATTATTTTCTATGAGTTTTCAGTGGCTGAGGGCATAACCCAACCACCTAGCATATCACTTATTCGTACTCAGGAACTTTCTGAGAATATGTGCTGTATTTGAAAGGCTTACTCTGTGCTTCAGAGAAATCCTTCATTGACATTGCAGATGTTTGATTTCATTTCATTTTCATTTATTGTATTCCATAGATATAGGGATATCTTATGCGAAGTTTTACCGCTAGATGGCAGGAGCATTCCATGCGGCACAACTTGTTGTAGGGCTATATTATGTCATATACTACAGTTGATTGCGTTCTCCCGCTTGTTTTCTGTGCATGTCAAAATTATATTTATAATTATTTTGTATAACCTAGTATAATTTAATATAATTCAGTATTTTCTAAACTCATATTTTAATTCAATTTACCGTAAATAATAGCGTAAACTTTTATAATACTGAGCGATTCGCCTTAAGAGATGGTTGGGGAAATCTCCAGTATAACTTTGAGAACGAGGTGTATGAATACAATAAATAAATAAAAATAAGAACTTTGTCGACGGTGAATATTGCCTCTTTAATCATTAGTATTGTAAGTACCATACACTAAAAACAGGATATGCAGCCACCAATGTGTTTTTTTTTAATAGGGAAGGGACTATCGAGATCGAATTCCTCGTATTTTTTTCTCTAGTTGCAGAAAGATCAAATGCAATGTTTGATAGGATGATATAATATGATCGCAGTAGTATCACGATTATTCGTGTGTTTTGTAGGTTAAGGACATGCAGTTTTGAATACTATGTAGGATAAAAAAGGTAAAGGTAAAGGTATCCCCGTAACATGCCATGAAGGCACTTGGGGGGCATGGAGGTAGAGCCCCATACTATGTAGGATGGTGTTGAAAATTTGAAGTAAAAACACGGTTTTAATAATTAGTCTACAGCACATTAAAAACATTATTCACGAAATGGATTTCACTATGCATCGTCCTGGATAATAAACATCCCAGTTAATCGAGAGTTTACTGCAGGCGTAAACTTCAGAGACTCCTATATAATAGGCCTATAGTGTGCTGTCGAGGTTGCACATGATTGTATTAATTTTTCTTTTCCCTCTTCCAAAATTGAACTGTAGCCAGCAGTTCCTTACTTGAAGTAGTTATTTTTGTTTAATTTTCGAGGCGCAATTTAATTAGTTAAATTTTTTTAAGGTTTAAAGCATGTATTCAGAATATTTTGGGATCTGAATGAAGACAAAAGGCTTTCCCTGGTTTTCACAACATTTTGAGTTGTTTTTAAGAGTATTTAATGCACTAATACACTACGAAAATCCTCACTGTTTATATACCGGAAAACAAATGCACACGCAAAGCGCATCCCTCAAAGTACACGTGCGCTATCTGTTGGTGCTAGTTCAGGATATCCCTATTACATCAGCATGGAACCTTTAAGATGTGGATCAAATCAAGAGTTTTTTGGCGAGATGAGGTGATTGCAGATTTTGTGCTTCTTGATCAATCTCGGAAATTACTATTATTATTTACTCAGTTTTCAAGTAATACAGGTCTAAGAGTCATGAGCAAATTCTTGGTCGTTTCTTGTTTTTATTCTATGTTTTTCTTTAGCATGTTTTCATCAATAGGAATAGCTATATCAGTTATGTCAGCTCTTCTATTTTGAAGCTTAATAATCAAAATAATCTGGGTATTTGCAACAGTTCTGTATGTAATGATTGCTTCATTTCAATAAATTCTTTGTCCCTTTTTCTACTTTTGGTACTGATTTTATAAATTTTCTTGATTTTCAAGAGTTACATCGTGAGTTCTTCCTTGCCTCATCAAGAAGGTACGTCTCCTCCAGAAGCAGCTATTGAAGCCACCCCAGAAACAACACCTATAAAAGTAAGTGCATAATGTATTGTTAAAACGTTAGTTATAGTAAAAGTTCTTATCTCATTTACATGAAACAACATTCACTATGATGGAAACTTTTCAAAATAAACTTCAATGAATTGTGTAGATCAAATTTGTATGTATAAATAAGGTAATTAATGCATTTATGTGTATCTGTCATAAGTTCAATTTTTTGTAACTCTTCTCATTTCATTTTTTGGAACAACTGGATAATACCCACAGCAGAGCAATGTCGATAGTCGACGTTACTTGCTGGCCACTAGTCACCAGGCCGTACCGAGCCGTGCCAAACAAAACACAATCGAAATGGTGGTAGTAAAATTCGCGACTATATTCTTAAATAATTCACTGCATTAGTCAAGTGCAAGACTTCTGGCTTCTGTTGCATTCAAACAATTATAAAATACGATAATTTGGTCCAGGGAGCATCCGTTTTTGATGCAAAGATAATTTGTTTGGCTTGTTTCTTAAATAAAATTACGAAATGGCGTTCCTGTGCTTAACATTTAATAAAAAAAGAAATATAGCAAAACTGTTTTGTCTCGAGACTCTCATCTAAGTCACATAATAGGTCACGTAATCTACTTCAATATATTTGCGCAAATATATCTTGTAGCTAACAGTGGTGCTATCTCTCAGTAATGTTCAGAACGAAGGAGGTAGAGAGAGAAAAGAAACAAATTTCTCCCTCCAACGACGCCACACACCAACATCGTGTTCTTATGTTGGCAAGATTGTGTATTTACTTAAATTTGGTGCTAAACGTAACAGCACGGTTCAAAGATACTGTGGGAATTCTCCAGTTTAGCGCATTTTTTTATGTGATTTTATTCATAATTCTATATTTTATATATATGCATTCTTACAAGTTGCTGTTGAAACTAGCGTATATTGTGTGTGATAGTAACTTGAATAAATCTAATCTAATTGTTCTGAATAATGATGCTGGTCATCTTACTATATTTCACAGATATGTGGTGGAAAGTTACCAAATGTTTCCATTGTTATTTCTTATTATTTTCAGATAATATGTATTTATTCTTAAATTCAATTTATAAACTTTATAGGTGATATATAGGGTGCAAAATATTAGACTGACAAACATAATGAGGTAATGACAACCTGGCAACCTGAATTCTTGTTAGTGTCATTTGATTGTAAGATGAAAGCACAGTTTATTTTCTGTAATTTCCTAAATTTAATCAGCAAGGATAATTTCTGTTCTCTCTTGAAGGGTATAGGTATACATTATTTTAAAATAATTTAATACACAACTATTACATGAAATGCTCAGTAAGTCTTTGTAGCTTTATTCTCTTCAGCTCTAATCAACAATAACAACAAAACAACAATCCAGGTTGCCAGGTGACGATAGAAAACAAAAGATGCGAAAACGAATGATATATATAAACAATAATTGGATACTCTTTCAAATTTAATTTATCACAAGATAGGGGCGCCATTTGAAATTTCAAGGTGAGGAAGCCTGGAGGTGATGAAATGAAACCTAATATGCAATTAAGACTGGTTTTGAACTTCCCCCTCAATATCTAAATTGACGTGTTTTTTGTTTAATTAAATTCAATTTAAATTATATAGTTATTTAGACTGGGAAGTTTTGAAATGAAAGGCTTGTATAGACAAAATCAAAGCTGCAGAAAGAATGCGTTTCATAAATTATTTTGTTAGCAAAATTTCTCTGATTGTTTGATGTATATTTTTCAAAGCAGGCAGTACAACAGAATTTGGCGAGTTTAAGGACTCAAGCTTGGAAGTTAGAATTGTTCATCAGGCAAAATATTCGTATGATGAAAGAGTGATGGAACGGAGAAAAATTCTCTCCGGCGCCGGGATTTGAACCCGGGTTTTCAGCTCTACGTGCTGATGCTTTATCCACTAAGCCACGCCGGATACAATCCCGACGCCGTTTAGAATCGTCTCAGATTAAGCTCCATCTCTCGGGTTCCCTCTGGTGGCCGCCCTCTGCACTACGTCATAGGTGTCTATGAACGCAGGACCGAAGTCCATACATGTGTTGAGGTGCACTCAGATGAGTGACTAATTGGCCGGGATCCGACGGTATGGGCGCCGTCTTAAATCACAAAGTGATTTATTACGCATATCATATATATTTTTTGATGTACCGAAGTACATATGATATTTCCATGCAGATATTCTGCGTCATTACATGATGAAAGAGTGATGGAACGGAGAAAAATTCTTTCCAGCGCCGGGATTTGAACCCGGGTTTTCAGCTCTACGTGCTGATGCTTTATCCAGTAAGCCACGCCGTTCCATCACTCTTTCATCATGTAATGACGCAGAATATCTGCATGGAAATATCATATGTACTTCGGTACATCAAAATATATATATAAAATATTCGTAGGTAGAATCATTTTAGGGTGCACTGCAACAAATCCAAGGCTTATAAAACTGAGATTTCAGTAATTTTTTTCCTCGTTAAGTTTCCGGCATTGATAAGTAACTACAGTGACTTAGCCTTTCAGTGTTGTGTTGTTCCTTCCCTTCTTTTCTGCCCATTTCCACAATTCCTTTCTGTTTATGGTAGCTAACAGGAACAGCAATCTTGGAATTGTTTTAATCTGATTGTGCAGTTAATTTAATAATTCGCTATTCTAAAGGAATGACGTAAGTGCTACATTAGTTTAATCTGGAATGTTTTTCAGGAAAAAAAAAGAAAATAATATCTATAAATAATCGTTTTAAAGATTGAAAAAATTTGTTATTACAATCGAAATGAAGAAACATGTTATTAATTTTTGGTTAATTTTAAATAGTACTAGTTCTTAATATTCACCCCAATTTTGCAGTTGTGTCATTCTTCAGGAACAGTGAATTGTTGTTAACTAATGCTAAAGTTCTGGCAATAAAGCCATTAACTCTCTTGCTCTCCAATATAGGAGCAATCATTTTAATGTAGGCACCATATTTTATGATATGGTGGTTATATCACCTACATGTAACTCTCAAACTGTTTGGAGGAACCTGCCATTGGTTAGCAAGTTCATATGACCTAGCCAGGTGGATTGTCAGACAGTTTCACTGACCATATCACCTCTTTACCATTTAGGGGACGTTTATGTCAGGTCATCATGGTGAAATGGCATTTTCTCCATTTTTGATGGAACAGTTATACTTCTGTGACTCAGTCACCAGAGTATCGTTTGTTAAAAACGGGTTGCACCACGAGATGGGACTTGAGTAGGAGAGGTTATGGAACGCAATTCACTACTCCTGTAAAATGCGAAACTGATGTCATTTTATTAATATAAACATCAAGTTGCTTTATATATTATGTTCACAACAGTTCCTGTAAATATCTAAATTTTAATTTTGTAGTATATGTCATCCAGGATATTTTTCAGCTCTTCTGAAATCAGTGGTATAAAATTATGAAAGCATGTCTAAGAATTTAGATTTAGTTAATTGGTACTTATCTTAAGGTACGGTCACACGTCGCTACTTTTGCTGCACAACTTTTATACTGCAGCTTCAAAAGTTGCGTGTCGTGTTCGCACGTAAGCCAAAAGTAGCGCGCTGCACACTACTTTTCATGCTGCGCAACCCGAGTGCAGCAAAAGTTGCAACTGGAGGTTGCGAGTCTGTTCACACACAAGGCGCTACTTTTGCAGTCGCAGTAATGCTGCAGGTTTCCATCTCCGTGTTGACTTCTCAATATACATTTTGTGGTTATGTTCACATTATTAATAAACACATGCGAAAGCTTATTTATCAATTATTTGCTTTTCTGTCCTAACTAGTATTCAGAAATTGGCATTATTTTTACTATAAAGCTTTTAAAAACGCCTATATAGTTAAATGATAACAACAGCATATTCACGTAATCAATGTTGGCAACCTTCCTGTTTGAAACTACGTTACAGAAAATTAAAAAAATGAATTATATCGTCAGCAAATATGCTCAGACTGTGTTGTGCATTTAATAACTGTTACAAATAATTTATTTTCATCACATCTAACATTAAAATACATCCAAACAATAAAAGTATCATTGGCACATTTGGGTGGTAACACTGGTTGCAACCGCAGCAAAAGTTTCAACAAATCTGATATCAAAAATGCTGCGGCTGCAACCCTGAGAACCCTGTTCAGATGTCGCTACTTTTAAGCTGCGCGCAGCATGAAAAAGTAGCAAGCAGCAGGTTTGGCAGCCGCTACTTTTCAGGTTGCACCGTTGTTCACACATCGCAGTACAAGAGTTGCGTAGTTTTTTGTACTGCATTGCTGCAAAAATAGCGACGTGAGACCGTACCTTTAGTTATCTTACATAGCTATTTCATCGAAGAATCTACAGCTATTATTTATACAGTAATGAAGACAAAATAAATGTTGTAATTAAGAAAGGTATTTCATTGACGAAATGACTTACATGTAACAGTTAATGTGTTCTAGTAAAGTTATGCCACTGGCATTTGTGGGAAGTTCACAGTTCTGACTGAAACATAATATATTGTGAACATTCCTGAATTATCTTCGTGTTCAACCACTAATTACTTTAATTGGTGTATTTCACTCATGCTAATTAGGTTTCACATAGTGGTAGCATTGTTAAGCCAGAGAGTGAGTATGTCACTGATTCCTCTTCCCCTTAGAAGTAAATACAGTCGAACCTCTATACAACAATTTTCTGAGGACTAGAAAAAATTGTGTCATTTTATTGGGGTTGTTCTTGTATTCACATTTCTGTATTCGGGTCAGCATTTTCTTACTTACACTGTTTACATCTTAAAGCACAGACAAATCGTGACCTTAACATCTGCTCTTAACTATGTCTTTCATGCCCTTTCACTTTCTCCTCCTCCTCCTCCTCCTCCTCCTAATTTATCATACTTTATTAAACTATTTCACTTCTCTTATTCTTAGCTACATTAATAGCTATTTATACTAATTTTCTCATTCAACTTCACTCTCACCTTCTCATAATTAAATAATTTCCCTTGTACATAACATAAATACCTTTAAACTTATTAACTGTAGAAGACTAACCCTTGTTCACTATTTCAGAAAAAAACAACCTATTATTAAATTCACCGTCAAAACAGTTTTAACACAATCACATTAGTGTTTGTACTCTAGAACATTGGTTTCACTTGATTTATAACTTGGTCTTAAACAAAACAATTCCATAACCTTGACAAAGTGAATCCATTCATATCCATTTTTACATTATATAACTAACTTTGCTATTATTACACCATTTTTTTGAGGTTATATACTGTTTTTCCTGCCCTACTGCCCCCTCGTTTCACACTACTAACTCAATTAAACCTCTCTAAACTTCCCCTTTCCTCACTGTCTTCTTTCGTTGATTCACCATTATTCTCTCCCTCGTCCTTCCTTTCAACTCCAAGTTCTCCACCTCTGTTACCATCTGATACTTTGCTTATTTCTTCACTTTTCTGCAACTTCGCACTTCTGACTTGGCCTTGGGTTGACGTCATTGCTGGTCATCTCCTGATGACGTCGTTGCCACTGTTGCCTAAAAGAGAATATAGTAGAGATAAGTATAAAATAACATTACATAGGTACTATGAAATAACATTTACCCACCATTTGATTACCCTACTTGAATCTTCTTCTCCAGCTACCACTTTCATGAAAGTAATCCCGTGTTTGTCTCTAAAACATTGTAGTCAACTGTTGCTTGCTGTGAAGTTCAAATCATCAGGTACACTGGCAAAATTAAGCACTTTTTGACGCACAACAGTACCTGTTAGCTACCCTCATTTCATTAAACTACTACGAGGCAGAAATGTCAACTCTTCTACTGCTGCAATTTTTAAACACTTATATTCAGGATTCATTTTCCCACTTGAGACACTGTCCTCTATTTCCTTATATTTCTTTATAAATATTGCGAATGTTGACTGCACAAACCCATTTTTAGCCACTTCAGTCTGCTTCATTCCCCTGTCTAAATCACTAAATGCAGTTAATTTAGTCTCCAAACTGACTTGTTTTCGTGTTACACCTGCCACCATTCACAAACTAATACTAATATGTGAAAGATGCCATTGGCAGGAACCATAAAGGTAAATCCTGAATTCTTGTTAAGGATCACGTGCTTTTGAAGCAGGGAGAGTTCTTTTGCAACACACTGCTTGCACAGCATGCCAAGATCAGTTAATAAAAGTATGAAAGAGGGTAGACGAAATAACGGGAAACATCTTTAAGAGGGCAATGTAGAGTGAAATTTGAAATATTGGACAAGAAAACCAAGTAAATTAAAAAATAGTAATATGCGTTACAAGAGCGGTATGTTGATGTTTTCATGTTCGAGGAAAAGATTGAAAAAGCGAAACGTAGTTGAGCTTTTTTAATTTCCGAGAACATGAAAAGAAACATACCGCTCGTGTATCGTACATTATTTTGTGCGAAGATCGTTTATTACCTACCTGAAAGAGGAATTTCTAATTAGTTGGAATGAAATCTCCATCTTGGTTTCTGCTCAATGACGGCAACTTTTAAAAACAAAAATATCTATCTTCAAATTGTTGCTATAAAATGTTTGCTGTGTTTACTATATTCCAGCAGGCCGTGATATACTTCTGTCTTTTTTTTTCCCCCAGTCTATAAATGCGAACTTAAAACAAACGGTAAGGTTATGTAATGATTTATTTTTCATTTTAATATTTTAACAATATTATTTATATAACATCGGCATCTGGAATCTTGTTGATTTTTTCACGGCTTCCTTAATGTTACTTGCATTACAAATGCAGTAACTTTTGTGGTGTTGTAGAGTTTACTTAATTTTTGCAAATATTTAAAAACAATAATTAACAGTGCAATTTAGGTGAAATTGCAGTGGTAAGTTTCCAATTTATAATTATTACTATGTTAAACGTCTCTAAAAATAATATGTTAAAAGCCTAAAGCAGTAAAATGAATATGGCGCTTAAGCAGTAAGAAGAGGGAAATTGTTATGTGTGTTACGTTGGGAATACTGAATGTGGTATTTCACACTTACCGCGTATTGGTTTTGTGCGGAAAGCAAGCAAATACACACGATCTCGCACAAAAGTTATTACAGTATACTTTGCCTTTGTTGTTCCACCAGAATTAAAAAAATTTGGCATCATTGTAATGATGGATAAGACATATTTAAAATGTAGGAAATACCCAGGGACTGAAAAAATTTATCGTTGAAACAGGTTTAGCATTATATCAGTTTTTGTTGTATAGGGGTTCGGCTTTACCGACTGCTACAGATTATTTCACTTAGTCATGAAAGTAAATAGTGGCTTAATATAGTGGTGATGATTTTGCCACTAACTTTTGCTTATCTGCTTATGACTTTGTTAGTTGAATGTCTTAGTGAGATTTCTAGTGTAATTATAAAAAGAGATTTTTACTTTTGCTTAGAATAGGTTACTGTTGTGACATTTTGTTACAGAACAATTTTTATGAGTAGTGCAAATAGGAATTTAGTTGTGATGATATTGTTTCAGTTGGCATTTTCTGCTGTAGACATGTATGTGCATGATTTACCTTCTAGAGGTATTTCTTGTTGTTGACAGTGTGTGAACTCAACATAAAAACTGTGCTGAGTGGTATTTTTATATAGCTGTGTTTTCCTGAAGGATATGAGGCACTTGGGAAGGCAACCTCCGGTAAATTCAAGCGTGGCCCGAGCTCTCGGCTCGTTCAGTGGCAGTAAGTGGACGGGAGTAACGTCTGGCAGTTCTACTCCCACCCAGTCTCAACCCTCGTCCCCAATGAAAAAGGAACCATCACCTTTCCGGTTCCCTCCAGAAGGCAGCAGTAATTCTTCTAAGTCAGCATTCGATCAACCCCGTCGTGATTCTATACCGTCAGCTTTTGAACGCCGCGACTCTTTGTTCTCGCAGAAAATACAAAGAGTTCATCAGGATCGAATTCAGGTTATTAATTCTGTTACTTTGAAATTGTTGCTTTCTTTGTCGCTCTTGTCAAGATATTTTCGTAATTATTATTCTTCTATATCTCATCTTTAGAGGGCTGAGTAGATTTATCCCTTCTTAGAAATTACTACTCTTCCTCATCTCTCTAGCATGCATACAACACTTCGTACTGCTACAGAAAGACATCACTCTATCATAAACTTCTACCTACTCAATGTTAATGCTTTCCATGTTGCTCAATAATTACTAAACTTGATTCAACTTTCTTTATTCGCGTGATTATATTGTACTCGCGCATATCTAAGCATTGACTTGTTCTCAGTGGTCTGATTGTTAATATGTTTACCATTGGATCTAAGATTCACAGATTCAAACCCTGCCATAGGTCAAGAAATTCTTATTATGTCTTCCTTTGGAAGGGAAGTGAAGCTGGGGAATTGGTTTCATAGAGCTATGAAACGTAAAAACAGCTTGTTTCTGAATTACAAGGTTCTAGGTAAAATTTAGAGGTAATTCTATCTAATATCTGAATTAAACTCTATGGGTAATACAGTGGAGCCCATATTGGTGTCCTAAGTATACTAGTATTGTTCCACCCTCTTTGAAAGTAGTTCATCTAAGTTTTGAAATAATAAACAGGGTGTGGAAAAATTTGATTGACAAATAGTTTGAGCATCCGCAGAAAAATACTGTATTTACTCGAATACATTCCCACACTGTGGCGTCGTGGTCTAAGGCATCCCGCCTAGGACTCGCGTTACGGAATGCGCGCTGGTTCGATTCCTCATAGGGGAAGAAATTTTCTCATGAAATTTTTGGCCAGTGTATGGGACCGGTGCCCACCCAGCATCGTGATGCACTTGGGGAGCTACGATAGGTAGCGAAATCCGGTTGCAAATACCTGCTATAACGACTGGGGGGATCATCGTGCTAACCACACGATACCTCCATCCTGGTTGGATGATTATCCACCTCTGCTGCGGCATGTGGGCGTGAGGCCAGCAGCCGGCTGGTCGGTGTAGGCCCTTCACGGGCTGTAGCGCCACGGATTATTATTACTATTATTACTCGAATACAAGACGAGGTTTTGATGTAGAACTATATCTTTTCTTCTCACTAGGTATGAGGTGATAACTTGGGAAATGATCGTCACATAAAAATTCATCCCCTCTTTGTTCTCCTTGTATTCTGTTTGTTCTTCTTGCATCTCCCTTGCTAAGACAAGTAATGTCAGTGATGTGATTTTAATTTGAGATTTAATTCACTTGCCATCAGTTATAGATTCTGCCTATTATCCAGATAATATAACCTGAATATTTTCATCTGTTTCTGTGAATTAAGAGAGAAAGATGAGAAATATTTTATTCAAGCATTAAACATTCTGTTGGAAAGCTGACAGTGTTAATTTATAAAGTCTTATCCAGTATGCTCTGCTGTAAGAACATTTTGTTACACATGGGTAACTTTAAAACAAAATCTTTGTTTAGAAATGGAAAGAGAGAATTTGTTAAAATTTCGAACTACAACATATGTGCTTTTGTTATATGCTTTATTTCAGTATAGTCTGCTTGAAATGAAGCCCCATGTGACAGTATAGGTACTGAACAGCACTATCTGTAAATTGATTGAAATTTCATAGTTTAGATTTTTTCCCGTACAGATGGTTGTATGGGTTTGAAGGCCATTCTCTGAAACTAATTAGTATATGACTTTACATAGGCCACCTTCAAAACACTAAATTTTTTTATGTGACATAGAATATTAATCGCCACAAAAAACTCTCTTAAATTGCTCAGTATACATAAGTTTCAACGGTTCTATAGACCTTCAAATTGTTAACTGTCAATAGGAACATGTACACTGTGGGGGAAATTTTCTTCATTATTTTAGCCAATTTCTTCGTTACTTCGATATATCTACTGGATTTTTTTTTTTCAGTTTACTGTA
Source organism: Periplaneta americana (assembly GCF_040183065.1). Lineage (NCBI taxonomy): Eukaryota > Metazoa > Arthropoda > Insecta > Blattodea > Blattidae > Periplaneta > Periplaneta americana. Next base: position 18,633,233 of record NC_091132.1, read on the forward strand.
AAATTCAAAGTTTTAAACTAGTAAGTTCTTTGGCCTGGATTAAATGGATCTATTTTATTTATTTATTCTGGCATGTTTCTATTTTTTGTTGCTAGGTCGAAGTTTCATGTCATATTTCAATTGTTCCTAGTTCTTGTAGCATTTAATCACCTACTCTTGCATGGAGTTTAATTTTAGACCTGTCTGCATTGGTAGATGATTAGAAAATGTTAGAATGCATTTTCCTTAGTACATACTTAACAGAGTAGTTTGTGTGTTGTGTTTCTGATTACTAACACTTTGTAAAGTTCTCAAAGATGGGATGCTGCACTAAGAACAGTGTTGTTGTGTTGGTGTTAAGCCTGCTTACTTCCTAACGTCATGCATTTTTAATGTAGGTACATGTGCACTAGTATTAGTTGCAAAAATTGAATTTGTAATCGTGCATTTTTATTTATAAATAGGAGATATTTATGACTTAATGATTATTATATTTCAGGAATGTGATTTTTGAACTAGTTTTTTACAGGTATTGTAGCTGTTTTTCTTACCTTAGATATTATTTGAGTGAGATTGATGAATGAATGAATGAAAATGAATGAATGAATGAATGAATGAATAAGTGAATAAAATAAGTAAATAAATAGATTAATTAATAAAATTAGTGTAAACTATAATATAGATTAGATTAGCTTAGAGTGGATTATGTTAGATTTGATTAGATTAAATTGAATTGGAATAGAATAGAATTGAATTTAAAATTGAAATTAAATTGCATTAGAATAGATTAGAATTAAGGAGACTAGAATTAAATAAAGTGAAATAATATAATATAGAGAGAAAATAAATTTAATTAAAATAAAATGACTTGAATTCAAAATCAGTTGAAATAAATTAATTGAAAATTAATTACATTAACATATTTTGAAAAAATAAAAATTTTGGCTGTTATCCTAAAATAATTAGTTCAAATTTTCTGCGTAATTTGATGTATAATTTATTGAAAAATTCCAATTATAAGTGCTTTTAATTACGTAATGCATTTTATACGTAAAAATACTTTTTTTTTTTCTTATCCAGCATCATTGTATAAAAATACAGCTGTGAAGCAATGTACGAATACTATGGCATGTTAATAAATACAATACAGTATAAACATCTCTGAAATTATTTGATAAAGAAGATTCTGATTTGGTGTGTTTTGAGCTGAATGTTTGTTTCATAAATTGGCGGCATTGTTGAAGACTAATGGCTGACTTTGTTGTGAATTTCGGAAACAAGTTTAGCTTTCTCTGTTTTTTTAAATTGTAAGTTTTCTAATGCTTATTTTGTTGTTCATTTTCTAGGAAGGTAAAAATTCATAACATACGTCCCGTTTTCTTAGACATTAAAATAGCTAGAAGCATGAAATTTTTACTGCTTATTTACAGTATTACATTGATTGCTGGGTTCTAGTTTCAGGTCATTTGGATAAAAAAATCGATGAAAATTTCTGACCCTGCCGGGAATTGAATTTGGGCCGGCTAGTCCGGAGGCAGACATGCTACCACAGAGCTCCTCGGCAGACTTAAGGCTGGTTCACAATAAACTGGAAACAAGAATCAGAACGAAAACGAAAACGGTAAAATTGTTAAAATGTGTACATTTAAATGTGAGCATTCACAATTAACGAAAAGCTTGCCGGAGCCCGGGATCAGGAACGGAGAGTTGGCCAAGTTTCAACTTTGGCGTTCACGTTTTCGATCACAGCCCACTAGATTCATTCTATTGCCATCTAAAAACTATTTTGTCGTATTTTTGTAGCAAGAAGACTGTGACATAACCTATGCATTATTTTGTTCTGTGCTATGCATCATGGAGCAAGTTTTATTTGATGAGATTCTAATATTGAGTGTTGAGGGAAATCCTCACGTTTACGATAAGCGGCGCGCCTCGTATAAAGATGAGAAAATGAAGGAGAATACGTGGCTTTCAATAGCTGCATCTTTGAACACGATCGTAAGTGAATCATATTTTATTACTGTATTGGTTGTATTACACACTACATATTCATGCTTCAATTCAATAACTACTTTGTGTTCATTTTTGTTCTATTACAAATGTTTCTTCTCTAATTATTTTACGTTATGGTAGACTTAAAATAGGTTGTGATAATAAAGATGCATGGGCATATTTATAGTACCATTGAAATTTTGAAGTTGGTTAACCTGTGTTTATGTTGACTGCCTTGTACTCATGAGAGAACACCATTGGTCAATTATACATAAATAACATCAGAATGCGTAATATCGACTTTACATATTGTTATTGACATACATATTGATATGCATAGTCGTCTACTTTCTCGGTTTATTGTGAATAAAAAATTTTCATATTCACGTCCTCTGCTTCCCGTTTTCATTCTGGTTCTTGTTCCCGGTTTATTGTGAACCAGCCTTTATAATACAAATATTGTTTTGTATAGCCTAGTTATTCTGCAAAGGATTTAGATATTTGTATCGCAATATTTTGTAGATAGCTGTACATAATGCTACAATGAACTTGAAGCACATTTTAAAATATTGTCAAATCTTTAGTAATATGAAACAGTCTTTGACAAATCTTTTTCAGTATTGATCAATCTTTGATAAGTTTTCTTGTGAAGTATTGAATTGGGAGAAAAAATTGATCGTGTACAAGCAGCTTTAGACCGATTGTTTTTCTTCCTTTGTCACTACTGCTGGTTGATTTTTTATTGTTTGCTTGAAGAGTGACTGTCAATTATTGAAAAAACCTGGATCTGTCATGGAGCCCAGTGCAGTGCATCAATTGTACCACTTCGGAACAGCTATGATTATATACTGTGAAGTTATGTTTTCTTTCTCTGTATTGCATGAATGAAATTTCAGTTGTGTTCTCATGTTTAAACTTAGTGTGTCTTTTAGGTATCGGAATCTTTAGGAAGTGATAAGCAGTCAGCACAGAGTCTTCGATCCAAGACCCCAGGAGGCCAGCCCACTAGTCCTCTCCGTAGTATAACAAGCGACACAAGCATACCCAACAGTCCTGTACATATGGAACCTACCGCCCCACTGCCCGGAGCGAAGGAATGGCTAGTTGCTAAACCCCTGCCGGAAAAGAACGGATTTAGATATGAATCTTCAGAATCAACTCCCACAGCATCAGCACACATAGACAGCTGCCAGGAGGATCAAGAAGTCCTGGAAATTGTCAGGCAGGGAGAGCAGTGGAGTATAGACACACAATCAAAACATGTGGTAAGAAGATTATCGTTTTTCGTTTTTGTAATATGAGAATTGATCCCTATGCTGTAGCCCTGACCCATTTATAGTTTAAAAATATGTTGTTGTTTTCTAATGCCAGGCGTTTGACAATAAATTCATTTGACCTCTCGCACTCCCAATATTTTTCAAAGATATTATCATGGTCAGCCACTGAAGCACAGATTTGAGGTGTTCGTTGAATAGGGTAGTTTAAATCGGCAAACACAGCCAACATATGTTCAAAGTGATTATAAACTTTTAAAGTGATTTTACAAAGTGTTCACATTTCAGTGACTATGCTAATAGTGGTTACAATTCTTAAACAGTTTTATTTTTTATATATTTTAGATCATATCACATGACTTGCAGTGATTTAAATCGGCAAAAACAGCCAACACATGTTCAAATTGATTTAAACTTTTAAAGTGTTTATACAAAGTGTTCACATTTCAATAACTACGCTAATAGTGGTTACAATTCTTAAACAGTTTTATTTTTTATATATTTTAGATCATATCACATGACTTGCAGTGATTTAAATCGGCAAAAACAGCCAACACATGTTCAAATTGATTTAAACTTTTAAAGTGTTTATACAAAGTGTTCACATTTCAATAACTATGCTAATAGTGGTTACAATTCTTAAACAGTTTCATTTTATATTTTAGATTATATCACATGACTTGCAGTGATTTAGCCTAACATAGCATGTATATCATAGATCAACCTAAGTTAAGTCCAAGCAATCACACTAATATGACCCAAAAATTACCACATTAAGTTCCATCTAATAGGCAGGGTTTTCATCATATTAATATGATACACAAGTATCGAAAACATTAATGAAAATTTATTTATTTTATGATAAGCAAAGGCGGTTTTGTACACATATAATTATAGTCAAACTTTAATAGCTTATCTGCAAACTTCAACATGAAATTGGTTTGAGTAGTTAAAAAAATATATATTCTTATCTTATTGCTCTCTGCTCCCCAATTTGGCATCATTTTTGGTATTTTATCACTTGTCATTGTTTTCACATGTCCAGATCATTTTAATTTTTCTTCTGTCACCTCTAAGACATTTTTTAGGGTCCATAATTTCTATAATTTTTTTTTTTTATTTTTAGCTATTCCTCTTTGATTTTCTAGAGATTCTCCTTGAAAAATTCATCACAGTTACAGTTTCAACTGCTTAATGTCCACTAAGAGCTATAAATACTCTTTTTGTTTTGTTCAAAAAGTTTCTACTGTGTAGTACCAAATTTAGCATTCCAATTATTTTTGTTCTTTCGCTTATGTAGTAGTATTTTTTTTTTTTTTTTTAAATTCATATGAGCTTTTTCCATTGGCCTCTAATATTGCTCCCAAATATTTGAATTTACTGTCTTAATTTCCTCGTTTTCAATCTCCTGTTTTTTCATCAACATTGATGTTAAATTATAAATATTTTGATTGAAATTAACATGCAATCCCCAATTTTTGTATTTTTCAATTAATTTTTTCATCATGTATGAAGCATCTTGGGTAATTCAGTATACTACTTGGTCATCTGCGAAAAGTAATTGATGCAGATAGTATAGATATTAAATCTGTAAATATATACAGATTTTTATTTTCATTTAAAATTCTCCAATACTTGCCGAAACAATTTTTTGGTTCTTGTTTGTTTGCAGTTTTATTTTTCATTTGTGATTTGCACTTACAGCATTTTGTACTTTTACTATACAGTTGTGTTTAATTTATGTGCCTTTTACTGTAAAAGTGTTCAGAATATTTTGGACACTATCTGTAATGGGTTGGGGACAACTTGCCACAGAAGCAACTCGCCACATAATTTAAATTCGTATCAAAGATAATTAGCCACACATTAAAATTCAAGGCAATATTCAAATTCGCTACAATTTATAATATATTTCTATGATAACACAAGACAAATGCAGAAGCTGTAAACTAATTCGGAACTATGGCAGAAGAAATTCGCTTCACAAAATCAGAAAGAGGCTCTGACAAATTAATATAGCTTGGCTACATGTATACGAGACTTAGAGAAAATAAGAATGGAGTTGCTTGGCGCTGTTACATGCGTGGCGGGTGTAATGCAACAGTCACGTTATCAGAAGGTGGAAGCAGTGTCGTCAAAGAACCGTCTGAACACAAGAATCATTCTGCAGACTGGGGAAGGATTAAGGCAAAGGAATGAAGGCAAGGGCAAAGACTTCCCGGGAAACAAACGTCTGTCATTATTCAAAATGAATTACATCGTATTGCAAGCGAAGCCAATGTGATTCTACTGAAGAAACCATCTATTAAAAAGCTGTGCGCCGTGCCAGGAAGTTGCACCTACCACCTGAACCAAGGAATATTGACGAACTGAACGTTATAGCTGACAGATACATAGAGAGATTCGAAGGTGCTCATTCTCCTACCAAAAAGACGTGGAAGTACATCGACATGGACAGACGAATATCACGTATAGTTGAAGAATACCCGTGGTACAAGGAGAAGGCACCGTCATCTGGTACTTGAGAGCTGCAGACCACAACCTAGAAGAACATTTTTGAAGCCAAATTTGCACGTACATAGCAATTCACATACTTAGTGGAATTTACAATTATTAATTTCTGTATCCATTCGCACAATGTAGAGCTTCTGGAAGTCATAGTTTTATCGTTGTATCTCAGTGTGGCAAATTGTCTATCTGTAGCAAATTGTCTGTCTGTGGCGAATTGTCCCTGTTACTAATTTTCTGTGGCCAATTGTCCAGAACCGATCTGTGATACTTGGTATCAATAAGTTTCAATATTAGTGAGAGTATTACTATTTCGTCTCCAATTCGAACATTGTTACAGAACTCTTCAATACAGAGACAGTGTGACAGCGTTCTTCAGGAGTTCCATCCTCCACACATGGACGACTATGAAGAATGCCAACAAGAGAGTGGATCTCCCTGCACGTCAGGTGGACTCCACATGCCCACTAGTCGTTCTATGAGAGAATTTGCTCGTCGCGTTCACCAGCAACATCGTCAGCGGTTCTACAGTCAGTGCGTGCCAGACACGAGAGCTACAAGTCTATCTGGCTTTAGTACCGGTAGTAGTCCAGGCGAGGGCTCTGCATTTCCTCTCCAGATTCGAGTCCGTCGTGCTAACTCTTGCCCCGAGATGAAGAAAGGTCCAGTGCTGCCCGGTGCTGAAGCTACCATCGGGAAAACTTTAGAAGAGAGAGAAGAGCTTGAGGATTCAGATGGTGTAATACTGACTCTGGGTGGTGATGATGAATCTAACGCTATAGTCAATGGGAAAGAAGAGGTCGACCAGGAGGCTGCGGCCGATGCTTCAGAAATGCAAGTAGTTATGAAACAAATGACGAGTGCAAGTACTCAGACGGTAGATCACTGGAGTCCCCTGCCATATGAACATTTGTTTTTGGGAGCTTTTCCGTCAGTAGATCAACATAGTCACAATCAAAATGGAGAGGTGAAGCTGAGTTCAACACCAAGCCCTGCTCCACTGTGCCATCACACTGAGTTATATCCGAGGTATTCTCCATATGTCATGCTGGACAAATATATTGACACTGTTATTCAGGGAAGTGACAAAGATGCCAAGAAACCAAAAACACAAGGTGAGTTCATATTACTGTGATATTAGCGCTGGAATGTCCTTTTAATCATAGCTGTAACAATTGAGACAGAGAGATCAAAAACCCACTAACTCCAATTTTTGACAAAATTGACTTATGGGCTGAATGGTGCTTTTTAGTTTGTCCTGTATGCGTGGAAGGCAAGAATACACTAATTTCGACATTCATCTGCATTCTCGGCACTGTTGCCAACATATCACCCTACAATGTCACTAACTTATCAACAAAAAGTAGCTAAATCTCTCCAAAGTTTGAATAATTTCGAGGGAAAAATTGTTCCGGGGCCGGGTATCGAACCCGGGACCTTTGGTTAAACGTACCAACTGAGCTACCCGGGAACTCTACCCACACCGATCCAATTTTTCCCTCTATATCCACAGACCTCAAAGTGGGCTGACAACCGTCAAACAACCAACATTGAGTGCACACTAACTCTGTGTGACTTAAATTGTGGTTTTCTGTTACGTACAGTGAAGTGTATTATGTATTGGTACGTTTAACCAAAGGTCTCGGGTTCGATACCCGGCCCCGGAACAATTTTTCCCTCGAAATTATTCAAATTAACTTTACAGGGAGTTATTCCTGAAAAGCTTGATTCTCCAAAGTTTGTTAAAAAATCCCCAGAAATGTCGCTAAAAATTAATAATAAAATATCACTAAATAAAAATAAGAAAAACATACATATGTGGAGAAAAATATCATTTCCTCATCGTCACCCTCTTCTGCGGAGTCTGGTTGTATTGTTGATGGCTGTGATGTTGAGATGGAAGGTGTGGGAACTGCTGATCGTGAATACACTGCACTTGATCCAATCATTGACACTACACTTTCTGCCAAATTGTAACACTTTTCAAATATATATTAAATTTATTAAAACCAGCAAAAACCACAGTCTCATTTGCTTCACAAGAACTGTTGGCACAAAATTCCAAAACTCAATTGCCTCGGGTCGGTTCGGAGTGGAAAACCTCCGCATTGCGGGGAAGAACCAAGATTACATTAGCAAAAGGATATCTGTCGGATACAGGGGGGAGAGCCATTAATCCTTCCCATTGAAGGCCTTAAGGAACCAACCTGGACAAATACCCAATGTCCCATCCCTACCTTCCCGTGGTGCAGCTGTTAGTAAGCATAATTTTACGAGCTGAACTAAAGGGAGGGGCTACTCATCCATTAGCACTGGTCAGCTTGATGAGTTAATGACTGAATTTGGTATAATTTTCCTCTATCCAATACCTAATTCCCTCTTTACCCTTTCCTATCCAGTCCTCTGCCTGAACTCTTACTTTCTTCGACCCCGACGGCATTAGAGCATTCGAGGCCTAGGGGTTCATTTCCCTTTCCTTCCTCCTCTTTCTACTTTTCTGTTCCTAGTGCTGACCTGCTATGGCACTAAAATCGTCCTCCAGTGGCTTAAGGAGGGAAAGCTGGTGATCAACAAGATCTCCCAGCTAGGTCCAATGGACCCGTTGACCAACAGCAGGTGTGGTCCTCCAGACATTCTGGGGGTTGTGTGTGAATGAAGTAGCCACCAAAACGTTAAAATATGGTGTTCACTTACATCGGCTACAACTTGCCATTTTCACTCCAATTTATCCGGAGGTAAAATAGTCCCCCAATCGGATCTCTGGGTGGGGACTACTTCAATGGTACAGAATCATGCCCATTGTGCAACTCAAACCAAGAAATGGATTCGGAACACCTCAAAATCTGTGCTTCAGTGGCTGGCCATGATAATATCTTTGAAAAATATTGAAGTGCAAGAGGTCAAATGACTTTATTGTCAAACACCTGGCATTAGAAAACAACAACAACGTTAGCTGCAGCTTGCGACTCGTCACGTGTCAATCAAAGTTGCCACTGTTTATGGGTGTTGGAGCAGTAGCATTGTGAGAGAGACCTAGCCCGTGAGAATCATTGAATCAGCATCTTTCACCTCTGATCACAAAATATATTATGAGATCAGTGCTTTTACGTATGAATCATTAGACTACTCAGTCATGCACCTATGCCTTTCCTGAAACTAAGAAGTGCATGACTTGAATGTTTTAACTTAAAAGAAAGGAAAAAGTGGAAGAATATAAAAATCAGCAGAAAAGTCGCTAATCGTATTTTGCAAAATGTTGTTGTTTTCTAATGCCAGGCATTTGACAGTAAAGTCATTTGACCTCTTGCACTCCAATATTTTTCAAAGATATTATCATGACCAGCCACTGAAGCACAGATTTTGAGGTGTTCCGAATCCATTTCTTGGTTTGAGTTGCACAATGGGCAGTTAGGGGACTGATATATTCCAATTCTATGCAGGTGTTTGGCCAAACAATCATGGTCTGTTGCCAATCTAAATGCAGCTACAGACGATTTGCGTGGTAAATCGGAAATCAACTGTGGATTATGATGCAGAGAGTTCCATTTCTTCGCTTGAGATTGTGTTATCAAATTTTGTTTGTTGAAGTCTAAGTATGTATATTTAATAAATCTTTTCACAGAGTAATACGTAGATTTAGTAACAGGTCTGTAAGTAGCAGTGCTGCCCTTCTTTGCTAAAGCATCCGCATTTTCGTTTCCCAGGATTCCACAATGGGATGGTATCCATTGGACTACAATTCTTTTATTGAGTGATATTAATTGAGAGAGCATTTTAGTTATTTCTGCTGTTTTGCCATTTTCATTTTGCAAAATTTGTCGCCGAGACTGATTAAAAATTCCCCAGATTTAGCGACTTATCGCTAAATATGGCAACACTGATTCTCGGGGCTGTTTTAAACTCGTGGAAGTCAGAACTCCACTTACTCCATGGAATAAGAGTTTTTTTGCATTCCAAGCTTAGTTTCCCAGTAGGTGGCAACACTATCGCTCAACCAGCTGAGTAAAGTGATTTGGTATTCAGAATCTCACAAAAATCTATAAAATCCATGTAAGTAAGATTATGAAAGGCACAATATGGAGTGGATTTAACTTCCAGAAACCCAATACAGATGCATCATTCCCCAGTCAACTAAGGTACAATTCAGCATTGCCATTGAAAGAAGAAAGCAAAAGGGCTTGCAAAATTTAATGGTTTATTTCCGAGGAAAGTAGGATGTATTATCAAACTCTGTTTTTGGACAGTAATAATGTAGAAGCACAGCAAAAACATGAAAGTGAGAGAAAAAACAGAATCTGTAACATGAATCATACTGTGTTAACATTTTAATATTGTTTCTGGTTTTATTTGTGTATTTTGATGTGATTTATGATAATTTGTGATCTTCTGTCTCATATATATATATATATATATATATATATAATTTATTTCCAAGAAATAGTCTGCCCAGGCATCCTGGGTTGCCAAAAACACAGAATAACACACATATAAGAATAGTAATGATTACAGTAAGATAGATGAGCCAAATTGAAATGTGAACTAGGAGCTTAAATTTAAGAAATAATAAATTTGTACATATATTTGTAACAATCACACACTAACAAATAGAAAAGGGGTGGGGGATTATGATATTCCGTATAATGATTTTTCAGAATTGCCACAGACCCTTTAATGCTTGAAGTAATTATTTTTGGAATGATGTCATGGATTCCAAATGTTTTGATAGTGTTTACAGTTGATCGTGGGATGGTGCCCCTCGCTCCGATCATTAAACCATGTACTTCCCAGGTGCCTTCCATCTGATATTTTTCTCGAAAATGCGGAATAGTAGGCTCATAAATTTGTTGTTTTTATTTGTTGACCTCAGATGGTTGGGTCTGGCTCATCTCAAATCTAACAGTTGGGTCCAGTATAAAGCCTTTACTATTAGTCTTGTCTAGAGCCACGATGTCCGCTCTTCTAATTCCGCCGCCTTCAGACGCAACACAGTACACCTCTTCATGGACCTCGAAGGATTTGTTTCTAAGGGCTTGTGCTATTAGTTTTCGGATGTTATGATGGCATGAATTTATCAGGAGTTCTCCATGCTGACAGGATCCTAGGACGTGTGCTAAGCAATGTTAATCTTAACCCATATCTGCCTAGTGTTGCGTTTTCGCAACAGTCTGCATTAGCTATTTTTCTGCAAAAATGCAAAGGAATGAATTACAAAATTAACTTTTATTTCATTGCTGTGTATACTAGAAGAATCAAAGGAGCCTCCAGCACAGTAATTAACTTCCATTTCAGTTTCATGTGGCGGTGGAAAAATTATGAAAATATAAAAAAAAAAAAAAGTCTTGGGCATAAATGGGTTAATAATAAACTTCCATTTTCTCGTATATTCCAATGTTTCATAAGGGAATTATGATATACTTATCTTTTTTTCTTCACATGGCTCATATTTATTCACTTTTCTTAATTCATACACTGTGGAAGTCAGAAAAACTCTAACTCCAGCAGTGTTTATTTCAAATTGTGGCGTAAGATAATGCAGAAATTTAGGTTTTGAAGTATTTAATTGATAAAGAATGTAATTTTACACAATATTAATAAGTAAATATATAATATTTAAAGTTAGTAAGACAGATGATAAGCTTTTTCTCTCTCCTGTAAAATTTGGTTTATTGGAATTAGGAAGATTTTGATTTCCCTGTCTCAATTACAGACAAAATTAGTTTTCACCAATAGTGGTATTTTTAACCTTGGTTAGATACACAGTACAGCAACACATATACTACAGTAGTGTGCAAATTAATCCGAACAACGTAATTACTTATGCAAAAACACTCAAACGGGATAAAAAAAGGATCTAAGACATACCTCAGTAATCTATGTGGGCCTCCCTTGTTCCTAATAACAGCTCTGAGACGATTTGGCATGGATTCCACTAATTTCCACAAATATTCTTCATTTCTTCATCGCGAAACCATACACCACTCAGGGCAGAAATCATCTTCTCCTTTGTAGAACAATCCATTTTTTACATTCTTCTTTTGCAAATTGACCACAAGTTCTCAATGGGGTTGATGTCGGGTGAGTTGCCTGGCCAGGGGAGTACCTGAATATTCTTCTTGTTGAAGAGTTCTGTAGTTTTTCGAGACGTATGGCATGGTGCCAGGTCTTGTTGGAACACACCTCTGCCATCCGGAAATGATTTTTGCAGCTGGGGTACGATTCTGGTTTCCAATAAGTGAATATATTTGTCAGAATTCATCATTCCCTTGATAGGTATTAATGCTCCAGGCCCTTCATGTGTAAAACAACCCCAAAACATTACTTTAGGGAGGTATTTGGGTGCTTGTTGGAGATGAGCTGCTGTTACTTTTTCGGATCCTTTCCTTACGTAAGAAACACAGTGGCTGTGGACCTCGAAATGAGACTCATCGGAAAAAAGTACATTCTTCCAGTCATTCACTGTCCAGTGTTGATGTAATTTTGCCCACATTAAGCGTTTTTTTGCACATAACAGGGGTTAGCAGTTGCTTCTTAATAGGCTTACGAGCCTTCGTCCAGGCTTCCAAAAGCCTACGCTGCACTGTTGTGACGTGAATATTCGCCCCAGTGGTAGCCATTAACTCGCGGTTAAGTCGACAGCAGTTAGTCTAGGATTTAATTTACTTTTCCTGACAATTAAACGATCATCTGCAGGTGAAGTCTTCCTTTTCCGGCCATAGTTTCCTTTTTTCTGGGGTGTGATGGATCCAGTCTCCCTGTATCGTTTTATGATCGAATTAACAGTAGCCAAACTGATGTGACATTCTGCAGCAATTTGCCTCTGTGTCATAGAAGAATGCTCTGCTAATGTTATAATTTTAGACAGTTTTCATGGAGTTGTATCCATTTGTGAAGACGACAGAATGTACACAGGATTGCAGTATTAAGTCTTCAACACAACTGAAATGCTTATAAGTACAAAACGACAGGCAAAATGTGACATATTATAAAAAAAATAATGACAGACCTTCAACAATGGAATTACACGTACTACAGATGTCAATTAAAGCAGTATGAGCAGCTGTGAGGCCAACAATGACAGAAAATGTAAAAATATGTCGTGTTCGGATTAATTTGCACGCTACTGTATGTGTACTGAATAAGTCGTAGAAATTGTCTTTACACAGGTTTCTTCGATGTTTTTGTGGCTACACAACGAAACAGTTTGTTGTAAAATTATTTAATAAGTGTTAACAAGGAAGAAATAATAAGGCTAATACCCAATATTAGTGAGAAACATCTCTAGCGAGTGTGCCAGAAATTCATGTATACACTGCAATCACATTCTAGTATACGAGGCCTGTCTAAAAAGTACCCGACCTTAAATTTTCCCGCACCTAAGTAGTGATTCTAAGGCGGCGCCACTGTGCACGGTGGAAGGAGGAACCGTAATGCGCATGCTTGAATTTTTTCACCGCATTTGCTTGTGCCAGTCACTGGCTGGTGGTCGCCAAGTAAGGTGCTGTTCTAAGTGTTTGTCGGATTTAGTTTTCTCGCAAGATGACTGAACGAATTGAGCAAAGATACTGCATCAAATTTTGTCAAAAGCTTGGTGATTCTCAAAGTCAAACAATTCGTAAGATTCAGCAGGTGTTTGGGGAAGATGCGATGGGTGTAACACAAATTAAGGAGTGGTTCAACCGATTCAAAGATGGCCGCACATCAGCGGAGAGTGAGCAGCGTTGTGGCAGGCCCCAAACTGCTCGGAGTGCAGCTGTTGTTGAGAAGGTGCGAAATTTGATGATGGCAGATCGTCGTTTGACCATGCGGGAGATTGCCGAAGAGGTTGGAGTGAGTAAAAATTATGCACATGCAATTTTGCGTGATGATTTGAACATGAACCGGGTGGCTGCGAAATTCGTGCCAAAGTTGTTGTCCCCGGAACAAAAAGACCTCCGTCGTGACGTTGCACAGGACCTTCTGGACACCGCCAACACTGATTCTGGGTTTCTGAACACCGTAATAACTGGAGATGAGTCATGGATGTACGGGTACGACCCAGAAACAAAAAGACAGTTGTCGCAATGGAAGCATCCCGAGTCTCCAAGGCCGAAGAAAGCGCGGCAGGTGCGAAGCAAAATCAAGGTGATGCTGACTGTTTTCTTTGATGTCCGTGGAATTGTGCATCACGAATACACACCGGAAGGACAAACGGTGACAAAGGAGTACTATCACGATGTTCTCCGGCGACTCCGTGATGCAGTTCGGCGCAAAAGACCAGACATGTGGATGGTGAACAACTGGCACTTGCATCACGACAACGCCCCCGCACATTCATCCCAATTGATCCACACTTTCTTGGCCAAACATGGAATTACAACCGTTCGCCAACCTCCCTACTCTCCAGACCTGGCTTCTTGCGACTTCTGGTTGTTTCCAAAATTGAAGACACCACTGAAAGGATCCCATTTTGAGAGTAGAGAAGAGATAATGCGGAACGCGACGACGGAGCTGAACACCATTCCAAAAGAAGACTTCCAGAGGTGTTTCCGGCAGTGGAAGGATCGGTGGGCTAAGTGTGTGCAAGCACAAGGGGCCTACTTTGAAGGGTATTAGGGTCCCAACCCTGTCAGGTATTTGAAATATTTTTTCTGGCTAAAGGTCGGATACTTTTTAGACAGGCCTCGTATACAGTCACGAAGCTCAATACGTAGTAAATATGCATCCATAGATAGTTGCTAACCATTAGGATCGCTAATATTTCTCAATACAGACAATGCGAAATAGTACCGGCACAGTCTTTTGTTCCTAGCACCCTCACAACTCAAGCTTCGTGACTGTATATACTAGACTGTGCTGTAATGGTAGACATTTTTAAGTAACTGCTATGAAATTCAGGTAAGATTGTCTTCATTTCCGTAAATAAATAATTCACTGGTTACACAGAGATCACTTGCCAGACTAGTACCACGAAATGACAAGAATGCTATCTGTGAGAGCCAGAGTGCCAAGAGATGACTGGAGTGTTGGTCCCTTAGGTTTGATTCACTCGTATTAGCAGCATTGGGTGGTCTTTATGTGTTAATGAGCTTTACAAATACTATTTTGTCGATTAATTTTTATTTATATTTTAAGCGTGTGTGCGTGTTTTTATTTCCTTTATTTGGTCGTGGAATTACTTTATTGCTTTGTCTAATACATTTGGCAGTTAAGTGGCAGGGCCAGATTTGTATATTTGGGGCCCTGGGGCGGCATGCATTTGGGGGCAGCAGAAATCTATATAAATTATGTAACAGCGTATCTGAGGAAATATACAAATTAAGCAACTGTTTGGTTTCACACAAATGTAATATTAACAAACTAAAAGGAAGTAGGCTATATAAAGACGACAAGAATGCTAATTACGTACAAACTTTCCTTGTTTACTTTGCGGCAAACATTTCTTTAATGTCTTTAAAGACCATTTCATGAAAAATATCACTTTCCGTGCTGAGTAGGAAAGATATGTTAGACGATCTTGTATGGAGCTGATTTTTTCATCAACGTCAGTTTTGAAAATTACCTTCACTAACTTTTCATTTCCGTAATTCATAAACTTCCATCATCTTTGTCTGACAGATTACCTGCTTATGATACTGTCACAAAATGGTTAGTATTCCTGAGCTGGCTTGATATTTTAAATCCATCCGAGATATTTTCTACAGCCAACATTCTTGTCACTGAGTACAAAAATGACCTCGAACTGCTCCTGGGGAATGAACTAGTACAGTTTGCAGCACTAGTCGTAGACATGAAAAATAACTACCTACAAAAACTGTCTTTCAAAGGAAAAGTTTTCTTTGAAATCCTCATGAACACAATTTTAGAGCAACATTTCTCTACATTAAGAACATATTTAGTACATATGGTGTTCAATAGTAATAATAGTGATAATTCTGCTGCTAGCAACAGCAGCATATTTATTTATATATTTATTACTAACTAGCCGTACCCGTGCGCTCCGCTGCACCCGTTAGAAATAAATATAAAGTAATTACATAATTAAAATAGAACATTTGATCCAGGGAACATTCGTGTTTGATAGAAGGATAAATCGTTTAATATGTTACTTAATTTAAATTGCATCCAAATAATTAAAATGCGATCATTTTGGTCCAGAGACCACTCATTGGTGCAATGACAATTCCTTTAACATGTTTCTTAATTATATTAATATTATATTATATTATATTATATCAGAAGTTACTGTAATAACATTATGTCCATCTAGAGAAACTACACTTTCCAATGGTGAAATAATAATTAATTATACAAATCGGTTAATTTAGCTTTCGATATTACTTCATACAAACACAGAAACATTATCTGTAGGCTATCTTTCATAGCTTTCGATTGTTGCTGTCCAAGGCCCCTTATAGACGAAGTTATTTGTTTTTTATTTCATTATACGGCCTTAGATGGCAGTTATTTTAATTTTAAAACTCATTTATCTCATTAAATATCAGTCATATCAAAATTTTTCGAGGAATAAAACTTATCGCAAATTATTTTTAAAGAAACTTTTGTTATGTAACATTTTTCACAAATATCAATAATAAGCGAGATATTTCGATTTATTTAATTCAGGCCCTCTTATAACCCCCCTTTTAAATAATGTATTTTGAATGCCATATAGCCTAAAATCTAAGTTACAACGAACATAATTTATATTCCAATTTTCATCGAAATCTTTTCATCCATTATCGCGTGAAAAGGTAACAAACATACAGACAGACATACAAACAAAAATAAAAAAAAAAGCGATTTTCGGTTTCAGGGTGGTTAATTATATATGTTAGGACCAATTATTTTTGGAAAATCGAAAATTACCAGAAAAATTCGTCTACAGATTTATTATTAGTATAGATAATAATATGCTAACAAACAGCGGTTAGCTAATAATAGGCTAGCACAATAGATACGATGATGATGATGATGATGATGATAATGATAAATGTTGATATCGAATTGTAGGTGTGAATTTAGGCCTAACTGAATTTATTTTGATGTTTCAGGTTTGGAGAGTGAATTAAAGACTGTAAAAGAGCAACTGACGTTGCTTAACATACAACTGCAGTTTGAAAGGCACAGAAGAGAAGCACATGCTGAGAGAAATCGAAGACTGCTTGGAAAATCAATTACAAATAGAGCGTTAGAGGAACATAATTCTGCACTGGTTAGCTAATTTTAACATTATTCTTGTTTTCAGTTGCCTTATGAAAGCATTTGTTATGAGTGATGCGAGATTTTTTTTTTTTTTTTTTTTTTTTGGGTACTTGCACTGTGTTATAGATGTAGAGATGTCTAGTATTTGAGAGCTACATACTGTCTTCCTCTGACGAGTTTAGCACTGGGATCAGAGGTATTCTTGCCATCGGTGCGGGGGGGGGGGGGGGTTGCAAATAGATTCTTTTGATGCTACAGCCAAGCCGAGCCAAGCGGAGTGGGAAGTATTAATCATCCAAAAATATGCAGTCTTCAGTTTGTAGTAGTGTGTGAATATTGTTGCAATTTTTGCTCAAACATCTCCCTGATGTTAGCTATGTTAATATTATATGAATTACTCATATTAAATATTTCACAGTTACAAGTCATTTTTAAGGAAACATGCTGTGGAAAATTTTTTGGTTTTATTCTGTTGGAATTTTAGAATATGTGTGATTGGTATCGTGAAAAATATTCCTATAATGTCATGCGAAAATAATTTGTTGGTGATATCCTAAAATACAAATCAAATAGTTTTACTTCTCAAGTGAGTTCAGCAGTACAGTATATTTAAATTGCTTACTTTACAAAATTTAATTCAATTCTACTAATCACTAAATTGTATAGTATAATTCTTCTTTTCATTTATATTATTGTAGTTGTATTATGATTTCTCTTATTTATTTTATTGTATTTGTATTTCTGGTGGTGTGATGGCCTTAACTTCACCTGAATAAATAAATAAATAAATAAATAAATAAATAACATTTTCTACAATACTTTCCTTCTCTGAACACGTAAGTACGAATGGTTGTATCTCTATCTCTCCAAAAATGCATTAGAAAACGAATAGGCATACTGCTCTCGTAAATCGGGGGAATGTTTTCAGTATGATTGCACTTCCTTCCAGACTGCCGCTGTCACTGTTCCCTCCCACTCCAGTACTGCGCTAGACTAGTCGGAACCACAATCCTCTGAGCACTAAACTCCTCAGAGGATGACAGTATGGGCTCCTTCTTCAGGGATGGATGCATCTGTTAAGTAGATATGTCAGTTTGTTCGAGAATGATGCATATGGAATATGATTATTTTAGTAAAAATTGAATATGTCTTTTGAATTTGTTCGTCATCATCATCATTCTCTCCCTTTCTCCTTCTCTTCCTCGTACCTCTTCTCTCATTCCTTGACAAAATCTTGTTATCGTATTCTGTTTTAAGCTGGGTGTTTAATCTACCCCCATAACTTATTTTAGTTTCACTTAATTTTTTATTCTTCCTCTCCACGTGTTTTTCGGCCTACTCTGTCATCTGCTTCCCTGGGGATTCCATACCAATGCTTGCCTTGCAATATGGCTACGTGGTCTTTCTAGGGTGTGTCCAATCCAACTTAATTTTTTCATGATTTGTATGAACATGAAATTTCATGAAGTCTTTGAACATTTGTCAGAGTGAAGAGCTGCTTCCACTTAGCAGAATCGAAACGAACAGAATTTTCCCTCTCCATGTATTTAAATGGAAGATAGCAGAAGCTGAAGCACATAATCAAATGAAATGGAATTGAAAAGAACAATTTTTTCACTGCTGGAAAATAACTTTCTTATTTCGGGTGTGATTTTATGTCCTTGTGAGCCTTCGAGGAAAACAAATGATAATATGTTTTCTGACTGATTCTGGCAGTAATATTGTTTTTAGTGAATCCAAGGTTACTGTTACATTTGTAGTAGAACATAATTAGCTTAGAGAACATGGATATATTTTTTTCTCTTATGGAGGAGGAACCTGAAGGCTTACACTGGCAACCTGAGGCTTATTGTGCTTACCACTCCTGTTCTGTGAATGATACTTGTAGTCGAATGGCCATGCCCTTGTACAAGTATAGCATGCCACACCTTAACCCGGAATATGGTATGGACGATGATATGTGAATTAATGATTGCAAAATGAGTCTGAGGTCCAACGTCGAAAGTTACCCAGCAATTCTGTTTCAACTGATTGAGCGAAAACTCCAACCAGGATTTGAACCCGGGTCCGCTCATTTTACGATCAAATTATCCAAAATTATCCTTTCATCTATACTAATAATAAATCTGTAGCCGAAATTTTTCTGGTAATTTTCGATTTTCCAAAAATAATTGGTCCTAACATATATAATTAACCACCCTGAAACCGAAAATCGCTTTTTTGAAATTTTTGTTTGTATGTCTGTCTGTATGTTTGTTACCTTTTCACGCGATAATGGATGAACGGATTTCGATGAAAATTGGAATATAAATTATGTTCGTCGTAACTTAGATTTTAGGCTATATGGCATTCAAAATGCATTATTTAAAAGGGAGGGTTATAAGGGGGCCTGAATTAAATAAATCGAAATATCTCGCTTATTATTGATTTTTGTGAAAAATGTTGCATAACAAAAGTTTCTTTAAAAATAATTTGCGATCAGTTTTATTCCTTGAAAAATTTTGATAGGACTGATATTTCATGAGATAAATGAGTTTTAAAATTAAAATAACTGCCATCTAAGGCCATATAATGAAATAAAAAACAAATAACTTCGTCTATAAGGGGCCTTGGACAGCAACAATCGAAAGCTATGAAAGATAGCCTACAGATAATGTTTCTGTGTTTGTATGAAGTAATATCGGAAGCTAAATTAACCGATTTGTATAATTAATTATTATTTCACCACTGGAAAGTGTAGTTTCTCTAGATGAACATAATGCTATAATGTTATTACAGTAACTTCTGATATAATATAATGTAATATAATATAATATGTAATATTATATAATATAATTTAATTTATTTGAAGGGTTCAGAACCATAGTGGGCCAAACGCCATTTACTGAATACGTAGAAAACAAAGGTTAAAATTAAGTTATTACCATAATTCAATGGAAACCTATAACAAGTAAAATAAAATATACACATTAAATCTAAATGATGTCAATGTTCATTAAACTATGGTTGCATGTAATAAAAATTAGAAACATGTTAAAGGAATTGTCATTGCACTAATGAGTGGTCTCTGGACCAAAATGATCGCATTTTAATTATTTGGATGCAATTTAAATTAAGTAACATATTAAACGATTTATCCTTCTATCAAACACGAATGTTCCCTGGATCAAATGTCCTATTTTAATTATGTAATTACTTTATATTTATTTCTAACGGGTGCAGTGGAGTGCACGGGTACGGCTAGTAAATGATAAGATGCGTACATTATATTGTGATGATAATGCTCTAGAAAATGGATGGGACGAAATAATCAAATTGATAGGAAGCACAATAGGTAAAATTAAGAACTCTCTTTTCTATTGCAAATGAATATCGCTGATAAAACATAATATAAATTATAGTTAGGTAATATTAAGTACTGGTGTAGTAATAAGATTGTTACATCTTTATATTAGGATATTACATTAGGACAGTATTATTAATTGCTTAATTTAGGATTAAATTATTAAAGTCACAATTACATAACCACAATTCTCTCGTGTATCTCTGTTTAAAAATCTTTTGATCATGAATCCAATATTTCCTGTCCTTTTGGCTATTTAATTCTTCCCTCTCTACCTCTTAACATAAATGTGCGAAAGCTATTATGCAATCCATTTTAAACTGAAGCCATTTGTATGCTTCAGTTTCATTCTGTTAGACTCTGACAGATGGGAGCTGAAGAAAGTGCTTCGATTCAATTCAATTCCATTCTGCTAAGAGGGAACAGATCTTAAGAAGAGAAAAAAAAGGGGATGGATTGTTCTGCTGCTGATGTAATGTTATTGTTGTTTACTAATGCTGAATTATTGCCATTAAAGCCATTAACTCTTGCTGATGTAATAAATATAGCTAACACAAAATCGTTTTTGAAACACATGTATTGAATTAGGATTTGAGCTTTTACAAAAAAAATATATAATATATCAGAATATGTTTTATTAAAAATATCCTTCTAAATATAATTTTGTAATCTAGAATGTGTCTCATTGTATTTTGATGGCACAGTCAAGCGAAATGTGTCGATAATTCTGTAGTACTCGGGAAAAGTGGCACAAGTCAAAAATGTTAATTTTACAGGAGAAGGAAAAAACTGTCTTCATACTGGTTTGATTTTCTTCTGTATGAATTATTCTAATGGGAGAAATACTTATGTCTCTTTTCCCAAGCGAGCAGATGTTCCATAAGTTGTCAATAAATTAATAAAAAAATTTTGTGAAAACTGACTTATGCCAATTTTCTCAAGCATTGCAGAATTAGCAAGAATAATATAGAAGTGGTTGAAGTGTAATTTAGGTTTCTTTGTATTGTTAGTGTTCATTGCACATAAACCATTTCCAATTTTCTTTCCAACAGCGTGATCAGTTAACTTTACTTCAGAAGGACATTGAAAATTTGCATAATGAACGTGAAAAAAGAAAGAAGGAACTTCTAGCAATAGAGCAACAGATGAAGGAAACGATCAATTATTGGCAGGCTCAGGTGAGTGAACTTATTTTTACTTAGGATTAGAATTTTATAGTACCGGTACTGGAATTTGTAAATATTTATTATTAAAATAAAATAAAGACTAAAGAAGACAAAAATTTGCATGTATATGTTGTAAAATTTATTTAGTTCTTTGTATTAATTAGCATATTCTGCGTAAAAAAAATAGTTTATTATAATTGCCTGGAGCTTGGTTGCACCACTAATTTTCATCTAGATTACCTAATTTGTTTTGGGATATCTCAAATAGAAAAAGTGCTGCTGTTGTTTTTCTCGATGAATATCGAATGTCTTAGGTATATTTCACCTTGGTTTAATATTTCTTATTTTACAAAAAATCTCTGTTTCTGTGATCTTTAGTCTATGCTATGATATTGTGGTGTGTGTTGAGGTGGTGTACAGACAGACCACAACTTAGATCTGTATAAGTACACTTTCACGTACGTATTAAAACCTCTGATGTAAAAATAGTACATTATGCAACGAGCCTGTAATGGTAGTAATTAAGACGCGAGTATGTTTATGAAACGAGCACAAGTGAGTTTCATAATTTTCATACGAGCGTCTTAATTACCATTATAGTCAAGTTTCATACGACTTTTTATGCTCGACCATATTTCTAACTTGAAATTATTCATAAGTATTCATGTTATTCTTATCTGACTCAGGAGCGGAACTGACCTTGTGCAATACCTCGTAAATTGTGAGATGTGTACAGACACGAAAGTATTGATTTTTTCCGAGAAACAAATGTCGACATTGACCTTGATATAATCTAGAGAGTAAAATAAACATTAATCTTGATATAACCTTGAAATTGAATTAGACATTGAAAAACGAGATGACAAATTGAATTTATTTGAATATTATTTACAATTAACGCTAATTATTATAGTAACAGAACTAGTTGTCTTTTGATTGCATATCCGATAGTAATCAATACTTGCGCTTTCATATTGCTACAATGGTATTTTCTGATTGGTGGAACACCTGAACTTTAATGAATAGGTGTACTTTAATGAGGTCCATTAAAGGGCTGCTACTAGGTGTATAATTACTACATTTCGGCATGGTCGAATATAAAAATATATATACAATAAAATCTACGGAAAGCTACAGAATGAAGCAGAAATATAGAATAAAACAGATTGTCAGAGAATGGAACAAATAGCCTGTGGCAACTCTAGTCGGTTTGCCCCCCTCCTTCCCCTCACCTCTGACTACAGTATTTATTTATTACTTCATTAGGATGTCTACCGGTAACAAAAGTAACGAATTTAAGTCTCTAATGATGATGATGGGTAACGAAATTACGCATATTGTCTGCTTCACTTATTTAATCTCGGCTAGGGTGAAGCTGAAACAGCTGCAGTTGCAAAAACAAAATTTAATATTATTGGAAGAAAAAACTGAGAAGTTAAAGTCCATTGAAATGAAGATCAGGTAACTTAAGAAACAAAGCCGATGACAGGTCGTAAGATGACTGAAATGTGATTAGTGTTTTCTCATTGTGCTTATGAGTAATTAGTAGGTTGTGCTGACTAAACAGTAACTAATTTTTGTTTCACATTTCGGTAGACATCCAATGAATTTATTGGATTTCATAGATCTTAACATCAGCTCTGTGGAACAAGCAAAAAATTATACCAAAATATGTAATATATAATTATTAATACATAGTAAATAGATTAATTTATATGTATATCTTTCTGTCTCCTCTTCTCTTTTTCTCCGTCTCTCTTTTTTTGTCTAATTTTTGCATCAGAAGTCATCCATTTCATTGCATTCTATTCGACCATATCTCACCATATCGACTCCCTTCCACTCATCATGTACCTCAGCCCATGCACCCTGCATGTCTTTCTCTCTCTTTGGTATTTATTTATTTATTTACTTATTTTTTATTTATTTATCGATTTATTTATCAATTTATCGATTTATTTATTTACTTATTTATTTATTTATCTATCGATTGATTGATTTATTTTTTATTTATTTATTTGTTCGTTTGGTTGGTTGGTTGTTTGTTTGTTTATACTCGTAGTTACTGTTCAGAATGAAGTGTTTTCTGATCCGTTTAATTAAATGTATTGTTTTACAGTGTAATTCTCTTCAGAAAGACAACAAAGAACTGAAGACTAATAGTGAATTGTTGCGTCAGGAATTAAACCAAGCTAAAGAAAGGACAGCTACTGTTACGAAGGTAATTTTGACTAATTGATTTAAATAATTTTTGTACTTCTTGAGCAATTGACTTCAGTATACTCAAGACAACATAATTATGATGAGGTACTAAGAATCACAGATGGCACTTCAATGCTACCAATGTCGAACTTAAAGCATTAAATATACTGAATTAATGATTACTATTTATTACGAGAAAAATTCGTACCGGCACCGGAAATCGAACTCAGGACCTCTCAGCTCTGCGCGCTGAGCGCTCTTTCCAACTGAGCTGTGCCGGGACACGATCCACGGTGCCGGCCGAACCCCTCTCGTAATGCTTTTATGGCCTGACTACCTCCATTTGAGACGATACAAGTCATATATGCAGGAGCGCATATTTAAATGACTTTGTGGCCATATTCAACATCAGTTCGTGACAACTGCTAGCAGTAGTAATAATACATATTGGCTATTTCATAATAGCCATGTAGTATTCAATGAGGTGGGTGAGACCTCATACAAATTGAATATGTGATACTAAATTAATATTCATGGCTAAACAACGGTTCCCAACCTGTGGTCCGCGGATCCCTGCAATTTTCTCTGCTTGTTGGAATGTTGTTTTGTTTATTTTTTCAGACTTTCGAAACACAGAGTTTAACAGTAATGAGATCATCTGAGTGACTTCTCTTGACTTGCATTTCTTGCATACATATCTAATATTTTCAAGTTTTTCTTTTTTAATTTCAATTTTCAGGAACGAACTTTACAGCATTCACCGTTCATGTAGAGACTAAAATTAAACTTATGATCTCGCTAAAACATGTTTATGGGCCTGAATTATGTAAAACTTTTTAGGGGATCTGTCAAAATAAAGTATGAACTTTAAGGGATCCGCGACACTCAAAAGGTTGGGAACACTGTCTTAAAGATTATCTGTCTTCGTAAAACTACAATATATTATAATTATTATTATTATATTTCCTCACTACATTATAGTATGTTATATTATAATCACAATATAAAATATACACACACAATATAGCATCTGAATTAGTGAATTTATTTTCTTCCAATAGCTTGTTTGTAAAACATCTCAAATTGTGCCAACTTAACAGTTACAAAATTACTAACAATCGTGATATCTGTAACATATGTGTATTCGAGTAAGTGTTGTCAGTAGTGAAGTGAACCTAACAGCTAGAAAATCACTCATTTTAAACAGGTGATTAAGTAAAGGGGGGAAAAATGTTGATATTGCAATTTAGTACCTCATGATACATTGTACCAACTATATCTATTGAGTTCTGTTTCTGTTCCTCTCATTTGCATCCATTGACTTCATTTTTTTTTTGGGCTAATGCTATACATATTGGCATGTAGCCATTTGCATCTCTGCCTACTTTTTGGCAATTATGCTGAAGAATCCCGTTCTAAGTTTGGGGCACCCATTAGATGGGATTTTATTCGTCTTGTATGATAGGATATGAGTATGGAAGTAGGCTGGATGGATGAAAATGGTGATACTGACGGTGAAATGAGCAGTGGCGTAGCGTCATTGTAAGCTAAAAAGCTCAGCTTCCCCAGTTAATAATAATTGCATAATAAACCTGCAGTCTATGGACATAATTATTTATTAATTTTAATAGAATTTATATTTACGCGTTAAATATTGTGATGCGGCAGGTCAGGATGATTTGTGATGCAGCAGTAAACAAGAAGCCTGCACACACCAGCTTCCAAGCAGACTGGTTTCTTACACTCATTCTTCTGTGTAACCCACCCTGCAGCTTTTTCATCCCTTTCTAACTAAACTACCCTGGTCGCAAGGCCCGCAGGAAACTAGCTTTGACATTGAAAATAAGTAGTTTCCGAGTTATCCCTTTTCGTCAGTTGTGTTCAGTTGAAGTGTTAGTGTGCATTGTGGCTGATATATAATAAATGAGTGAAATAACAGTTCCTGACACCAATTTACTTGAATTTTTTGGGACAATTCTATTATCAAGACTGACTTACGAACAAAAGTGTGATCTAAAAAACAAATGACCGACTCCCTTGCTGTGAATGAAGGATACACTCAAAATACAGACGCTTACTTACATAATGATACTAATACTGTATCATTCTATTGACCGTTAATATTGTGATTTATCTAAGTATGACAGGGAGTGAGCGAATGTTATATGTATACGTGTCTATTTGTTAGAGATATGTGTAAACCGTGAAATCATATTTTACTACGTACCATTTGAGGTCATGCCTTATTGGTGTTACGAGGTTCCAACCAATCTTTGACTGCTGACTTGACATTGACTACTATTTATTTTAAGATTATATTTTTGTAATACGTTTTCTCATAATGCATGAAAGACAACTTGAGTTAGCTTCCCCTGCTCAAAATTTCATGCTCCGCCACTGGAAATGAGCCCTGGGTCTGTCACTGAAAGTTACTCAATTGAGTTGAGGGAAAACCCTGGAAGAAACTCCAACAAGACAACTTGTCCTAACAAGGATTCGATCCTGGGCCCACTAGTTTCGCAGTCAGACATGCTGATCACTACTGCAAAACAGTGGACCCATTGACTTCAGTTCAGTGAAATTGTTATCATTGTACATTTGATTATCTTCTTCACTTGACAACCATGTAACTGTAATTTTGGCATGTCATATTAACACAAAAAGAAAGGCGTATGTTTCATGGATGTTTCTCTCATGGAATTTGTATAGTAAATATTTTGACTAGTGTGTTCTTTGTTGATAGGAATTCCAGCAGGTAGAATCTATGTTATTTGAAGTCGGAAATGAAATGCGACAGGCAGTAGCACAGGCAAGTGCAGGCGAACAACTACGTGGGGACATGGAACAACTGCAGAAAGAGCTCATTCTGATGGGAGAACTGCAGCAGAAGTACAGAGATCGCTTCTCGCAGTTACCGCTCAGGAACAATGAAGAAGAGGTGGCATACATACAGGACGCTTACTGCGAAGAGATCAGAGGTTGTTAATTGAAGTGAAACTCTCCAAATATTCATTGTCTCGTTTGTTGAAGTTGTATGCTAAAGATGTTCACATTGCTCTTTCTTATCTTAAACTTTATTCTGCCTAAGTAACTTGTCAAATGTCATGTTATGTTGGTTGGCAAGATCATACTCTTCCTCAGGTGCTAGTGACATGGAGGAATAACAGGTTGATGTTAGGGAGGTGGGAATACTCTCAAAAAAAGTTGTCCACAATCTTATAGATTACAAAAGCCTGATAAGTTGAAAAAGTTTGTGAGTTTAAGAAAAGTTCGGATTCCCAGGTGGTCCGAATTTCTTGCATCCACTTCTTTGGAATTTTATTCTAATACCTTACGACAGTGTAGCCTATGTAATTTTATCTTTTTACATCGGCATATAAGCTTGACTAGGGTCCGGATTTTTATGTAATATTAATCCTAAAAATTTATACATAAAGTCCACACCTGTGGAGTAACGGTCAGCGCGTCTGGCCGCGAAACCAGGTGGCCCAGGTTCGAATCCCGGTCGGGGCAAGTTACTTGGTTGAGGTTTTTTCCGGGGTTTTCCCTCAACCCAATACGAGCAAATGCTGGGTAACTTTCGGTGCTGGACCCCGTACTCATTTCACCGGCATTATCACCTTCATTTCATCATCATCATCATATCCCTCACGTATTAGACCCTACAGGATCTGTTACGGTCTCATGCCAGCGCTTTCGTGGTCTTCCCAATTTCCTCTTTCCTCTTGGTACATAAGTAAGAATCTGTTTAGGCCATGTAGTGCGATCCAATACCCTTTTTTTTTCCATTTATTTTTACTCATAGTCCTATTCATGCCATAGTCGTCAACAGATTCTGCAGTCCGGCTGTTAATATTATGAGACTTGAATGTAATATGGAGTTCCTGTGGATAGGTTACAAGCCTGTCGCACAGTAGTCTAGTGGTAGGGCTGCTACCTTAATAGCCTTCTGGACAGGCGTTTATATGGCATTTCCTCCATATGTGTTGGAACGGTTATACCGCTGTGACTCGGTCCCCAGAGCCTCGTCTGTTTAGGAACAGGTTGCACCACGTGAAGGTGAGGTTGGGAATTAGGTAGGAGAGGTGATAGATGGAATGAACTTCACTACCCTTTTTCATTTCATTCAGACGCTAAATAACCTAGATGTTGATACAGCGTCGTAAAATAACCCAATAAAATGAATTTATACATAAATATGTAACTGAGAGCCTCAATATATGTATTAATATGTAATATCAAAATTGCATACAGAGTTAAAAATTGTTATTTATTTTAAAAGAAGTTTCATTTAAATAGAAGTTAATTAGAAGATTAATGTCATACAAATTACACACATATATGTCACGAGAATAGTTTTAGTGTGATTCTAAAGTTAATCAAGTCATGAAGCACAATGTGCCACAAGATATTTCTCCATATTTTCAGGAGTTAAGGTCTGTTGGCAATTGGATTATATTATGTTTTTATACATTGAAAACAATCTCTCGACATTGCATGAGTTTACTGGTGCATATTTTAAACAAATGGATGTGGCTGACACCAATCTCGTCTGGAGGGTTCTGTTCCTTCACTGAGGATCTGAATAACAGTAAATAAGCTCGCTTAACCCCTATTTCTTTCAAGAACTGCTTCGAATTTTTTCACGACTTGCTTACTTGCAGTTCCGCGGACAGCACTGAGTTTATTTTTTATGTCACAGATGTCCATTGATACCGTGAGTGAAAGTCCGATAATTTCCGACTTTTTCTATGCTTTGGGAAATTCAGCTGAAGTTCCAGTCTGTATACACCACTTCACACGCAATTTTAGAATTCTGTAAAACACGTTTAAAGCAGTCAAGTGAATATTGGAATAAAAAGTAAAACCACTGTCCAGTATAACAAATGTATCTCCTTCAGTTACAGGAAATACTCTAGACACCAGACCTTTTCTACTTCTCTGTAAACATCAACATCAGCTAACAAAAGACAAAGTTAAAAGTTCAGCTGCCTTCAGGTAGTGGAGTGACAAGAGGTCATTATGCAGCAAGTCCTGTGAATCACCTAGGTTTTCTAGAGTTGAGAACAAAATGTTGTTGTTGTTTTCTAATGCCAGGCGTTTGACAATAAAGTCATTTGACCTCTTGCACTCCAATATTTTTCAAAGATATTATCATGACCAGCCACTGAAGCACAGATTTTGAGGTGTGAAAAATGGCAAGTTGTAGCCGATTTAAGTGAACACCATATTTTAACGTTTTGGTGGCTACTTCATTCACACACAACCCCCAGAATGTCTGGAGGACCACACCTGCTGTTGGTCGACGGGTCCATTGGACCTAGCTGGGAGATCTTGTTGATCACCAGCTTTCCCTCCTTAAGCCACTGGAGGACGATTTTAGTGCCATAGCAGGTCAGCACTAGGAACAGAAAAGTAGAAAGAGGAGGAAGGAAAGGGAAATGAACCCCTAGGCCTCGAATGCTCTAATGCCGTCGGGGTCGAAGAAAGTAAGAGTTCAGGCAGAGGACTGGATAGGAAAGGGTAAAGAGGGAATTAGGTATTGGTTAGAGGAAAATTATACCAAATTCAGTCATTAACTCATCAAGCTGACCAGTGCTAATTGATGAGTAGCCCCTCCCTTTAGTTCAGCTTGTAAAATTCTGTTTACTAACAGCTGCACCACGGGAAGGTAGGGATGGGACATTGGGTATTTGTCCAGGTTGGTTCCTTAAAGCCTTCAATGGGAAGGATTAATGGCTCTCCCCCCTGTATCCGACAGATACCCTTTTGCAGCCTGAGAACAAAATGTAAGGCTGTAGGATTAGCAGCAAGGAAATACCAAGTTACAACTGATTAATTGTCCTATCGAGAATGCTGAAGTGTGTATCCCATTGTGTAGTGATAACTTTTTGATTTAAAATTGTATAAATATTTTTATAATTTCGTTTTAGTTTATGCTGAAATATTGATAGTTTTCCTTACAGGACATTTAATTAGACATTTGACATGGATGTTAATTTTATGTGAAAATATATAATTACCTTAAAAATATGTTGTATTGTGCGAAATATGTAAAACTACAGTAAAACCTGTCTAAAGCGGCCATCTGAAGTAACCTTGTAAAGTGGCCGTTTTATCAGGTGGCCGCTTCATTAAGGTACGGGTTTTTTTTAATCAGCATAAAAATACTGAATTTCATTGCCTTTTTAGTACTGTGCGTGTACAATATCGTGCATATTAATGTCAGCCTCTTCCATTCTTTCAACTAGCCTTTTCAAATCTCGCTTGCGGTACCTCAGTTTAAATGACTGAATAATACCTTGATCAAGGGGCTGGAGATGTGATATCGTTTCGTCAACATTGTAAATGTCTCTCAGTTCATATTCCACAGGAATTGAAGGCAGTCTATTTTTTTCATTCTTCAATAACATTGGTTGCAATGTCACCTCCTTCACCAGACACAGAACGAAATGCAATGTTGTGCCGTTTTCTAAAGCTTACATTGAGTTCTTTGACAATTTCAAGAGTTTTCTCTTGAATCATAGGCCCATTTACTGAAAATTTCTTCGCCCTCGCACACTTGAACTATTCGTAAACAAAATCATTCACATTACTAAACACAGATTCTCTCTTCCTTTTTTGGCCGCCACGCATATTTTTCTCCCATTATTTCAATATTTCATTTTTATTCTTAATTATACCGTTTATTTATATCCTTCCACATTTTAATATTTCTGCAATTTTTCTCGCAGATGTTCCCTTCTCACTTTCTTCAATCATTTTTCGTCTCACCTCTAAACTTAACACCACTCTAGACTTATTGTTAGATGTGATTTCTCTCTCAGACTAACTGCACAGTTCCTCTGAATCAACTGAATAAAAAGAAGAAAATTTCGTAAAAGCTGGTCCAAATAGAGAAAGATAGAAAGAGGAGAAAAAAAAAAAAAAAATTCGAATAGTTAACTACTGATCTAAAACATTCTGTGACATTTTCGATAGAAAAAGTCCGTGTTTCAATCCTTTAAAAACGAGTAAGAATTTATAGCTGTGCAGGGTCGGAGTGGAAAGTGACAAAAGAGTCATAAAACAGTAACCAACTAACCCCAAAATATGGAGGGTGTACTGTTGTACACTTAGCTATTGTCCTCGTGACATTGCTTCCGGTCCTTAACCATCGAAAAAAATAGGTCAGACAGTATTCGTGAAAAGATTTTTTGTTGGACAGTGACTGTTATAGTCGGGTTCCAATCCAAATAGACCCCGGCCGCTGGCCTGCGCATGAGGTGGCCGCTAAATAAAGAGATAATTTGTATTGATCTTATGGAAAATCCAATTGGTTCCAGAGAAAATTGGCCTTTTGGCAGGTGACCGTTTAAATGAAGTGACCGCAAAGGCAGGTTTCACTGTATGTAATATTACAATTAAATATATTAATCTTAGTAGCCTAATTCGCCAACATTTCGAGTTTTCAGACAGATATATATTAAAGAAAAAGTATGTCATTACATAAAAATCTGGACTCCATGTGACGTTTCTCATGTTATGTGGTTGTAATTGCAAGATATTATGTCAGATTTTATGATATGAATTTGTTTCTTCTGTAGCAATCAATGAGATGTTAGAACAACGGAATTCTGTGCTGGAAGCTGCCAAAGCTCGAGTTGCTGATCTGGAGTCTGTGATGACACGGCGAGATATGATAATAGCTGATCAAAAACGGGTCTTAAAACAAGTTAAAGAGGAATATCAAGAAAAGCTTGAGGTACATGACCTTCACATTGTCCACACAAAAACTTGTGATGTAGATGGTATTTTCTTTTTGCAGAACAAAATGCCATTTGTGACCTAGCTTCCTGATGTCCATAAGTAATATGCTGTAAATGTACATTATATGAGCCGTTGAGAGCAGAAGTGATGTAAGTCAAAAATGGGTAATGAGGGTTAAAGTAAACATTCTGTAAAATACAGCGCAAAGTAGCAATTAAGATTCAGTTTATTAAAAATATTAGTAGTCAGTGGATAGCACGAAGGACACATTAATTGCTACTTTATGCTGTATTTTACAGAATTTTTACTTTAAACCTCATTACCCAATTTTGACTTGCACCACTTCTGCTCTGAAGTGTCTGAAGATACTACATGGATTAAATCAATGTGATATTTGTTGTAATACATAATTTTGTTCAAACTTATAACCTAACAAAAAGATGTTTGTTTGTTGCTAAGTTTTTATTTCAGAATTAATTGACGCTATGATGTAGCTTTTTGAGTAAATGATATAGTTATTTACATTTTCATGACCATTGTAATTTTGTGGAATGAATTAACAAAATTAATTGAAGCTGTTGATGTTTTCTAATGCCAGGCGTTTGACAATAAAGTCATTTGACCTCTTGCACTCTAATATTTTTCAAAGATATTATCATGGTCAGCATGACTATGAATAAAACCAATTGTAATACATAATTTTGTTCAAACTTATAACCTAATAAAAAGATGTTTGTTTGTTGCTAAGTTTTTATTTCAGAATTAATTGACGCTATGATGTAGCTTTTTGAGTAAATGATATAGTTATTTACATTTTGATAACCATTGTAATTTTGTGGAATGAATTAACAAAATTAATTGAAGCTGTTGATGTTTTCTAATGCCAGGCATTTGACAATAAAGTCATTTGACCTGTTGCACTCTAATATTTTTCAAAGATATTTTCATGGTTAGCACGACTATGAATAAAACCAATTAAAAAACATATAAACATTTCGTGTCAAGCAAAATTGATATGCATATACTTTTTTTTTTAAACAGGCTGTGGAAAGCAAATATGAAACTCAACGTGCTATTACTCAGAGAATGGAAAGTCACATACTTGAGTTGTATAATCAGTTGGAAGTGGCAGAAAATATTAGCAAGCGGAAAAGTACGAGGTCGCCAGACAGCAGTGGAGCCCACGAAGTGAGCATTGGTTCGTCAGGGTCAGCAGAGAAACCGGTGGGGCCATCCAGCTTCAGCCCACACAGTTCACCACTTTCAGAGTCCCTGGGTTCTGCCGAAGGATCCCTGTCGGGCATTCTGGGTGGAGAAGGTGTTGAAATGAAGAATTTGCAGGTGAGTACACAGTAACGTTCTACAGCTTTGAACTGCGCTCTTTTTGGTCCGAGATTATCGTAAACTGTTTTTTATTTCCTTTGTTCTTACAAGAACGAGGATGCATTTGGGGGGATGTATCAGAAGAAAAGCATTGAGAAAACAGAATTAAATAGAGACATTTATTATCGACCTTTATGAGGAGGAGGAGGAGGAAGAGCTTGTGTGATGATGATTGCAATGATCAAAACGGTGATGATAGTGGATGATAGTCTTTATTGGAGAAATATTACAGTGATGGCAGGGAAAACCAAATTTTCCCAAGAGACCTGCCCTAGCACCGTTCTATAACAAATATTCCTAGGGTGGAATTCTCAAACACATCTTTATTAATTTCTTCAGTTAAATGTTGTTGTTGTTTTCTAATGCCAGGCGTTTGACAATAAAGTCATTTGACCTCTTGCACTCCATTATTTTTCAAAGATATTATGAAAATGGCAAGTCGTAGCCGATTTAAGTGAACACCATATTTTAACGTTTTGGTGGCTACTTCATCCACACACAACCCCCAGAATGTCTGGAGGACCACACCTGCTGTTGGTTGATGGGTCCATTGGACCTAGCTGGGAGATCTTGTTGATCACCAGCTTTCCCTCCTTAAGCCACTGGAGGACGATTTTAGTGCCGTAGCAGGTCAGCACTAGGAACAGAAAAGTAGAAAGAGGAGGAAGGAAAGTGAAATGAACCCCTAGGCCTCGAATGCTCTAATGCCGTTGGGGTCGAAGAAAGTAAGAGTTCATTCAGAGGACTGGATAGGAAAGGGTAAAGAGGGAATTAGGTTTTGAATAGAGGAAAATTATACCAAATTCAGTCATTAACTCATCAAGCTGACCAGTGCTAATTGATGAGTAGCCCCTCCCTTTAGTTAAGCTCGTAAAATTATGCTTACTAACAGCTGCACCACGGGAAGGTAGGGATGGGACATTGGTATTTGTCCAGGTTGGTTCCTTAAGGCCTTCAATGGGAAGGATTAATGGCTCTCCCCCCTGTATCCGACAGATACTCTTTTGCAGTTAAATGTAACCTCTAATTATCCTCAAATAGTTTCCCAGTTCTGAAACCTTCCTTATTCGTTTAAGGGAACCTTAAATGATCCTTACATTGCTGATTGTCGTATTCATAAATCATCTTTTTCCTATAAAGCTGCATAAAAACACAAAAGAGAATTTCTTTCCTTAAATACTGAAGGGAGCCAAAGATGTCTCTTTAATATTCTTTACAGAAATTCACAGTCTGCAGAGACTGAATTAGTAATTTTCTAGATGGCTATGGAGAAATATACGATTTTAGAGGTTAATTTGCTCATTATCATCATCATCAAGAAAGTCATTTTACAAAATGATTTAAAATAATTTGTGGACTACATATTAGTAAATGACTTATTTGAGAATGTGCCACATATAATAATAATAATTATTATTATTATTATTATTATTGTTATTATTCTGGACTATGGTAATCCTCTCGAAAAATATAACAATGTTCAGATTTTAAGAAGAAAATTGATTTCAAAAGAATATTGTTGTGGATCTTATAATACCAATAATTTTGGAAGTATCAGAAACACCTGGAGACTTATCTCTTCCACCAATTATTAAATTGACAACTGTTTTGAGATATTATACTATCAGATGTTCATAAGTATACTGAACACACCTTTGAGAATATAATTATACTGGGTGTTCATTTCAAAGTGTGTCATGACGTCACTGTTGTTGAGTCAGCGATTTGAAGCGAATTTCAGCGTATGTGTCAGAGAAGTTGCCTATTATTCAAGGTGTTCAATCTGAACTTGAGAACGTGTACGGTATAACTTGAACGTCGTAGCAACAGATGGCGGTCTGTACAGTCTGTGTGCTACCATAACCTCTTTCCAACTGTGTTTTGCGAGGGCAAGTCATACACAGGGTATTTATCATCCGTTGCATACCGCAACATTCCACAACACAAATCAAATGCTCCGTGTCCATGTTGACCGTCGAAGTTAATGTCAACAAATACGGAAATAATCATCTTAACCCTCTCGCCATATCCTGACAGTAAGAAAAAAACTCACCTCAGTACATGTTTCCAAACAGTTCACATTCCTGTCACTACCGGCGTTACCGCACGTATAGGTACGTACTCTTCAGAATGAACACCGTACTTGCCAGGCAACTTCTCTGGCACATGGGTAATACGCCTCTGCGGAAGTGTAGGAAGATTGAATTCTCTAGGCTCATCGGCTAGCCACATGACGACATACAGCGAGCCATGACACACTTTGAACTGAACACGCAGTATTGTTGTGCTCAGCTATTTCGAAATGGAAAAAGGCTAAATGAAATATTTCATTTCCACTATTAACATTTAGTAGTTATTATGTTCCTAAATTACATATTGATTTTGGAGATGCCTTAAAAATTAGCGAGACTAATTAATCATTAATTTGCAAAATAATTAAAGAGATTTCAGAAAAGCTAGCAAGGCAGTTGTCTAACATTATATCTTTCCCAGGTCAAAAGCCTAAAAGAGGTAAAGGAAAACAGACTTTTTTAATGTGAGAGATTTTCCAAATACTTTTCTTTTTTGATAGATTGTGGCACTATTCCATTGCGTTTTTTTTTTTAAATCATGAGAAGCATGAAGTTATTTTCTTCCTCTGTAAATTTCTTTTTGTCCATTTACATACACCTGTAAAGCAAAATAAAACGTAGAAACAAAATACATTAGCTACAATCTTTTATTACCAATATAAATAAGTGCAAGTTTAACTGTGTAATATTTAAAACAAATCTGTAATTTTTAATTAACAAACTGAAGGTGCATTTCTTGGGTTGATCAAATTATTGTTATTTTCATCATATAAAATTATTATGTAACTAGCAGTATTTGTTAATGACCAGTATGTGGAAACAATTTGTTTTATTTTTATGCATAAGACATCAGGTTATTTAAGGAAACCTTCAAATATGATCTTCATTAAGATAATCATAAGCAGAGACCGAAACTTTGGCAGAATGCCTTTTTAAATGTGTTAAATCTATCTTCATTTTGAAAGTAAATCTGTACGAATTGTACCTTTGTGATTGAAACGTCACAGTTTTATGTCGCCCTTTTCTGCCTTTTTTAATATAAATGCCTAATTTACAAAATAAATGCCTTTTTTGCCTTCATATGATTATTTATCTATTATTTATTAATTTATTATTAAAAATTGTCTAAAGGTATATTTTAATTTATTTCTATAACCGCTACAATGAAAGTGACTTCACCGAATGTGTATTACTGTCTTTCAGTCAGTTCATATTCTCTTTGCAACAATGAGTGCTGCCGTGCAAAAATGTATAACAGTAAGCGTTTTAATTATCGCTTGTGTTTATTTGACAAGGCAACAATGAGTGCGGGTCTAATGTTATTTTTAACGGTTATTTTTCTTTCAGTTTTCATTGTGATGTTGTTGTAGCTAGCTAAATATTTCATATCGCAACATAATAAATACAACCAAACACAAAAATGCACTTTCCAAGGCTACTGGGAAGATGATTTCTTTGCTTCCAACAGTAATTGCAACATTGAGTCGAAAATCTCAGTTTGCATTTGACTTATGTAAAGCTTTTCTTGCTGCCGAAATCCCTTTGTGGAAAGTGCAAGGTTTTTGTAATTGCCTTTTATTGCGTATTTTAGCTATTTATAATGCCTTTTTGCCTGCCTATTTTAGTTATTTTATCATCATCATCATCATCATCATCATCAACTGACACTACAACCCTGGGTGGGTTTTGGCCGCTTGTACAGCAGTCCTCCATTCTGTCCTATCTTCAGTCTTCTTTCTCTAACCCCTCACTCCCATTATTTCTAGGTGCCTGATGACCCCATCCAGCCATCTCTTCTTAGGGCTTCCTTTCCTTCTTCTGTTGTGGACTTTCCCTTGTAGTATTCTCTTGGGAATTCTGTTTTCGTCCATTCTCTGTATGTGTCCCAGCCATCTCAACCTCTGGGATTTTATAAATTTGACAGTATCTTGTCCCGCAATCATTTGATTGATTTCTTCATTATAACGTATCCGCCATTTGTTGTTTTCATATACTGGTCCGTATATTCTTCTTAGAATTTTTCTCTCGAAACACTGTAGCTATTTATGATGCCTTTTTGCCTGTCTATTTTAATGATTCAAAACGCCTAAACTTCCAGTCTCTGATCATAAGCAAGATCAAAGAATGTGCTTTTGAGCTTAAGGAAGTTATCTTCCTTTTTGATTCTTTAATGAAGGAAGCTTTAAGGATCCATTGAAGTATTGTTCCAGATTTCTGCCCGTAGTCTTATAGAAGTCGAACCTACTGGGTGTTCAGTTCAAAATGTGTCATGGCTCGCTGTATGTCGTCATGTGGCTAGCCGATGAGCCTAGAGAATTCAATTTTCCTACACTTCCGCAGAGGCGTATTACCTAAATGCGAGAGAAGTTGCCTAGCAAGTACGGCGTTCATTCTGAAGATTACTTACCGATACGTACGGTAACGTCAGTAGTGGCAAGAATGTGAACTGTTTGGAAACACGTACTGAAGTGAGTTTTTTTCTTACTGTCGTGATATGTGGAGAGGGTTAAGACGATTACTTACGTATTTGTTGACATTAACTTGGACGGTCAACATGGACACGGAGCATTTTGATTTGTGTTGTGGAATGTTGCCGTATGCAATAGATGATAACAAATACCCTGCGTACGACTTGCCGGCGCAAAACACAGTTCGAAAGAGGTTATGGTAGCACACAGACTTTACAGACCACCATCTGTTGCTACGACATTCAAGTTATACCGTACATGTTCTCAAGTTCAGATTGAATGCCTTTATTAATAGGCAACTTCTCTGACATAGAAGCTGAAACTCGCTTCAAATCGCTGACTCACAACAGTGACGTCATGACACACTTTGAAATGAACACCCAGTAGTATCTTGGCATGGAAAGCTGTTTTGCAAATTGTGCATTATAGTAATTTCATCATGATATTAAAGGTATGCCTTTCTGATCTTCGTTTTATAGGTAATAGTGGATCAACCGGAACAAACAACAGTATCATCGTCATCAACAGAACAACAGCCTGTAACATCACCACAGTCACCTGATACTGACATGGCGTCTGCAGGGAATAGCACACCAGAAGAAGAAGGCTGATCACTTGCGGTAATGCTGGGACTGAGCATAAGCTCCTGGGCAGAGGAGTACAAGCTTTAATCTAGGCTGCCTACACTACTTACTTGATACACCACGTAATATTGCATAAAGTCTTGTGGAGAATGAGTCTGGCCGGCCATCTCTGATATTCAGGGCATATAGTTCCCACAGATAGAATAATGTAAACTCAAGCTTTACAGATATTTTTCTTATGTCAGCTGAAGTGTGGGCCTTTATTCTCCTAAGGTGCTCAAGCCATATATTTCTGTATGACAGTACGAGTTCATTACTCTTTTATCAGATGAAATTTATCACCATATAGAGAATATAGCATTTGTTTGATAAAAGATTTGAACACCAGTCAGTAAATGTCTGTGAACTACAGGAATTACCAACCGACATGTCATTATTTGATGACAGATTTCAAGAATTAGTGCTGTGATCAGTTTGAAATTATGGCATTGAAGATTGGTTATGCAGGTAGAGCAGAAGAGGTAAACATATTTTTTCGTTATGTTGTTAGTATGCTGAATATATGGTTTGCACTGTAATTTTTCAATATTCTGGCATAGAGATGTGTAATTTGCAAGTGCTCAGTGTTACAGTAATACTCAGAAGTGTACGCTGTCCTAGAAAGCTTCATCCCAAAGTCAAAACTCAGTTGTATTTTTCAGGTATTGTACCATTTTGTAGCAAGTATATCCATTACTTTGTATGAATGAATGGGTTAGCCTCTGCAGTATGTTACAGATACAGTTTGTTCTGTCCTTGAAGTTCTGAGTTTCTGTCTCAAATCATAGCATTATTATATTGTTGTGGCTTATCATATGTTCAGAACGTGTAACTATTTTACAGTAAAATGTTATTAAATTCTTAAAGCAATTTATTACACACCTTTACTGCAATATTGTGGCGATCTTATCCTCTTTGAAAGTCCTTATTAATCCTAATTCCATAGAAGACCCCCATGTAAACAAATGCACTTATCTGAAGATCTCCATATTGGTTGCAGGACAAAGATCTTTATGACGTCTAGAATATGGCGGTAACTAGTTTCGTGTCTGGAAGCACATCTATATATATATAATTTGAACTGGTAATGGAAATTACGAGAAAACGGCTGAACGGATTTTAATAAATGATCCCTCATTCTGAAGCTTGGAACTCTTAAGTTTTTCAGAAAAATAGTAGTTTTCAGTGAAATATCAATTTTTCAACATAATTTTCCAAAATCCATCTGTCGTCAGTTTTGAGAACTAGCTAATTGCATTTCAGAATAAAACAAAACACACACTACAGTAAACAATATTACTCGAAGGCTATGATCTCCAAGAATGTTGACATATTTAGAGCTCAAATTAAATTGGTTATTAAAAACTTAACTTACTAAAAATAATTTACAGGTTCGATTCTGTGGTGTGTAATTTTCTGGGTACAGCTATGTATTGGGTATTAAAAACTACAAAACTTGAGGTGGTTTGATGACATTATTACCATTAGAAATGAAATATTATTGTAGTTAATGCCATGATGTGATTATTTTTCATTAATTATACATATTAATGCTGTATTGATGATATGAAAGTGAAACGTTTTGGGGTTATATAAGTAGATGTAGAGAATAACTTAAATTAGATTTTGATTTCTATATTTTACTGAGTGGCGGCTATATAGTACATATAGTATATGTTACTGAAAGCTATAAAACTTGCGTAAGATAATAATATTAAAAATGAAATATTTTTGTAGTTATTAATCAAATGAGGTTGGGTCTTATTCATAAATTTAATGGCGGTGTGGTGTAGATATTTATATGCGTGGTTCTCTTCAGTATTGGCTCGAGAGAGAGTATCTTTCATTATTATGGAAGCAAATAACTTTCAGAATGTCTGGTATTCTTCATTGAAAATAAATCTGAAAAATGTTTATTTGAACGTCTAATGAACTTAGTTTGCAGCATTTGCTGCACAAGCCACTAGTCTATTATATATTTTCGAAGAATTAATGGCAGACTTGCTGTTTTTCTAAACACGAGAAGGTAATACAATATTGGTAAACTCATTAAGGCTGTTATGAAAGAATGTGATTTGTAGATGGGGTCTATTACAGAAGGTTGCAATGAGGCGTGATAACATAACAAGGAGGTTGTGTAATGGCCAAAGAAGGAGATGGAAATGGTGATCAGTCAGTCCATTTCTGTTACTGTTTGCTCCTTCTTCTGTAGTAGACAATGATGTCAGAGTGCCTGGTGCCATGCTGTGTTAAATTGCGTGTTGTTAACATTTTGCGATATATGTACAGTAGATTTGGGCAAAATGATTCTTTTTCAGAAGTCGATTCCAACGATTCAATCATACATTATGAATCGATTCTAATGATTCGTTCACGATTCTTCCCACACTGCGATTGCAACTATTCTTTTGAATCGTTAAAGAGTTCACGATTCTTCCAGTCTGCAATTCCAACTATTCTT
Source organism: Periplaneta americana (assembly GCF_040183065.1). Taxonomy (NCBI): domain Eukaryota; kingdom Metazoa; phylum Arthropoda; class Insecta; order Blattodea; family Blattidae; genus Periplaneta; species Periplaneta americana. The sequence goes on from NC_091132.1 coordinate 18,673,634, forward strand.
CTGAATCATCAACGAATGACTCCCAGGACACTTTCCTTTGCAAACCACAGTAGAACAAAAACGTTCTACATCTCTCACATAGATGGCATGAGAGGCAAGACATTGGGGTTGTCTCTTTCTCATTGGCTGGAAACATTCATCATGATTTCGATTAGTTACAGCATTATCCAAGATAGCACGAGCTACCATACCCTCCTTCTTTGCCAACAAATGTAAAAACCTGGGGCTAACACACAGCATTGTGAAGGAAATAGCCATTAGTGCCCTCAAAGGATCGGTTCAGATATTGAGAAATCATTTGTATGGGAGTGATAATGGAAATTTCAAGTTATCTTAACCGATGACTGTTGATTGGTTTAGATATCAATGCCAATAAATTCGTACTATTATTTTTCTCGCGGTATATGGTATTCAAATCATTCTAACCTATCTGATGATATTTTTTCCCCCTTTCTTAACTGTAAATGAGCACAAACGCTACTTAGGTGTAAATTTTTCTGACATTTTGTATATTCGATTCCCTAACCATTTCAAATGTGTATCATTTTACCTTTTAGGTGTGTTTCCAAATTATATGTAATACGCTTTGTCAAATCTGGCAACCTTTTCATAAGGGAAGCTAAATTTATTATTATTATTATTATTATTATTATTATTATTATTATTATTATTATAATTTATGAACTGAACCTTATTATCAAGTACATTTTTTGCATTACATCTCTAACTACGCAATTTTCAGGCTCGTGTTCATTACTTTTCATACTTAACAAACGCAATATTTTGATTTCACTCTCATTCGAGAGCATTTGGCATGGTTCGGAAATGTCCACTGACAGGTTACATCAAACAAGTATATAGAATCGTGGATTATGATACCAGATTATGCAGATTCGTTACTATTCTTTTGAATGACAATTTGTTATGATTTTTTGGAACGACGATTCCTTGATACCACAAAACAATTCTTTATTATTAGTTGTTCGAATGAACGAATCGACCCAACTCTAATGTACAGTAATAATGACTGGGCTTACTTACGGTTTTTAAGGAACCCGGAGGTTCATTGCTGCCCTCACATAACTCCACCATCAGTCCTATACTGAGCAAGATTAATCCAGTCCCTAGCATCATATTCCAACTCCCTCAAATTCATTTTAATATTATCCTCCCATCTACATCTCGGTCTCCCTAAAGCTCTTTTTCCCTCAGGTCTTCCAACTAACACTCCATATGCATTTCTGGATTCACCCATAGGAGCTAAATGCCTGTCCATCTCAAATGTTTGGATTTAATGTTTCTAATTATATTAGGTGAAGAATACAATGAGTGCAGTTCTGCGTTGTGTAACTTTTCCATTCTCTTATAACTTCATCCCTCTTAGCCCGAAATATTTTCCTAAGCACCTTATTCTCAAACACCCTTAACCTCTGTTCCTCTCTCAAAGTGACAGTCCAATTTTCACAACCATACTATGCCTGTAACCACTACTTCTTGAAAATGACATACTTCAAATACCCTCCACTAACATGCATACATTCTTGTAATCACTCTTTGAAGTTTCTCATTACACTTTGCAACATTTTGACTGTTTTGTTTGAAATTTCTTCACGAATTGCTTGTCTTCAGTTGTTCAATGTTTCGCGGTTTGTTTGCTTATAGTCTACCTTACTTTATAGATACCTCCGTAAAAATAAATCACATGCACTTAAATCAGGGGATCGTGCAGGCCAGGGAATGTCTCCATTTCTTGGTATGACATGACTTGCAAACAAATCTCGCATTTTCGTCATAGAGATGGCTGCAATATGTGCTGTTGCACCGTCTTGCAAGTTGATCATCTCAATTGACCACTAAAAAAAATTTTTTTGAACAATATCACATAAGCTGGATTAACAGTTTGTGCATGATTATCGGCACTTTTTCCCTTACCTGGAGGTTTTTTCTTTAGTGCTGAGCCTATTTCTTTAAATTGCGAACCCACGTTTTAATTGCATGTGAAGACAGCACAGGATCATGACAACGGAGTTGACGTGGTGGCAAAAGTACCTACGAGCAGCTTCTGCGCATAGACCATTTAGATAAAATTTTACAGCAAATCCTCGTTGCTCACCAGTCCAATGCTCCATGTTTAATAAATTGCAACAATCAGGCTAAGCAATGACAATGAAAGCCTACTAAAATAATACATGTAATACCAACAAAATTAAAATCTCCCGTTTGTTTGGCCCACCTTGTATTAATCTTTCCTAATTATCTTATATTTACATTTCTAATTCTGTGTCCTTGTAACACTAAGGAGGGAATCTCAGATATTTCATATAATATGCTACTTCCAGTCTAATCTCACCACTCTTCCTCAGGATTCACATTTCATTGGAATATATTTTCTATTATATAGACGCTGCTTTACTTTCTTTCCCATATTTTTACCAAAATGTTGTTTAATCTACCCTTTTAATTTATTTGCCAATAGTCTCTTTCACAATGATATTATTTTTCACAAATATTTTTGCACTTAGATAAATTAAACTTTGAAACTTGTTGGTTTACATTTTCGGCAATGATTTTTACTTGCAACCATTTTTTTTTTTTACTGATAATTGCCATGGATTTAATTTTTTTTCACATTAAATTTCTTCATAATGTTATTTAAATTAGCTATTGATTTCTGCAATTCGTCTTCATTACATAATGGGTGAGTGAATTGGTGAACTGTTCTTGACATTTAATATAAATTTGTAAGCTTTTCGGCCATCTTTCCTGTAATCCATTTTTGAGCTGAAATTATGAAACTTTCCCTTTTTACTGAAAGTACTGCTTTCTTGTGTCGCCAGTCTATAATATTTTATGTAGTATTTTTATCTTCTGCTTGTTTTCTGGCTATACCAAGGTCAGTTTTTAATTTTTATAATTCCATTGTCCAGAATGATTTATAATTTTTTATTTTTCCTCGAGGTATCCTTTTGCTGTCATTAGTATTGTTCTGCAGATATTTACGTTACATTTGTCTGGGGAATCATTGATGTCGAGTGAGAGATTCCTTGTCTTTGAATTTATTCCATTTGACTTTTTTTAAAGTTTCACGAACATCTTTTATTACATTTGTCTATGGGTTTCTGATTTAGTAAAATAGAAGTGACAATGATTCTAAGGCCAAGTCCAGGATCTTCCAGTACCTTTCTGATTGGGCATAAATGTTGACCATTTTGTCTATGTTTAATTTATATTTAAACATAGTTCAGGGGCATGAGCATTGGATAACGACATAATTCATCTTCATTTTTAGCTAGCATTATCTGTTCGTCACGAAAGGTTATAGTATTTAGATTCAAATTATTATTCAGCAGAACTTTCTTTGTTTCACATGTTCTCCAAATTTACATAATTTTATTCATAAAATGGGAGTACACTTGGAAACAGATTTTGCTTAGTATAGTGCCATTTAAAACATGACACGGGGAATAGAGAGACCACATCAATGATTCAGTGCATTAGCTTTCAACAATAAAATCTCGTATTATATGACAGATGTAATTTATTGGCTTACCTTATATTAATGAAGAATCTCTGTTTTAATTGTACTGCATAACCACGAACTAAACTGAAATGCACTGAAGGGAAATCAGCTGTATACTAACTAGTGATGGGCCGCTCATGAGCGAGTCGTTTCGAATGAACGACTCCCGCTCTGGAGCGGCTCTCCGCTCGCTCCTTACAAAAGAGCGAGTCGTTCATTACATTTCGCTCCCTACTCTTGGGAGAGCAAGGCAACTTCACCTCGCTCTCTTGCTTCTGGCTCACTCCCAACGCTCCGCATCCTCCACAACAGCACAGCGCTCCAAAGCTCCATTACAGCTGTATACAATCTCTGATCACAACGATGTGCAGCACGTCTGTCAGTGTGGTCATGCGCAATGACAAAGAGACGTGCGATGTTTAAATTACACTTCAATACAGACACGTTTAAACGTTGCCTACTGTCATGTTTCTGTTCTCCTTATAGCTAAATAGATCATGTTTGCACATTAGCCGTTTTTATGTAGCATTGTACACTTTCATAATTGCTATTTATACTACTTTACCAACACTTTCAGAACTGTTTTTAATTGATCTGTTTATACTACATACTGATACTTCACGATTGTTACTGGTTCGTAAAATAGCGTAAGTAATGTAAATAGGCTCTGTACATGAAGCGTTTCTCCGCATTCACAGACCGATACAAATCGATTCGAATGTGTATTGCAATGGCATCTATTGAGAAGCATGTGTACTACAGTTAACACCCGCTCTGGAGTTATCGTATAAGAGTCGAAGCGGGTGCGGTGGTGAAACGTGGGGTGAGTGATCACTAGGAGCGAGCTGGTTGAGAAAGAGGGAGGGCACTGTACCACTCGCTCTTTTGAACGACTCCTCAAAAGGAGCGGGAGTCAAAGAGCTAGCTCGCATCAATGAATGACTCCGACCCATCTCTAATACTAACATTTTAACCTTCACGACCCTTCAGTCTATCCTATGTTATTTGCCTATACTACGCAATACAAAATCATTCCCATACTCGATCCATGGAAATTATACACACTATTTCCTTTGATCGATAACAGCAAAAGGCGAATGAAATTTACCAGAGCAAAACCTGTATCCTAGTGAAAACACTGTATAAATAGAATAATAATGATGATAGACCACAACTTTGTCTGAAGACTGATTTAAATTTATTGTGTTATTTTGGATTTTAATATGAATAGCAAATCATTTCATACTTGATTTTCACTTGAATATAAACACCACAAATCCTATTCTTATTTATAATATAGTACATGTTTTTAACATCTCAGCAATCATATTTCATATAAACAATACATCTTATTATTCATGCTGGTTTTCACTTTATAATATGAACATCACAAATCCACTCTTCACTCCATGTCAAGACTATTTCAGTACATTTACACCAGTATTCAGTTGTTACAATAGTTATTTTGGAAAGTGCAATGTTTAGCTCAAAACATTACTAGTATTTAAAACATAGAAAAGAGATCGTTTTTAATGTACAAAGTTCATACTTTCAAATTGCTACCAATGTACTTTATGGCATCATGTTTATTTCTTGCGTAAGAAATTGTCGATATCTGTTAGCCATGCCATGAGTCTATCTAAGTAGCCACCATCTTGTTGAAAGCTAATTAACATCATGGTTATGTACTTCGTCACTTGTTCACTATCCAGAAGAATTCGTAGTCTTGTGTCTCTTATGGAGAGCCTGAAAAACAAAATGAAATCGAAGTTTATAAGATACTGCATATTACATTATTTTAAGAGTCTACATCAGGGGTCGTCAGCACAGAGCACACTGGGGCTAGTATCTCTTATCCGTGGAAAACGCAGTGCACTATGGTGCACTCCGTAGCTGCTAATGGGTATGCTCTCTATCTCTCCGTGCTGCACAACGGTGCACAGGGGACGGCACCGCGTACCCTTTGCACATTTCAGCGAGTGCTGACGACCACTGGTCTACATGGTAAAATCGTAATACAGCGAACGCTAAGCTCCGCCCATGACCCCTTTCCACTTTTCCCCTACAAGCTCCCAACACACTCTAGCGGGAAAGAGTGGAAATAGGGGTTTAGGGTGGGGGGGTGAATCTAGCGGAGGAAAGTGGAACAAAAAAAATGATTGCGGCATCTACGAAGCAAAACAGGAACTTCGTCCTGCCACCCTCTGTCCCTCTCTCTCCAGCCTCTCCTTCTCTGTTCCTTGCTTCATGTCTCTCTCTTTTTTTTTTTTTCTTATGACTTCGCAGTGGGTAGGATTCGATCCGGGTATGTTCCTAACGAAACACTCGCACGCTTTTTGGTCACGCTTTAGACCTCTCGGCTACCATGGCTAGTTGGTGGTAGAAGGAAAAATGAATCTATTTATGTTCAAGGGAACTGCCGTAACATATTGCAGAAATATGATTGGTGCAAGGATTCATAGCGGGAGACAATGATGGAATGGCGCGGGGACAATGACCGAATAGCGTGGGTAGAAAGTGGCGGGCTTGTGAATGTAGCTTGGTAGGGGTTGACTGAGGGGATGGCATAAGTGTTAACGCACGCTGGTAAAGCTTCATTGTGTCCATGTCCAGCTTCGTGTACAGACGGAACCACGTGTCATGATGAGCCGTACCGAAGACGTATACTTCTTCCTCAAATTGTGCAGGGAGAATTTGAAGGCGGATACTATATGGTACTGTGAGGAGCATGGATTACAGCAGACGAGGCTCTAGTGACTATTGTGTTACTTCGAGGACAGTGCAAAGTTAACAGGTGAGTGTTGTTTTATGAAAAACCCACATTACATGTGGCTGTTGTCTAATGCGCCCTAATTTGTGCCCATTTGGTTGTGATGTGTTGTCGTCTAATGCGTAATTTGATTGTATTGTGTATTAGTACGTGTTAGTTCGAGGAAAAAACGTATTGTGTTGTAAAATATGAAATACGTGCGAGGCGGTAGGCAGTGATCCACCGAAGTGGATGGGTAGTTGAGAAAGAGAAAGAGAGAGAGAGAGAGAGAGCAGGTGAGCGAGGTGCCGAGCGGCGAGGGTGGGGATAACTTCCCCTACTGGCGTTCGCTGTTTCACAATTTATCTGTCTACATTATTATTTTACAGTACTTTGTTGACAGAATTTATGGTTAGGATTACATAGTACAATGCACTTACATCTTAATAATGATGAGGCCAAGCAAACTCCATTCTGGTGGCCTAAAAGTAATATTGTTGGCTCCAAGAGCAAATGTGATTACAAGACTGCGTACATCTCCACTGACGTCACGAGATGTCAAACCAAATGTTCGCAGTAAATCTGGCAATCTGGAAGAGAGTAAATTTTTATGTCAGTTTGCTGAAACATATGACAATTTAAAGCCCCTCAGGACAAATTTAATGGGACCAGTGCTTGTGTGGAGCTGCAGCCCTTTAAACTGACACTCAGCTGTCATTCTCACAGACTTTGTTTTTCATTCTAACTAATTTTACTTTTCATTCAGTTCATATTTCGCGCTGTTATGTAGGAGAAAAATGTGTGTGGTAGACCTGTATAGGAAAGAAGGATATCGATAGTATATATCATATACATGCTATACTTCGATATTCGTTTTCTCGATTTTACAATTTTCAACATTTTGTTACATTCAAAATGCTCTAATAAATGCAGTTTTTCTCCAATCTCATGCTGGGTTGCAAGAAAACAGACCTATAAATAATGTATTGCTCCATTAGTTAGTGGACCTTTAAAGTTAGTGGATTTGGTTGCAGAACAGACATTTAACGGGCCATTAGTTATTGGATCGTTAAACAAGCATCTTGGTTTTCACAAGTGATGCACTAGGATGTGAGTGAATAAAAATTGAACATTGGGTGCTAGACTGATGTGAGGCATTGCTTTTATTGTTGTCAAAATTTGCAATTAATATAGGCTAGACTA